>NW_027411644.1:292441572-293041572 GCF_047663935.1 Musca autumnalis | reverse complement strand
TGAGTAGATCTAGCAATGTCCGTCCGTCTGTCTGTCTGTCTGTCGGTCTGTCTGGCTGGTGCGCACGATAACTCTCGAACGGAACAATCGATTCGGTTCAAATTTTGGGTATCGAAATATTTTGTCCATATTCGATTTAAGTTCGAAGATGTGCCATATAGGTCCACTCCTTCAGGTACCTCCCCCACAAATGTTCAAAAATTGTTGCAAAACTTGTGCGCACGATAACTCTTGCAGGGAATAACCGATTCGGTCCATACTTTGCACATCGTGTAATTTCTACCAAACTTAGATGAGATTCCAATATGGACTCAATCGGTCCACTCCTTCGGGTACCTCCCACACAACATTTCGGAAAAGTTCAGTTTAGGACCTGGTCTCGACTCGCTTTGATTTTTGTTTACGCAAGTTGTATTCGCTGTCCTCTATACGACGCTGTAAGATTTATTAGGGGCAAGTCCATACTTCCTGAGAAAATAGCCTGAAAGTTACAAAAAACAATATGACACCGTGTGTAGTGGTTGGAGCGCAAGATAACTCTCGAACGGATCTGCCGATTCGGTCCAAAATTTGGCTTTCGTAATATTTTGTCCAAACTTAGTTCAAGTTCAATGATGGATTATATCGGTCCACTCCTTCCAGTACCTCCCCCACAAAAGTTCGAAAATGTTCGGGAAATTTGTGCGTACGATAACTCTTGAAGGGAGTAACCGATTTGGTCCATACTTTGCCCATTATGAAATTTCTACCAGACTTAGATGAGGTTCCAATATGGACTCAATCGGTAAACTCCTTCGAGTACCTCCCACACAATATTTCGGAAAAGTTCAGTTTAGGACCTGGTCTCGAATCGCTTTGGTTTTTGTTTGCGCAAGTTGTATTCGCTGTCCTCTATACGACGCTGTAAGTTTCATTAGGGGCAAGTCCATACTTCCTGAGAAAATAGCCTGAGAGTTACAAAAACCCTATGACACCGTGTGTAGTGGTTGGAGCGCAAAATAACTCTCGAACGGATCTGCCGATTCGGTCCAAAATTTGGCTTTCGTAATATTTTGTCCAAACTTAGTTCAAGTTCAATGATGGATTATATCGGTCCACTCCTTCCAGTACCTCCCCCACAAAAGTTCGAAAATGTTCGGGAAATTTGTGCGTACGATAACTCTTGAAGGGAGTAACCGATTTGGTCCATACTTTGCCCATTATGAAATTTCTACCAGACTTAGATGAGGTTCCAATATGGACTCAATCGGTAAACTCCTTCGAGTACCTCCCACACAATATTTCGGAAAAGTTCAGTTTAGGACCTACTCTCGAATCGCCATGGTTTTTGTTGTAACATCTTGTATTCACTGTCCCCTATACGAAGGTACAAGTTTCCTCAGGGGCAAGTCCATACTTCCTGAAAAAATAGCCTGAAAGTTGAAAAAAAAACCCTATGACACCATGTTTATGGGTGGAAGCCAAGATAATTCTCGAACAGGAATGCCGATTCCGGCCAAAATTTGGCCTTCGTAATATTGTTTCCAAACATAGTTTAAGTTCGAAGATAAGCCATATCGGTCCACTCCTTCAGGTACCTACCCCACAAAAGTTCAAAAATATTCGGAAAAATTGTGCGCACGATAACTCTTGATTGGAGTGACCTATTTGGTCCATACTTTACACATTCTCATAATGTCTACCAGATATAGATCAGGTTCGAATATGGACTATATTTGTCCACTCCATCCCGTACCTCCCACACAAGATTTTGGAAAAGTTCACTTTAAGTCCTGCTATTGAATCACTTTGATTTTTGTTGAAGCTACTTACATTCGCTGCCTCAATCACGATGGTAAAAGTTATTTCAGGGGCAAGTCCATACTTCTTGAGAAAACAGCCCGTAGGGTGTAAAAACTCTACTACTTTCTTACTTGTTTTTTGCATATTAAGACATATTTGCATAAAATGAACATATGCAAAACCATATGCAAGGATTTGTGGCCTAAATATCCCACCCAATTGACTGAAATTTTACATTAAGTCTTCGTTGGGGTTATAAAACGTTCGACCTGTAATTTATCGGTATAGGTTCGCGTCTTCATATAGCTCCCATAGAACAGTACCTCCCGATATCCAGTATTTTGAAGGTTGTGGCCTCAATATCCCACTGAAATGGCTGACATTTTGTATTAAGTCTTCGTTGGGGGTATAAAACTTTCGACCTGAAATTTCTCGGTATAGGTACACGTCAATACATAGCTCCCATAGAACAGTACCTACCGATTTTCTGTATTTTAAATATTGAGACCATAAGCCTTCCGAAATAGCTGAAATTTGGTATTAAGTCTTCGTTGGGGGTACTAAACTTTCCACCTGAAATTTATCGGTATAAGTCTAGGCCTTCAAATAGCTCCCCATTTTCGACAATTTACACATAAACATTTTAGAAGATATTATTGAAATATTTATTACATACGAAAATATGTAAAATAAATAAATTTTGCATATGCAAAAAATAATATTTGTATCTGCATAATTTATACATTTTGCATATATTTGCATATGTGATATATATCGATTGAAATTTAATCAGAAGCCAAAAATATGCCTAGTGCCAAAATTTAACAAAAATAGGGTTTGCACAAAATTCCGTGTCTACATATCATTGAGGTAATATTAATCGGGGTGCATTCATTGATATGAGAGAACGCGATGTTTGTGGAACAATTATATATTATACATTTCTAATAAATTTTCTATAAAAAAAAAAAACTGTTTTATGGAATATTAATGATAGGAGGGCGAGTATTTGGTATATTATCAATCATGTGGGTGAAACCGTGGTGCAATGGCATGCACACCCGCCTTGTACGCTGAAGGTCGTGGGTTCGATTCCCCGGCCAGCAACATCAAACATTTTTCAACGGTGGCAAAATACCCCTCAGTAATTTTGGCGAAATTTCCTAAGTATTTCAGCCATGTAAACCTTCTCTGCAAGTGGTGTCTTAGGACACGCCGTTCGGACTCGGCGATAAACTGTAGGTCTCATATCGTTGAGCTAATATGAATCGGGGTGCACTCATTGATATCAACTCTCATATCAATGAGTGCACCCCTTGTCCCTACTGGGATATTTGTGGAACGATTATTTATTATACATTTCTAATAAATATTCTTAAATTGGAAAATTGGCGTTATTTAGCCCCTTGCTGTACATCTTTCAATTTTGGACAATTGGACAAGTAATACGCTAGGACTCCACGCAATTTGCAAAAACTGGGAATTTCTCTGTCATGATAGAGACAAATTGTAGCATGCGAGGAAGATGTGGTTCTCTTCACAAAACTCATAATATATTACGCAGTAGGCCCGTCATTAAGCACGCATATTTTTGCAATTTTCATCAGAGGAAAGGTCAGTAGTTATTTTTCCGCATATATGCGACTTTGCTGGTTTATGCCCTCCAGGAATTCAAATATGGACCAAAAATATTTTTTTTTATTTTTCATACAAAAGAAATGGTCAGTTTCACCCGCTAAATAATATCAGGTCATCAGCCAAAATTTTAGGCATCTTCTTCGACCTAAACCCTTACCTTATGCAAACTTTCGTGATTATTCATTTATAATTGCGACCTCTAGTGTGCTTATGATTACACTACAAGCAAAAACTGGATAAATCAAGCTGTAACTCTGTTATCTGACCGCGTAAATCAACATATTTGGCATCAATGGAAAGGGCAAGAGTTGGCCTTCCAAATATTATTTACGTGGGGGAATGTGTCTTCTAGGAATAAAGATATAACCGGTATATTAAAAATTTTCACACAAAAGCTGTGGTCCATTTAACCCTCTATACATCATCCGATCACCATCTCAAATTGCAAGCATCTTCTTACTGTTACCATGTTCGAATTTTCGAGGCCATCGGGCTAATATTGCGACCAACAGAGCAGCTACAAAATCGGATAAAAAATATGTTTTTGGTCCATTTCGCCCGCTAAATATTTCACGATCATCACCAATAAGAATAGGTGTCTATTCTGGTCTGAACCCGACCTTCATGCAAAATTTCATGACGATCGGTCCATAATTGCGGCCTGGAGTTTTATTACAATTTATAATGGACAGACGGACGGACGGACACACATCTCAAAATCTCTCAAAATCTTTATCTAGCCGAGATATGAAGATTGGTATACCATATTGGGGGTCTCCGACGAATATTTCGCGGTGTTTCATGATTTTTTCCAAAACAAACTTATAATACCCTTTCCACATAGTGGTGTAGGGTATAAATAGTAGACATCGAATCTAAAATATATTTGAAAAAATATAAAATACAAAAGATCAGCATTGGTTATAACATTTGACCACCAAATATGTGAGTGTACACAACGTCAGCACGTATACGCACTGGACGACCAAACATGATATTAAACTATTGTTTTTTTTTTAATTTATTAGATTGCTCGATATTTCTCAAACTATTATAAATTTTCATTACATAATAAACATTCCTTCCATACACATATTTCCCTCCAGAGCGTAGTTATCCCTAACAAATGATATTTCATCGATCTTATAGTCCCCTTTATTTTAAATCGAAACCAAAAAAGAGAAATAAAATCCGTTGTCTCTAAAAGCCATCATATTCAAATGTACTCATTGCGAAACATCTTATCGCTCCGTTGTCACTTGATAACTTATAGTTGTACATAACCCCAACCCTCTAATTTATATTTATTTTTGTGTGACTTCTTGGAATAAAAAAATATTTAAAGACAAAATACAAACAAAGACATTTTTAGCTACAATGAATATTTGTTAAAATTGACATTTATCTCGACAAAAGAAAATTCTGTGGCAATTTTGTTGTGATAGTTGTTGCCGAGCATAGTTCAAGAGCCATAGTAATAAAATGAAGAATGGTAACAAAATAACAACAAACACCTAAATAGCAATTGTCAAATCTTAATTACTTTGAAAGAGCCAAAAGAAAACAAGAAAACCTCAAAAATTGTGACAAAAACCAACAAAATTATTCTAAACAAGTAAAAAAAGCCTATAGTCGGACGCAGCCGACCATGGGATACCCTATACCACTATCCCTGGACAATCGCTATTCACGGAACTTCTTTTCAATGATTGTGAAAATTTAATTATCAAAAACTAGAGACGTAATGTATAATACTTATGACCAAAACCAAAAAGTTATCTAGCATGACAAAGACATTTTTGTAGCAGGAAAGGAAAATTTAGTTCACACAAACTAAAATGTAATGAATCCCACTTATGTAGTACCACTACTTCCGTTGTTTAACCGCTACGTTATTGAAGTTTTTACCAATTTCACACAAAAGTTTCAGTCCATTTAACGCGCTAAGTATTATCTGATCTTCACGTTGGTTTGTACGCTTCTTCTTCATCATAAACTCAAACTGTGTTTAATATTTTGCGGGTTATTATTTTGACCTACAGAGCCGCTACAAAATTGGTTAAAATTTTGTTTTTGGTCCATTTCATCCCCTGAACATTTCACGATCATCACCAAAAACTACACGCAGAAAAATTTATGTTAGAAATATGTTTGGATCCAAACAAATTTATGTTTGGGACCGGTTGCAAACAAATATATGTTTGGATCCAAACATAATATGTTTGGGTCCAACCAAATATATGTTTGCAACATTTTGTAACATATTTCAATTTGATATGTTTGGGTAAAACATATTTTTTATGTTAGAACATTTTTTCATGGGTGGAGAGAGGATGTTTGTCAATGAGAGTAATAACAGTGCTCTCGCAGCTTCGGAATGCTGTTTAATAATAAAGAGTTGTGTGTATTGTATAATAGAAGACGTAGAAGCGAAGAAGGGGGCTTTGGTGCTTTGATGGCGTGTATGCGTCAAACTTGTGTGTTTCTTGTTTTGTTGTTAACAGCAGGCGAAGAGAATAAGAAGAAATGGTATGAATTATTTTGTTTTTTCTTTCTTCAGTGTTTTAGTTGCCTTTGTAGAGTCAAGACGGTAAAGTGAGTGAATAAATCAGTGTTTTGTGTGTTTTCGATTGCTTGAGTGTTTTCTTAAAGAAATTGTGCTTTTTAGTAAATTAAATGTCCAATACATTTTATAATTGAATCGGAAAGTTGAATGGAATTATTTTATTGGACAAGGAAGAAATCGCATTTAATATTGGTAATTACATACATACTTATGTATATTTGAAATATGGCATATCCATATTTATTTATTACATTACATAATTATTTGATTCTAGATGCCGATTCCCCGCTGATGATTTCAACTATGAGGACAATTTGCTTTATTTCACAACTAAGGAGAAGCGTTAAACTACGTTTCTATATATTTTTCCTTTTTAAAAGTGTGACTATTTACAAATTATTTCAATCAGTTTTCTTTTATTAAAGTGTGTTATGTATTTCTTTGGAATTTTGTATGTACCTATGTGTTTGTTGTTCTTTTTCCTTTAAATAAAAAACCACAACATGTGTGTGTATACTATAGAGCAGGCCTGCTCAAGGTGCGCACCTGAGCTGTCGGTGTGTGTCAATTTTCTCACACACACAATTTAAAAAGAGAGCTTTTGTTTTTGTTTTGAATATTTTCAAAATTAAAAATCAGTCTCTATTGAACATTCAATGAGGAAGGTTCTGTTTTCGAATTTGTCTATGAATTTATATGCGTACACTGAAAAAATGAATGAAGATACTGAATACGAATTTTTATTTGCCTAAAATTTTTACGGCAAATTAGAGTGTTTGGTTTGTCAACGCACTTTGGTTTGTCACGAACTTGATTTGCAACAAATTATAACATCAACAGTCACATTTGGTCAAAATAAAATAATTATTCTACTCTATATTTTGAAATATAAAATAAAAAAAAAACTGTTACGATATTTCTCACAGTATACAGAGAGACAAAGGAAAATTGAAATTTGTGTATTTAAAAACCAACACAATTACAAAATGTGTTTGTATGTGTCTGAGCAGGCCTGCTATAGAGATAGCCAGTGAGTTCTTACTGAGAGCAAGTGAGCACACATTTTAAAGTGTTTTACATTGAATTTTACGCTCCCTTGCTCTCAGTAAGCGCCCACTGGTGCATGTGTTTGTTTTTTTTTGTGCCTTTTGGGTTTGTATTTTTGTGCACCCAAACATATAAAATGTTTGCACCCAAACATAAAATTGTTTCCACCCAAACATGTCTTTGTTTGCACCCAAACATATATATCTTTGCACCCAAACATAAATATCTTTGCACCCAAACATATATATGTTTGCACCCAAACATATATATGTTTGCACCCAAACATATATTTGTTTGCAGACCCAAACATATATTATGTTTGGGACTGTTGCAAACATATATATGTTTCCTGCAAAATATGTTTGGGACATATGTTAGAGAGGCCGGTTTTTTTTTTGCGTGTAATCATTCCTATTCTGGCGTGAACCCAACCTCCTTAAAAAATTCTTTACAATCGGTTCATAATTGCGGCCTTAAGCTTGTTTGCAATTGTTAATGGACCGACACACATCGCTAAATCGCTTTATCTCGTCGAGATATGAATTTTGGCATACCAAATAAGGGGTCTAGGACGTATATTCGTGGTGTTACATAAACTTTTGGAGAGACAATATGTAGCATGGGATAAAAATGTGGTTCTCTACACAGAACCTATTATATATTAGGTAGTAGGTCCTTTGTCTAGCAAACACTTTATTGCAATTTACATCAGAGGAAAGGTCAGTAGTTTTTTTCCATATGTAGGATACTTTGCGAAATATATATGTCCTCAAGGAATTAAAATATCGACCAAAAATAAAATTTTTATATTTTGCATACAAAAGCAATGGTCCATTTTACCCGCTAAAGAATATCAGATCATCATTCAAAATTGTAGGCATCTTTTTCGAGCTATACTCTACCCGCTGCAAAATTTCGTGACTATTGATGTATAAGTGCCACTTCAAGCGAGTTTATTATTACACTACAAACAAATAACGGAATATATTAGGCTGTAACTCTGTTATCTGATCATGCACACCAACATAATTGGCATCAATTGAAAGGTCAAGCGTTCCACTTTCAAGTATATCTCACTTGTCCGGAATGTCACTTCCAGGAATTAAGATATAAGCTGTATATTAAAAATTTTCACAATATTCACACAATTAATCTATTTTTATATAAAAATGAAAATATAACATTTGTACTTTTTAAAAATTAATATAGACAATTTTTAAACGTTTTAGGCCATGGTTTATTTGAATTTAAGTATTAAAATATCATTTTTGCTTTCCTCGCCATTTTTAAATAATGTAAATTTGCATAAAATCGCATATAAATTTTTTTCTTTCCCTCTTTGCCGTTGTTTTGCGTTTGGCAATCAAGGAAATTAAAGTTGCAGCGAAATTTATTTTTCATCCAGCCAGTCAACCATCCAACGCTCCAACCAACGAAACAACTATCTAGCCAGTCATCAAGTTCATCGAGTTAATGGCAAGCAAGAGTATTCCCCTTTGTCGACTCGTTGGCGCAATATGGTTAAGTTCATAATGGAGATGAACGCTATAAAATTCTTTGCAAAAGCAGCAACAACTACACAATAGACTAGAAGCAAGAACAATAATGGAGAAATGAACAACAGAAACAACAAACAAACAAAAACGAAAACATATACCAAACTTCATTTTATGCCACTACGAAAAACGTTATATAGCTCGAAATTCCTTTTGGGCGTTTGCTAATTCGCAAACTACTGATGCTGAAGGTTTTTGTCGAAATTAAAAAGGAAAAGAGAGAAATTAAACCATATCCAAACAGAAAGATTTTGTGAACTTTTTTAAATTATTTAGACTCCAGAAAATTATTTAAGAAATTAAACTGGATTTTTAAGATTTTAATGAATCCTTTTCCAAAAGAAAATAAGGCATGTAACTTAATGATGTACTCCAGTGCGTATAGATACAGTCACAATGTATACGCCTTCATTATCTTTGTTTCAGCTCTCATTGCGTATATACTATGACGTGACGCATTCGAATTGTATTTATAGTTCCAAGCAAATTTTTTCGATTATATTGTAGTTTAGAACGTATAATTGATGCCATACGTGATATTAACCTATCATTTAGTAACCTTGCATGTTATTGAAATTTCTAAAATTATTATGAAGTTAATTGAGTTCCAATGTTTTCTCATGTGCAGTACAAGTTTCTTGACACAAAAATTATTTCTTTAGTTCTCTTTTACCCCCAGAGAGAAACTCTAAAATTAAATTAAATGTTTTCCTAATGGAAAATTAGACATAAAACTCTTTACTGTACTACAGTGCGTATAACTATCGTCGCAACGTATATGTCTGCATTATTTTTATTGCAGCTTTGTATCAAAAATAGTAGTTGAATCATGAGTGAAGGGGATTTCGGACTATAATTGGAATCGATTTTCACGGATAATGGAGTCAATGATTTCTATGAGGCTTTTGAACCCATTTTCACAAAAAGATTTAACTGTGCTACTTTTTTATTGTTGTTTAAGTAAAGAAATGAAATAAAATCGATAAACATGCTATTTTTTCTTTTTTAAATGCTAGGACAGACTGTGGTCATCATGAAGTTGTTGACTGTGGTCATCACAATGTTGTGGAAGCATGTTTTGTTCCGTCATGTTCGGTATTGACATTGTTCCATGATTTTGTAATCGCAAAAATTGCAGATTCCTCTCGGAATCTTTTGCAGCGTCCTCTATTACGACTTTACAATTTTCCGGGGCAAGTCCGTACTCACTGGAATAATTTACCAAAAGCTCTAAAAAACCTACAGACATCAGAATTATAGTGTTTACTTCTATTCTTTAAGTCCTTAGCTGAGGGTGTACGTATATCAGGGCAATCTCTTTCCCCAATTTCACAATTTTTATTTCCATATTTATGTCCGAAAAGTTAATAACTTTTACGTGATTTTAGTACTTTTCAAAGTTTCAAAATATTTATTTTAAAAGAAATTAAACTTTTTAAAAATATTTTCCGTCAGGAAAATTCAGAGAGAAATATTCACGATTGCTTTGTATGAGTCGGAATAGCTGAATGATACTTCCTTGCTTGTTTTTATTTTCACTAAATTTTCCGTTATAAAATCTAAAAACGAAGTGACCCAAAGAAACCTAAGTTATTTTCGTCTTCCATGGACTCCCACAAAATCGAATTGATACTTTTGTATCACAGCGTTATTATTCCCAGCAAAATGTTCCATGCCATTCAATCATGGGTGCAAGTGAGCTGGCATGTCATCTTCTTAGCATCTTCATCGATGAATTTTATATGAGCGTGGACCCCAAAAGATGCTATTCATTTTTGGATCCAAAGCATGTCATTTACACCAATGCTTTGACATGTCATTTTCACCAATGCTTTGGCATGTCATTTTCACCAACACTTTGCAATGACATTATCATTACGAGAGAGTTTTAAGAACGTTGGTTGTGATTTCGAGTCTTCGACAACATCAAGCGTCTCCGACAATTAATCTTATATATTTAGAAAAAATTTTATAAATAAAACCACAAAATTCATCTCTATTGGATAGATGGAATGGGTTCAAATACTGATGAAAAGATCGGATCTTTCACGACTTCCTTTACATGTGTTCAAATGCGTATGAAAAGATCGGATCTTTCACGTCTTCCTTTGCATTGGTTCAAATGCTAATGAAAAGATCGGATCATTCAGGACTTCGTTTGAATCAATGCAAAAGATGCCATGAAATCATGTCATCGCATGGAACCCCTTCCTTCAAATTTTGCTGGGTTATTGTACATTAAAACGTATAGTTGTTGTCACAACTTATACACCTCCTTAATCTTCGTTTTAGCTCTATTTCAGGGTTTGTGTGCTGCTGTATTATTTCTCAATCTGCACATATAAATATTAACAAATAACCACAGTTATTCTAGCCCAATTTCCGATTTTCTTTAGAAAAAAATATTTTAATTATACCCTTAACCAATAATAATGCTGATTATGATGGCACAGAAGAAGTTTTAAGAAATGGTATCGTATGTTAACCGCCATGTCATAGTTAGGTCCAAGGAAAATGTCTCCGTAACAACAAAGTCGAAAATATTTCTAGCTATATGCAGATCAATACAGTCATACGGATCGCAAATATGGGGACATTCGAACTTTGATGAAGTTGACCAATTAACAATATTCTTTTTAAAAAAAATACTAAAAATGCCAAGTTTTACCCCAACATATATCAAGCTTTTTGAAGAAAATTAACTTATGTTGAAACTGAGGTATGGGGTATTGTAACTCGCGATCAGTTTTACTATACCATAACTTTTGACCGCATTTCGGCAAAATAAACTGTTTTAGCCCGATTCACCGAGGGGTTTCTTAAAATAATAATTTGAGCGGAAGCTGTGGTCGTACTAATGTAAAAAAATTGGAAAAAATCGTTGAAATAAACGAGTTTCATTATGTTATTTTCCAATTAGTGGTTTTACAACACAATGTAGAGCTTAATGCTCAAAGGAGAAGTTAAAGAGCACACTTCAGAGTTGAAGTGTCTAATGTATGATTTTTTAATATATCCACTGTATCTACCTCAAACGGATGCTGAAATTTTGAAACCTGAAAAATGGGACTTTTTGAATTTTTGCTCTAATCGAGACGCGCAGCAGGTTTTCCCTAAAAGCTTATTATTGGATTGTAGTACTCGCGATTTCGCATTTTTTAATGTATAAAATGAGGGTGTAGCCCTCACAGGATCACAGTAATCTGCACCTAAACACGAAATTTTTGTGCGTAAATTTTTCTCAAAAACCTATTTTTTTGGTTTAAAATTTACAAACGTCATTGGATTTCCGTGGAAACCCGCGTAAATTTAGTTTTTTTACGTTCTGAATCTAACAAGCCACGACGCGTAAAAATCCACCCACTAGATCGACGGATCTGATACCCCTCAAATTTCGAAAATTTGCAAAAAATTATTTTGAAAATATCGCATATTAAAACGCGTTTTGGATGTATCAGTTCTACTTAAATAAATAGATCGATACGCGTGTTTTAACTGCGCGAAAACAGATATTTCAAAACTATCGCTGATCCAGAGATATAAAAGATTTTTTCTAAAAATTAAGTTCGATGCTACATCCACGGTTCTTGATGGATCGCATTGAAACGGTATAGAAGGATGTATTTTTTAATGGTGATTATTGAAATCGGATGCGCATAAAATGTAAATGAACTTCGCGGAAATTATGACCATTTTACTGTATTTTGCACCCTTAAATGCAGCAGATGCTACATCGTGGCCGCCAAATAGAATTTGACAAACTGTACATCAAATAAAAGGGATTGATTCGCTGTGTTGGAAAATCGGATGCGCATCACGTCATTTTCATAATTACGCGGTTTATATGCGTCTCAAATGTTGTAATATTCAATATAACATTATTTTAACGTTATGCCACAATTGAAATTCCTTGTGATTTAATATAAGGTTCTAATAATATTATCCAATAGGAAAACTATAAGCGAAAAATTTGTTACAACGGAATATCATCATTATTGCGTGAAATTTTGACAAAAATGCCGAAGAACTCAAACATTTTTTCTCCAACTTTTCCTATAAAACCACAAAAAAATAAAATTAGAATAATATGATTTTAATTTTTTCGTAATATTTTCTTCGTATTTTTGCAAATAACATGAATACTATAGCTCCAACTTTCACAACTTAGGTTTCATTTTATTCCTCAAAATGTCTGGATGCTGTTATAATTTTTTTATATATTTTTCGTAACTATGACCGCTATTTTTTCAAAAATATGTTTGTAAATACGTGAAATTTTTTAACAAATTTGATTTTTCGCGAATCCATTGAGACTTTGCGATTATTTTTTGCATCATCACAAAGGGTACGAATTCAGTTAACGATAATAGGATATAATAGCTAACTATATTAAGCCGCGATTTTTTTAGAATTTTTTCTTATTATCATAATTAAAACGGTCATATCTTTTGCGCGCAACGATCAAAGTTAGTAACGAAAACAGATTTGGAATGCTGATTTTTTTTTTAGTCTATGTACCAAAAATCATTGATGTAGTATCAAAATTTTTTTTTGATTTTTTTCAAACGGAAAAGACAATTTTAGGCATTTTTCCTGATATATTGATGTTAGAAACTGGAGTTCAAAATGGTCATATTTTCACATTACACAATCATCTTAACTACGTCTCTCGAATCTTATATGATTACTCTGACAACAGACTACCAAATATTCTGGCGAAAAAAATTATGAGATATGAAACCTTTTGGAAAACAAGTATGAACGAACTATCTATGCAATATGACGTACAGCCTTTCACATCCGATCAAACAAAACAAATCTGGAAACAAAATACACATCGTCTTTTAGATAATATATGCACTAGACAAAGAAATTATGCACTCGCAAAGGCGAATGAAACACAACGAATCTACAAAAAGTTACAACCTAGTCTAGGTGCATCGTACCTCGTTGAGCCATTAACACAGGAAGAAATTACATGTATACTTAAAGCTAGGAGTGATATGCTTGCTTTAAATTCCAATAGATTCCAAGTAAATGCAAACCCAAGATGTTTAATGTGTAATACGGGAGAAACAGAAAACATACTGCATTTTCTAGGTCAATGCCCTGCACTTAAGGAATTCCGAATAACTTTCTTTCAAAAACATTTAATAAACGAATGTGAATTAATAAATATCCTCAACGGAGATGTTGTTCCATGGAAATATTTAGCAAAGTTTTTAAATAATTGTATACGATATAGAAGCCACTTGATATCAGAATTTAATGTTTAAAGTATAAATCTAAAATATCTAAAATATCTCTATAATTCAAATATCAAAATTGGACACACGGTCTTAGACCAATGTCATAACAATTTACCAATAACCTATTCTTTTATTTATATTGCTGTCAATGTTATAAATGCTTATGAATTAAATAAAGAATACTACTACTACTAGTTAGGTCAATAAGCCGTCGTGCAGTAACCCTGCGTTTACAAATGCCAGTATTGGCAAGACAATAGCAAAAATACAAACCTTTTTCGCAAATACATTCACAATTTTTTAAATATGTATAGAGAAAAATATGAATGTATTGGTGAAAATGGTTTGTAACTTTGCTATTGTCTTGCCAGTACTGTCTGTGTGTAAACGCATAGTAAGACAGTAGTGCGAAGTGCAGTAAGACAGTAGGACCTGAAACCGCAAAATTGTTCAAAACGTAAAGTGACTATCTGAAGGTTTATGTACAAAAAAAAACATAATACCATAGGTTCCAACTACCCGCTTCCATACACTTAGCAAAAGTTTGCATATCGTAATCACGCAGAAGAAATATAAAAATAATCGCAAAAGTGCAGTTTATGACTAGCTATCGGAATCTTTTGCAGCGTCCTCTTTACCACTTTACAATTTTTTCGGCGGCAGGTCTATACTCACTGAGATAACAGTCCAAAAGCTCTAAAAAACCTGCCGGCACCAACAAAAATGCCTGAAAATCACCAAAATTTACGAATTGAGTATTCGACTTGACCGAAACCTTGCACATCGGGAATTTTCTTCCAAACGTTAAACAACTTCCAAAAATATCTGTATACCTTCGGGTACCTTCGGGGACCGATATGTACCTTTTTTGCTCTATCTAAGATTCTGAGAAATATTACGATATGCAATGTTTGGACCAAGGCAGTACCGAACATTGTAGGGTTAGGGTTTTTGTTTACAGATTTTGGGCCCTTTTCCAAATTCTTCATTTAGAGGTTATGTCACAAAATTGGTTACACCATGTTCATCCGCAAATTTCCGCAGCTAAATTATACAGTTTTAAAATCTTGACACCTAAAGCTAGAAAAAATGCTAATGAGGCGGCGGAGATTTTAACATATTTTGTTGGCTGTTATTATTAACATTCAAGGATCACTATGCATAGATGAAATGATATAGAAAATAAGTGCATACCTTGAATACCAACTTCCATTTTAGAAATCGTTATATATATTTGATTTCATATATATTATTGTTTTATTTGTAAAGCACTTTATTTTTTCCGTTTTCAACGCACTATTTTTAAGAATGAACACATATTTTTATGATGCTCCCATCAGAAAATACCGTTATAAACATTGTTAGTACAGTGAATTTTGGTATGTTTATAACACTTTTACGCTCATAAAAGTGTTATACGCAGACATAACATTTTTAATTTTTGTCCTATGGGCGCGTCCACTGTGCTCCGCAAAAGTTAATACAGCTTAAAACCAGTTTCCCAATATTACCTGAGATATGGAACCCGAAATGTACCAGTATATAGGGTCATTCCTTCATAAATATTTTACACTAGTAGCGCTTGGGATATTTGTTACAACGCTAAAATTTTATTCTTCATACTTTTCTCAAGGATGATCCGAATTTGATTGATACTGTCATAGACAGAAGGTCGACTAATTCTTATGAGCTTCCGTGACGTATTCACTTTCGGGTACTATTTGGTTCATTTTATCATCCATTTCGCCTTAATGGCGTCATTATAATTCTGGTTGTTTTGTGAAGAATTTCGAGTCTGATGGATCGTGTATACAACACCTTGACCGTTTCATAAGCTGATAAGGTTACCCCGACCTTATTCGTATTGAACAATCTTTGAATCTGGAGTGTTTTCTACTGTAAAATGTATTAGTATTGTTCCATTGTCGAATGTTCCACTTTTTATACCCTTCACTAGTATGTGGGGAGGGTATTATAAGTTGGTTTTGGCCAAAAAGCTGTAACGCATCGAAATAATGGTCTTAGACCCATACTTATATATACCAAAATGAATGTCGCGTCGAGCTGAGTAGGTCTGGATATGTGTGTCCATCTGTCCATCTAAACCTTGTAATCACGCAACAGCTCGCAATTTTGATCCGATCGTCGCGAAATTTTGGGTGTTCATGAGGGTCGCGGAGGGGAAGAAGCCTATTGATGGTCGATGGTCGTATAATATTCAGGGGTCGGAATGGACAAAAAACGTATTTGGAGAAAAAGTCAACGTTTTATTTCAAAGCGAATATCTCCGCTTCTATAATGGGTATATCAAATGAAAGTAGAAAATATCACCTTTACAAAGATGTAACGTAGGTTGCCTTAGGTGGTCAAACAACGAAAATATTGCAATAGTCGCTAATAGAAACCAACTACACCAAGACCTCGCTTTGCATCGTTGATACGTTCCAAAAAACACGACTCAAAGCGAAACGACGCAGAGCGAATTATGGAAACCCATGTAAAGTTCGGAGATAGGTTATAGGGCAAGAAAACACTATTTTTTCTTATGCCCACAATTTTAGGTGGAGAAATTACTAATAATAAAAGAAGTGTGTTTTTCGAGCTTGAGGCCTTTGTTGTTGTATTTATTTAATTTCCAATATTTCGAAATTCTGTGAATTTCATCCTCAGGGAAATGTTCTACAATTAAAATAAACAAAGTACAACTTATTAACTATATCACAGTGATTCCTAATGCTAACAGGTAAATAAATAAACACAGAAAAAAATAATAAAAACTTAAAAAACTACTGTAGCGTTCCTACTCCGTCAAGTTTCATTATTGCACTGATTAGTATTCATTTTTGCATGAGTTGCCTGTAGCAATAGGCAGTGTTGTCCGTGTCTGTTTTGTGGTTTATTATTGTTGTTGTTGGGAGGCTGTTTATGTGGAGCATCTCTAGCGTTAGTCTCTTATTGTAATTATTCTCCGTTTGTAATAATCTCACATCATCGATATTAGGTGTATGATTGTGTAGTTTACAGTGTTCGGACAATGCAGTATTTTGTGTTACGTTTATGTTTCTTAATTTTATGTCCGATTTATGTGCTGACATCCTGGTTTTTAATTTATTTTTTGTCGTACCGACATATAGTTTTCCGCAGTTTTCTTCACTGTGGAGAAATTACTTGAACACTAGTAACCCTAAATGCCAAATTGTAGCTATTTTGGTCTAATTCAGCCGGAAAATTTAGCAAAAACAGTCAAAATACATGAAATCGGGCGGCACCGTTATATGAGGGCTTTAAAAAATGTGCACCTATTTTCATCATTTTTGGTGAAGTTTCTACATCACTGGAAACTGTGATGTCAAATTATAGCTAATTCGGTCTGAAAATGTAGAAAAAATAACTTAAATAGGACGGTATGGAGGATATACTAAAACCTGTACCGATGTAGCCCATCTTGATCAAACTTCAGAACAAATACACATGTGTACAAAATGTCAGCCCTCTATCTGAAATCATTCGGAAAACTTAAAACAACGCAACATCGAAAATCGAACGACGCATAGTGAAAATTGGTATTAACTAAGCAACGACGCAACTTCGAAAACAACGCAAAGTGAAACGACGCAATGCGAGGTCTTAGTGTATTAATTTTTGCGATTTTAATAATAATGACGAACATCACACCTTTGGTTGGGGACAAAGTCTGACTATGAAGGTGGAAAATCTCATCTTTACAAGGCACTGTGGGGCCGATGACAGGTTTTTGAGGCAAAAAATCACAGGGGCAAGCTAGACCTTCAAAATTTCGTGCAGATGTTTATAATCGGCCTAGAAACTAATCTGCCAAATTTGGTTGATATCGGTTCATATATAGATATAGCTCTCATATATATGTTCACCCGATTTCGAGTAATTTATGGACCAATCACGAAGATTCTGTCCAATTATGATGATATTTGGAATATGTGGCGAAATTAGGACTGGCAATAAGTTTCCCAAGTTATTTCGAAATCGGTTCAGATTTGGATATAGCTCCCATATATATTTTTTCGTCCGATTTGAGGTATTTGGTGCAACAAACACGCAATTTCTGTCCAATTTCGATGACATTTGAAACATGTGACAGGATTCGTTCTAGAAATATGTTTGTCAAAGTATATTAAAAGCGGTTTAGATTTGGATATAGCTCCCATATATATTTTCGCCCGATTTGAGGTATTTGGTGCAACAAACACGCAAATTCTGTCCAATTTCCATGAAATTTAAAATGTGTGACGGAATTAGGTCTAGAAAAAGTATATCGAAATTATATCGAAATCGGTTCCGATTTGGATATAGCTCCCATATATATGTTCACCCGATTTTAGGTATTTCGTGCATCAATAAAGCTATATATTTCCAATTGTGATGAAATTTTAAGTGTCTGACGGAATTTGGTCTAGAAAACATTATTGAAATCGGTTCAGATTTGGATATATCGTTCATAAATTTTCTCTGTCGAAATTAATTGTTTTCTCATTTTAGTTGGTTTATACCGAACTTCCTTGAGAACATAGTTTAAATATTGTTACGAATGTAACTGATAGGTTTAGGTTAATTTAGTTTAATTTCCGTTAATTTAAAAATTTTAATTGTAACGTAAAGTTTTATTACGCAGTTACTTTATTTAAGCAATAACAACTACCAAGTAGAATTCTCTTCATCATTCTAGTTCTTACTTTACCTTTCTTTAATGTGCTTTTGTTTGTTTTGCAATAATCATGTAATTATCGTTTAGTTTGCTACTTCTTTATTTCTTGCATTTGTTTGTTGTTGTAATTACGTCATTAGTGTGCTTGTCCACTTGTGATGATCTTCGCCAATGTATGTGAGTCTGGTTGTTCGCTTAGTGCGAATGTGCGTCTGTGTGTTCGATGCACAGATTCGAGGTGTTGCCAGACGTGTTCTAGAGGATTCTTAAACGAGGGAATTTTTAGATAAATTCAGGTGGAACAAGCAACGGCGAGTTAGTTGTGTTTTAAGCGTTGAACTGAACAGATCGGTTAAAGAATTGCTGCGTGCTAACTAGAGACAAGCTGTGTGCTTAGTAATTAAAGTCGGTTACGAATAAGTGTAATAAAGTAAATAAATCATTGTAGAAACGTAATCTAAAACGAACCCTGTCTTATTTGGTACAAATCGTACTGGGGAATAAAACAACGTCTACACGGAGATTAGTTAAATCTAATTCCGTAACAATATTTTTCTTTTGACAAATTGGCCGAAACAGAGGCGGCATGAATCAAGAGCTTGGTATTGTTGCCGTGTTCATAGGAGACTTCCGAAGCAAGTTTTCTTCCTTCGCTATAATCCACATTAGGGCGCCCTCTCTTCTTTGTATAATTCACCTTGTTCTAGCGTAAATACTGTGTCGCTAGCTAACCATAAGCTTTTAAATAGTAATACACGATTTTTTGGCGTCCAATTTTTTATCCATTTTTGGTAAAGGCGTGCACAAATGTTATAAACTTGTTTTTTGGCTCCCGTCACGAAGTTGTCTTTGACACCTCGATTAAATTTCGCAGAAATCCAGTATATAATGAGTTGATCCAAAAATTAAAAATATCCAAATTTTTAAGTTTTACGAAATCTGGAAATTGATAATTTTTTAATTCGCAAGTATACGCAAAATTTCTTTTCAAAATCTGTTAGCCGGCATTGTCAGCTTTCACCAAAGAACACTGGACGATACCACAGACTACATAACAAAAAAACACTTACTGACACAACAAATTATTGACCACATCTAATACTACATTTACATTTTTAATAATAATCTTAATTTACATTAAATTAGATTAATTTACTATTACCCGTATTTTCCACTTTTAAAAAATATATAATATCAACAGATCAGGTTTTGGCGCCAAAATACTTAAATCGTTTAATTGCGACTGAATGTCAAAAATAAACGGAATGAAAGTTTTGACATCTTTGGTAGCTTGGCATGTCGCCGGGGGCCGTTGCCAAATTGTAATTTTTTGGTTTTGGAGGTTTGAAAGTGTTCAGAATATAATTCCGTTATTATTTGATTTCAATCACTGACTTGAAAAAATGACTTTTTGCCTCAAAAACCTGCCATTGGCCCCATCGTGCAATGGTCTAAAGTAGGTTGGCGTAGGTGGTTAAATAACGGAGATATCGCAATAGTCGGTAATACATCAAATTTTTTGTAATCACGCTACACGTCGCAATTTTGATTGGATCGTCACGAAATTTTGGGGTTTAATGAGGGTCCCACATAGGTTGATTTTGGTGATGGTGCGAAAAAATTTAAAGATTTATTCTTTAGCGAATATATCGGCTTTTAGTAGGGGTATCCCAACGACAAAGCCTGTCAATGGAGGAAGAAAAGATAACCTTTACATTAATGCAAACTAGATTGGCGTAGGTGGTCAAAGATCGGAGAAATCGCAATAGTCAGTAATGCATCCCATTTTTCCATTTTTTGTAACCAGGTCACAATTTTGATCGGATCATCACGAATGTACCATAGAAGTGTACCAGAGAGGAAGAAGCACATTGAGTTTGGTGATGGTCGAATAACATTCAAAGTTTTATTCTTATGCGAATATCTCCGCTTCTACTATGGGTATTCCAACGACAAAGCCTGTCAATGGAATAAGAAAAGATCACATTTATAATGATGCAAGATAGGTTGGCGTACATCCCACTTTTTCATTTTTTATTTGAGTTGTACTGACCGTGTATATATGTAGATGCATTTCAACAAAATAAGCCTGTATTAATTAATTCATTCTGAGCTTTAAATTAACACAAAATGTGGCATTGATGCTAAAATATTTATTGCAAAAGGCGCTAAGCTATCCCAATTTTAATATTTTGAATTTTATCAGTCAAAATTTTATGCACATCGGTAGTGGTAGTCGGCCCTGTCCCGACAATGACCTTTGCTCATTCGTTTTATATTAGTTGATGTTTATTTTTTAATTCCAAAGTATATACTGCAGTAAACAAATGACAGAAACATCGCTCCCAGGTGGAGAATCTGGCTATTACAAGCAAAGTTAAAAATGTGTAATATTATACAAGTTTACATTGAATGTACAAAATTACGAAATTTAGTTCGATCTTGTGCCATTCGTCTTATTTAAGGCCATGTTTTCCCCTTTGATTGGAATTCTGCTTCCACTGATTTCTGCAAGTTGTTCGAGGGCGCCCCCTGTTCCGTCTTCCTTGTGGATTCCATTGTAAACTCATTTTATAGACCTTTTCGTAGTTTATGTCAAATTTTGTTCCACTTACTAAGTTAAAATGTTCCACTGTTGAAAATATGTAGCTATCATAGCGTATGTGTTCTGTCGTAACGTATTCGCTCTAAGTCTTTATTTGTATTAAGTTCGTTTCATAGTAAGACCATCTAATTGCTTTTCGCACACATACATATATACATCTTTTGTGAATAAAAACCCCAACAACATTATCTTACATTCCAATTTCCGAGTTTATTTTAATCTTGTTCTCTTTTTTCTTGGGCTACAGTGTAAATTATAACTCAAGATTTCTTTACTCTTAAGAGTATCGTTTGTTTTCTGTGATGGTCTGAATTTTTGCAGACTTGTTTGCACTTTTGTTATTATAAATAGAAGAACATTGTTTGTTGCCGACAGCCTTTGGTGATGGTAGACATACAAAGACCGACACTATTACAATTTTTGTTCTTTTTATTATTTTTAATGAAAGTAAAATAAAAGCATCACAACGCACAGACAACAATTAAAGAACATCACAAAAAATAGACTCTATGTCCATGCATGCGTTAAAATAAACACCAAACTCCGGAAACAGCAGCAACAATGTTTGTATTTATGGGAATTCCTTTAATGTGGTTTTAGTTGGTATTTGTGAAGTGCGTTAATATACCTTCTTTGTCGAGGATGTTTTGGGTTCACAATGATTTTTGTGAGACCGGTTTTCTTAATGTTTTCAGGGAAACATAAGTGAAGCATAAGTCAAATGTGTTTATTTAAACGACAGTTGAACCTCTGTCATCCGGCTCGCTCGGGATCGATGTGAGCACGCATAATCGAAAAACATGGTTAATTGAGTTTTTTTTTTTAATATCATTAATTATGACGTTTTTATTGATTTTTATCAATATTTTACAGGGTTTTTAAGATTTCATATAGATTAACAAAAAAATACATTTTTAAAATATGTCTTAATTCTTAAAGTAATTATATAATGTTGTTTGTTTTCGTGCGTGTATTCTTTTTTTTGGGTAGATTAATGTGTATTCGATGGATCTGCATTACATCTGGCTCGGAAATATCTGGAATAATATTGTTTTCAAGAAATTGCAATAGAACACTGCATCCTTCTTTTGCTTGAGCTAATGAGGGCGTTTCTGGTTCTATGGATTGTCTTCGTCTGATTCTTCGAAATCCCCTTTATTCTGGTTTTCGTTACTTTGGTGAGCCATTTGTATTATGTCGGCATCAGATACAATGCCACAGGATGCAATATCATTATCGCATTCCATCCACTTTTAGAGGTCATCAATTGAACATCCAGGCGGTATTACAATGTTCGATTGTATAACAGCATTGCAATTCTCATTATCGTCATCTCTCCTTGGATGTCTTGTACCCTTCGATTCATAATTCTTTACCAAACACTTGTTTCATCGGCGTTATAAATTTGTTCCGCTGACAGATTTTCAGTCTCAATATATTCGCGTAAGTATTCTACAAACAGAGTGACTGATTCATAATCAGTACATTCTTTTTCGCCTATTGCTTTCAGCCTGCGAATTCCATGTCGTTTTTTTAACTTTTCTAGCCAACCACTTGCGTACTTGCATTCCGAATTTATGTTTAGTTTTTGATGAAAATATTTTGCCTTTTCAGTAATCATTTCGCCTGAAATTCATAATCGAATTTTATGTCAGGCCATAAAATCTTTAAACTAGTGTCAACTCACCTGAAATCGGAGTTCCCTTGAATGTTTCTTACCGTAACCATTCGAATGCTGCGAATTCAACTTTTGGATTTTCAGATTTTCTTTTTCAAACAGATTCACATCCATCCACAGATACCTAAAAACGCATGACTTTAACGTTCTTTTAGTTGAATATGGCATTGGATGTCTTAGTGGTGTTTCCAATGGGTCCACCGTGACTCGCTAAATTGTCATTTTATTCGCAGAAACCTACTTACGGGATATTGCACTATCCAACTTTCGATAGCCCTCAACTGTGGTTCTTTGGAACCTATTATATAGTGCTGCTTTTAATTACAGTACAATTGTCCTCATATGTTCTACTTTTTATTATTTTTTTGCCTAACATATAACGGCTTTTATAAAATTCTTTCCGCGGGAAACATACCACCGGTATAGTTTATTGTTTTAATTTGCAACAGAAAATTTCATACCACCCAATGTCCTTGTTAAATTAATGTGTTTTGCTTCTTTTTTTGTTCCTTTCGTTCATTTCTTTTAGTAGATTTGTTTCCTTTTTTTGTGGGTATTATTTAATGCATAAGAGAAATTTCATACAACGAAAAGATATGAAAGTAGTTCTGGTTTTTATTCTTCCTTCGTAAATACTTTTGTCGACGACATTTGTCATGTTTTACAATGCAAAACAACAACAAAATGATAAGGAAAATACATATGTGTTGTCTTGCTCCAAAAAGCCTCTATATGAGTGAGTTTTGTTTCCGTTTCCTGTAAGCTTGTTGTTACACAGAAATGCATTTCTTTTGTTGAAATATGTTTTTGTTTGCAAAACTTTTTTTTTCATTTTAAAATCAAACGAGAGTAAGAGTTATGAATTCTTCTTTTTTTCTTCTTTATCATTCTAAATACCCAACGATGTCATCTACTTAATAGACTTTCAAATCCCTTTGGACTTTATGAATATTCGGAAAACAAAAAACTTTTTTTGGATATTCTTTGCCATTCCCTATATAATATCCTTTTCACTAGGATTTTCCACATTTTCCATAACAGGTTGCCCAGTTTTGTGTGTCCTGTTTTGCTAGACTATTGTCAGCAGAAATTTAAAATTCATACAATATGTTTTAAACTTGACTTTTATGCTATTGCCAAAAAATTAAAAAAAACATACATACCTCACCTCTCCACCAACCACATAGCATTTTTTACCAGACACATCCTGCAAACGAGGAAAATTAACATATGCTCTCAACTTGAAGTTGGTTTTTGCATCTTCTGTTTTCCACCTCGTTTTACTTATGCATGAAATAAAGGGAAAATCGGGCGACTGAAAAGAAAAACAACAATGTAGATTGCAGATTTATTGGACACCTTGTTAAAGGTTAACTGTTTTATCAAATGTAAGGGGCAGTTCGGTGCTGGAGTATGTGATTGTTGTGTAACACAAAGGATGGTGATATGTATATACATTAGGCCGGGGCGATTTGAAAACCTTAATGAGCCCTTCGCGTTTCTGATTCCTGGGATTGAACTGAGCAAAAAAGTCCACTGGACCATATATCTACCGTGAAAATCGAGCCTCCCGATTTTGACTTTAAGTTTTTTATTGAAGTTTTTTGGATATTTTGGCATATAACAGCCAAACCATTGAGATTTTCGATTCAACACACAGACAAAAATTGTAGCCAAGACAGTAATTGACAACTCTCTAATACATCGCAAAAACATTGGAACGCTTTTTCAGGCAGTTTTGGCCTTAAGAATGTGCAAACTATTCGGAAAATGTCGATAAATAACATCCCAGCAAAATGTTCGATGGCGTCTCTATTGGATCGATGGAATGGATTCAAATGCTCATGAAAAGATCGGATTTTTCATGACTTCCTATGCATGGGTTCAAATGCTGATGAAAAGATCGGATCTTTCACGACTTCCCTTGCATTTGTTTAAATGCTAATGAAAAGATCGGATCTTTGTCGACTTCGTTTGAATCAATGCAAAAGATGCCATGAAATCACGTCATCGCATGGAACCCCTTCCTTAAAATTTTGCTGGGATTGTGCTACAAAATTTGACCAGAAAATTATTCAAGCGTTCTGATGCAAAATTATATCGTGTTGGGATCCATGGACAACGACAATGCCTTTAGTTCATTGAGGTCACTTCGTTTTATTTTTTTTTTTTAATGGTAAAAGTAGTGAAAATCTGGGTTTCATACATTTTCAAATTTAAACGGACATATCTTCTTTTTTTCACAACGGATTTCTAGTGATCCTTCTTCCTTTTAAAGGGGTGAATAACACTATGCAACACTGAAAATGCAAACAACTTCTAGTATGCATTTTTTGAAAGTACGTATTTAGACTACCAAAACCCTAGTATGGTTTGTTCCTGTCAGATCCAGTTCGGATTGTATGGCCTCATCTAAACAGGGCTAAATCTACACTTTTTTGCATTTATCAGGCCTTAATCACAGAAACGAATAGGAATTTGGCCTTATCTTCTGAAAAAACCAAATAAGAAAAACTCCATCTAGGGCATCAAAATCTATACAATATAGAAAATTTTACATAATTGCTGAAATTCTGGTCAGTATCGGCTAAACTATTGGGAGTTGAACCAAGTAACCTTTTGCAAAAATCTTCCAAATAAAGTTCTCAACAATTCTTTAAAACATTCTAAAACTCTAAAACGCTTACTTCATGTTGTTTCAGCGGTATTTTGCATCATATCTTTCATTTCAAACACAGTTCACACCAACAGTTTATTCTCGCATTTCGGATTTCACTACATTATTGACATTTTTATTAAATCGTCCTTGAAAAATGTACTGAAAACAACGGCATAGAGGCATTTTACAACAATGACATGTTCTGAGGAGTTGTGTATTACATTCCAGGGAATATTTTTCCAAAAGTAATATTCAGAAAAAATTAACGGTTTTGGAGATACGGTGCGAAATGTATACAAAATGTTGAATTTTTGCATATATTTTGAAATTTGAGGCAATAAATGTAGTTTTTCGAGTTCATTATTTCCCCAAATATTTTGTTCTTGTCTTTATCTACAAATTTGCTTCAGAGGTCAGAAGAAGATTCGCATTGGTTTCAGAGATATAGCCCCGAATTTCTTTAAAAACTCAATATTTAACCATGTTTAGATGGGGGCATAAAATCCGAGCTGGATCTGACACAACAAAACCCAACTAGGGTTTCTTGTCGTTTGGGTCTGTACTTTCAAAAAATCCTCAGTTCGAATTGTTTGCAAAAGATCACCTTAAAAATGTTGCACAGTGTAATATCTTTAGAACAAGTTATTATTTGTTTAAATCGTTTAACAAATGGCTAAGTTATAGTGGTTTAAGTTTGAAAACCCCCTCAAAAAAGCTATAACTGAATTTCTCATAATTTTCAAAAATAGAATGTTTTTTTGTTTTGTTCAATAATTACACTGTGACACAAAATGGAACTCAAAGTCTGGGGGGTGGAAAATTTCTTTTGAATATGAAAGCCCTTGATGAGTATACTAAGATACCAAAAGGAAATTTTCGCCATAGGTCAAGTTTCTAAGATATCGCGCGATGAAGTTTTTGATGTTTTCCCTATAATACTTGGGAAAATAGCTCCATATCTCTGTTTGGCGTTGTTGTAGCTTCATTTTGAGGTGACATGTCTTCAGTGAAATCGATTGGCGAATCTTTTTGTAGAACATTTCATTCTTCTAACTCAATGCCTTTTATGTCCTTTTCGTCCTTTATTTATTGAACCGTAGTGAAAGTGCCACAAGATGAGATTTTTCAGCATCCAAATATTCTACAAAAATTTTGCTCAGAGGATTTTAGGTACGGTTCTCTTTGACAACTAAACGATTTTGTCCCGTTTTCATTGTCCTTTTTACCATTTAATCGGTTTTGGTTCCGAAATAAACTATGTTTTGTTTTTCTGTATATTCGTTATTGGTTATGCATAGGTATGTATTGTTATGCCTACATCTCAATGGTTTGGCTGTTATATGCCAAAATATCCAAAAAACGTCAATAAAAAACTTAAAGTCAAAATCGGTAGGCTCGATTTTCACGGTAGATATATGGTCCAGTGGACTTTTTTGCTCAGTTCAATCCCAGGAATCAGAAACGCGAAGGGCTCATTAAGGTTTTTTTCCTTCCACACAAATCGCCCCACCCTAATATACATATTACATTTTGTAAAGGATTACAGCTTAAGTAAGCATTTCCGCGAACATATATCAAGGATTACTGCCAGAGGAAAAATAATAACAATTGTTTGGTCGCTTGGTCAATGGGGGGTTAATCTTTTACTTGGAAATTTGTGGGGGCGGAGCAGAATTGTTTGAACTCAAATGATTGCCTTTTGGGAGGAAATAAAAGATGAGAAAACAATAAATTGATTGAATGTCAACAAATAATAATGAAAAGAAATGGTTTTATGGGTTTTGATTGGAGAATAAAAAATTGTATATACGCACTGGTGTACTTGTCATTACAAAGGCCCAATTTACATTAGGCGAGTTTACTTGCGGCAAGTCTCAGTTTGTAGGAGAGCAAAGATGTCAATATTATAAGATAAGAAAAGTCAATTGTGAAAAATTAACTGTAGAGGGAGTTAACCTCTGTTGCTACGATATCATAGTAACATTTTGTTAAACGAAAACTGTTACTCATTGGAATATTGACAAGAAAAACATTAAAACTCAAATTTTACGGTGTTGACTTTTGTTTTTTTATTAAATAAAAAATAGTGAAGAAACAAATTTTAGCCACAAAACACGACGTTTATGTTTTCTGTCGCGAGAAATGGGAATCAAAAACGATTGGCATTGCTGTTATCAATTCCAGTGAGTTGTGTAGCCATCTGTAACCAAAATGTGGAACCATTAGCATATGTTTTTGGAAAATGCATTTGTTCGGGTCTTTATTACTATACGTCTTTGAGGAGAGACAGGTAAGGTGTATGGAAGCGGGAAAAAATTTCTCGTACCGGCAATTTTCAGGCGATTCCTTTTATATTTTTCGTTTTTGACATTATTTCCAATGTTTTGAAAACAAAACTTGCCGAAACAGAATTGTTTGTATAAACACAAGAGGCAAGTTTAAAAGAGAACGAGAAAACTTGTCGCAAGTAAACTCGTCTAATGTAAATCGAGACTTAAACGACGCCATACGCATTAAGTATGTATTTTAAAATGTATACATTGTTTACATTGTTATATATGGTCTGTTCCAGAATGTACTAATTTTTACTGTTTTTTCCGATAACATAAAAAAACTGTTATCGTAGTAAAAATTAGTAGTTTCTTGCAGGTTCTGGAACAGACTATTCGTTATAGAAGCAATTAATTTAATATGATTAGCATATTTTGATTTTTATCGGCTTTAAAACTTTTAGTTTTAACGAACGCCTTCATAATTCTTTAACAAAATAACTGATTCTATGATAAAACAAAAAAAAACATACACGTCGTACATACTTGCATATGTATATTCCGGCAACATCCTCGATGAGACAAGGAAGGCTTCTCTCATAGCAATGTGCGCACGCCAATTCATATTGGCTTAGTGATATGGGTCCTACTTTTTATCGGCGATTTCGAACGGTGTGTCTTTCGACACCACTTGTATAGAAGTGTTTAGTGGCTTAAATACTCTGGAAATGTAAGCCAACATTACGCTGAGTGAATATGCCACCCCTTTACATATTGATGTTCCGCTAAATGATTGAAGCGCAGAACTTCCTAGTGCAAGGCGGATATACTTATCACTGCACCACGGTGACCCCAAATCTTATAAAATAACTCTTGCTAAAAATGTCATCCCATAATCTCTGTTCAATCCGGATTTCCATAATCGACAACCCTAATGTTCGTCTTACTCCATTCTGAAATATTTGCATTCGGTATCCCTAGTTCTGCCTAGAATTGTGTTTCTCTCTCTCTCTGAATTGTTGTACTTAACCTTTCCATTATCATTTTCTTCTAATAAACACTTGTTTACTGACCATCAACCAGTACTGTTGTCCTTGCTAAGAAGTCGTTCTGTTTCACTGAATTCAATAAAGAAGAACCATTACTGTTCTTATTCCAAACTTCTAAAACATTGCATTTTATTTTCCTTTTTCCCATTTCTATACTTCTTGGTGGATGAATCTTGAATAAAATATTTCCATTACTGAAATATTTTCGAGGTTACGGCAAGAATCCGCACTTCTTTCTAGTGAGAACACCCGCAATTGGCGTTTTGCCGGATTGCGAGTCTTTGTTGCTGAGAATTCATCAAGTTCATCCTTCCATTCCATCTTCATTTAATTTCATCGATAAAAAGGTAAGTTTGTGCTTTCTGTATCCTAGGGATAGGCAGTGGAAAGCAATAATCGATTTTCCGACTTTTCGATTTTGGTCTAAAACTAAAAATGCGATTTTTCGGTCTTGCGATTATTCCACTTGTCTTGAAACTCGATTTTCGACTTTTTCATAACCGCAGAAAATCGATTATAATCGACTATTCGTCGATTTTCGAGTTTTCTTTTGAAACTGTAAAACCGCCAAAAGTGTAAAACCGACAAGTCAACAATCTATGGACAAACTCGAAAATCGATCGCAAGATAATCGATTATTCGATTTTCCCTCCAGACAAAAGTCGACTACGATTTTTAGATTTTTGACTGCGAAAAGTCGATTAATCGATTAACCGAAAGTCGACTTACCTATCCCTACTGTATCCAGTTCCCTAAAGTGAAACAATAGTGCATACAAGAAGTGATAAATTCAAGTCCAAAGTTCAAGTTCGTTTTTCCGTCGGCAATTTGATTTTTCAATTTTATTTCGCGCACAGTGTTCCGAATTCTGTTTCCAAATCTCTCCATACAATTCAATTCAGTTTCGTGTAATTAAATTTTAAGATTTAATTATTCATTCAATTCCCAATTAACTTGTGCATTTTAATTGGTTCGAACATTATTATTTGTTCTCATTGAAGTAATAATTTTATCATGTGTTGCTATTTTATTTCATTGCTATTCATCCATCGATTTAATTTCTGACTCGCGGCAGTGTGTCTTCTTCGTTGCACTTTTTATGTTCATTTTGCCGCGAGAATATTCCTATCCATTCTTACTGGTTTGTGTGTTTGTACAAATTATCCAGCATCAATCTATTCCCGTGCAGTTGTTGTTTAGACATATCCACTGCTGACCAGTCTCTCCAACAACATTACTACTGATCTATATATAAACTTACTTACTTACTTAGCTGGCCCATTACAGAACGTTTGTTCTATAGGCCGAACTAAGAAGAGATCTCCATTCCTCTCTATTTGTTGCTTTGCACTCTGGAATACCGCGCCTTGTCATCTCATCATCCACTTGTTTGCGCCATCTATTCCTTGGCCTGACAATTCTGCGTGCACCGCCATGTGGCATGTATTCATACGCCTTTTTAGCGGGTTCATCATTGCTCATTCTTATGATATGGCCTAGCCAACGCAATCGCTGCATCTCGATTAGAGTTGGGTAATCTAGTTCCTAGTTCCTTGTACTAGTTCCAAAACGTATGAGTAACATCATGAAATATAACGTGTGGTGTTAAGTATACGCAGTTCGTGCAAAGAAAAAATGTGGGCCATTGGAACTGCGAAGTGAACGAGATAGCTCCATATAGTTCCTTTGGCACAACTCTAATCTCGATACGTTTAACAATATTGATGTCGTTGTATAGCAGATACAGCTCGTGGTTCATGCGACGTCGATATTCACCGTCAACGCAGATTAGTCCGTAGATCTTTCGAAGAATTTTTCTCTCAAACACACCAAGCTCTGCCATGTCCGCTTGCGCAAGTACCCAGGCTTCGGAGCCATACATCAGCACGGGTAGTATCAGTGTTTTGTAGAGCGTTATTTTTGTTTGACGAGATGTGGCTTTGTTTTTAAACTGCTTACTTAATCCAAAGTAGCATCTGTTGGCCAATACAATTCTTCTTTTTATTTCACAACTGATGTCGTTTGTTGTGTTGACGGAGGTGCCGAGGTAGACGAAGTCTTTTACTACCTCAATATTATAGGAACCAACTTCCACAGTCGGTCCCAGCTCAATGGACGCATTGCGCGTCGACACCATCAACTTGGTCTTCTCACCGTTTACCGCCAGACCCACTTTAGCAGATTCTCCTTCGACCTTTATAAAGGTATCAGTTACTTCTTTTACTGATCGACCCATGATGTCTATATCATCAGCATAAGCAAGTAACATGTGACTATTGGTGTAGATTGTGCCACTTCTTTTGACGTTTGCCTCTCGTATAACCTTTTCTAGCAGGATGTTGAAGAGGTCACACGAAAGGCTGTCTCCTTTTCTGAAACCTCTTTTGGCACCAAACTCTTCGGAGAGGTTCTTTCCTATTTTAACTGAGGACCTCGTGTCAGTTAAATTCATTTTACAAAACCGGATGAGCTTTGCGGGGATACCAAATTCAGACATGGCTTGGAATACCTTTGAACGCAGCGGACTGTCGAAGGCTGCTTTATAATCGACAAAAAGGTGGTAGGTGTCGATCTGCATCTCTTGGATCTTCTCCAGGATTTGTCGCAGGGTAAGTATCTGGTCAATCGTGGACTTGCCAGTTCTAAAGCCGCATTGGTATGGTCCAATTATTTCGTTGACCACAGGCTTTAGTCGTTCGCACAATATCCCTGACACGATCTTGTAGACAATAGGGAGTAAACTTATGCCCCTATAGTTAGAGCATACAGTCTTATCTCCCTTCTTGTGGACGGGGCACAGGATACTCAGGTTCCAATCGTCGGGTACTCGTTCTTCCTGACAGATCAGCGTGTCGCCTCTGGTTTTGAACAGCTCGGCTGGTAAGCCATCGGCCCCTGCTGCCTTATTATTCTTCAGCCGATTTATTGCTGTCTTTACCTCATCTTGGCTGGGCGGTATACATTCAATACAATCTTCTGGGATTGGGACTGTGGTATCTTCGTCGTCTTCGCTGCTATTGGATACCAACAGATTTGAAAAATGTTCTTTCCATATTCTGAGTACACTATCTGTATCAGTTACCAAATTACCTTGCTGGTCTCTACAGGAGGATGTGCCTGTACCAAAGCCATCAGTTTGATGCTTGACTCTTTGGTAGAATTTTCGGATTTCATTCTGGCTCCTGTACATCTCGATTTTTTAACACTCCCGCTTTTCCATCTCTCTCTTTTTCCTGCGGAAAAGACGTTTCTCCTCCCACCTTTTCTCTCTGTATCTCTCTCGTGGGCTACGGGTTGCTACGGATTGTAAAGTAGCCCTATATGCCGCATTTTTCTCTTCGGTGGCAGCACGACACTCCTGATCATACCATGGATTCCTTGGTGGAGGTCTCTGGTATCCAAGTATGGATTTTGCGGTTGTTTGCATGGAGTGGTCAATGCTTTGCCATTGCGCTGATATGTTATCGGGATGAGGAGTGCTTTGATAAAGCAATTGGGCTAGTTGAGCGGAATATGCTGTGGCTACCTGTTGTGATTGCAGCTTACCGATGTCTAACTTTCGTGTTGTGTCTGTTCGTACTTTGTTTGCTACGTTTAAGCGGGTGCGTACCTTTGCTGCAACAAGGTAGTGGTCCGAATCAATGTTTGCGCCTCGGAACGATCGTACATCCAACACGCTCAATGAATGTCAACACATGATCAATTTGGTTTCTTGTTTTCTGATCTGGAGACAGCAAGGTGCCCTTATGAATATCGAGATGATTAAATCTGGTACTGGTAACTACCATGTTTTTTGCAGCTGCAAAGTCTACCAGCCTCATACCATTGTCAGATGTTTCACTATGGAGACAGAATTTCCTGACTGTTGGGCCAAAGATATTCTCCTTTCCAATTTTGGCATTAAAATCGCCTAGAATGATTTTAATGTCATGGGCAGGGCAACGGTCATATGTTTCTTCTAAGCGCTCGTAAAATATATGTTTGGTGTGTTCGTCCTTTTCTTCTGAGCGCAAATAAAAGTGATGCTGAAGAATTTAGCTTTCATTCGAATTGCAGCAAGTCTTTTATTCACTGCGGTGAAGCTGGATACCAGATGTTTTAGTCTCCGACTAACTACGAATCCACAACCAAACTCATGCTTTACGTCATGGCAGCTATAATACAGTGCGTCATCTTTAGGTGTTGTTGTGACGCCTTTCCCAATCCATCGTATTTCCTGTATGGCAGTAATATCGGTCTTGTACTTTTCAAGTACGTCTGCCAATGCGAAGACTGCACCTTCTCTATAAAGAGTGCGAAAATTCCAGCTGCAGATTCGCAGATCATGATCGTTAAAACGTTTGCGGGGTTCGTCAACTTTAGAGGGGTTTGTTTTTCTTTTCTTTCGTTTTTTCATAGTAGGCTGTTTTTTCTAGGGGAGGTTATCCTGGGATTTGCCATGTTAAAACCGGTCAGGACCGTTACTTGGTATCTTCCATCCCCTACGTCACCCTGCAATATACAGAATATAAGAACTTAGTTTCAGAATTTATTCGACTACAAGAGACTTTTCCGATCCAAGCTCTCAGTTCGAATAAAAATTACTCCTTACGGGCATTACTCCCTCCTAATGCGAATATTTCGTTAAATATATTCCAACTGATGCCATAGCTAATTTTTTTTATTTTCGGCAATCAGACTCCAAAAACGAGTCTCTTGCATTTTTCAAGTTTTCCAAACTATCCTCCAAAATTGAGGTTCATTCGGGAAAAATTCATTATCCACATACCCAAGTTTCGTCAATCCAATCATACTCCATCCCAAATAATTCAATATGACAACCACCCAGGTGACGCAATTCAATTCCAGTTACAAAACGGCATATTGTTTGTCGTTTGTAATCCGTACTTGGCTTTTCGCATGTTCTTTAAATTTTCTGGTAATATTCGATTCCTATATCCTGGTGCAAGCAAGATTCTTTGTGATGCACTTTGTAGTACACATTCGGAAGAAACTGCAACTCAATTCGAATCATTTACCAGTCTTGTTTTACCATCAGCTTTACGGGTACATCATCTGACTCCAGATTGGATCAGGATTCATAACGACAGCAGTTATTCTCCATTCAGTGATGTACATCTTCCCGGCTTTCGTCAAGTTCCGTAGCCACTCACCTGGGTCATTCCAAAGAAAGTGTTCATTCCGAAGATTATCCATGCATTAACTCCATCCAACTGCAATTTCCACTCGTCAATATTTATGTATTACTTCCAAAGTACAACTACAAAATTTCATTCCAAAGAAATGTGTTCCGTATCGTGGTACTATTTCCGAAGTACAACTCAACAATTCTATGTAAGATAAAGATTTTCCATACTATTGTACTATTTTCGGAGTACAACTTCAAAATTTTTTCTCCATTATCCATTTTCTGTATGTTTGTACACATTCCGGGGTACAAATTTAACATATTCCAAGGAAAAGTTTTCATATTGTTATACCAAAGTGCAAATTCAAGTTACCAATGTTGTTGTACAAGTTCAAGGTCAGGTTCCAAATTCTCTTCTGTTCATCCAATACTTCGTAAGCACAATTGTATGTTCCTCCCTACAAAGCAAAAACTTCCGTTGCAGATACCTACATAGGCAATATTCCGAAGCAGAGCTGCCAATCGATGCTTCGATGGACACCCTTAACCTGGAATCGCCATGGCAGAACATATTTACTTTAATTTGCCCTGGCTTTAGCTCAGACTGCGGGGCCGCAGTTCTTGCAGGTGAACAGATTCTAGCAGAGTGGACAAAAAAATATATTGCCAGCTATGGTTGATAGAACAGAAAAGGACAACAAATCATATAATTCATATAGTACGTTTAGACTATACTAAATTAAGCAAATCCAAATAAAACGAGATAATGTACTTAACCGTCATATAAGGGTATAGTCTAAACAGAGATTTAATTGAAATTTGATTCGAGTTTTATGGCCCAGATTAGTAGCTTTCTAGTGCCGGAGAAATCTTACCCCACCATGGTATTCAAGTTCTCCAAAATATTTTTGAATACCCCTACCTTCCGCCACCTGTTGTTCGCCAATGTTTCCTTATGGGTACTTTACACGATATGTATTTTACATATGGGTTGTCACTTTTTATATACAAAATGTATACGCAAAGTGACAATCCATATGTAAAATACATATCGTGTAAAGTACCCATTACCTTTTTATCTCACTTAAGCCCTCGGCACATACGGCGCGTGGAGCGTCTCGTTACAACAACCACATGAAAAATTCACGATCAAACTTGGCACCACTTACACATTTTTCATGTGGTTGTTGTTTTCAACGCCCATCGCGTCGCACAACGGACCGTATGTGCCGGGGGCTTTAGTTAGCCATTACAGAACTCATGTTATTTCTAGTTCATTCAACGTTATAAATGTTTTATTTGTTGCTATTTTGTTACAAATTATCTCATTTGGACAGACATATTTTCATTTCAGTTATGGAATTTCATTAATAAAATTAAAGAAATTATAATACTGTGGAAAATTCTAATAATTTTGACATTTTTTACGAAAATTTTAACATTATTCGTGTAGGATTGTAGTGTATAATATATGGTATATGCCGGCTTAAATGTTCTCCCTTCTTCTTCTTCTACAGGTTCTACCAGCAATGTGCGGGATGGAATCACAAAGGACGTCTGGGGATGATGTCAGACGCCTTATCTAGCAACCAATGGACCTTCCCAAGGTAAAGGTATTCTTATGATAAGTATGTTTTTGTGAGGTAAGTATTAGGGGTGAATTATATTCCGGGTCTTGAACATGTAATTGGTAAAATGTTTATTTTTTTATTTTTATTTTTCGCTTTTTTAGATTTAGAAACGACAACAAATGGAGTGGAAAGCGCCTGCACTGGACGGCGGATCGCGATGGAATCACTGACCCTAGCTTGAGCTCAACCACAGGTTCTATACATGAAAATGGCAAGCATACAATTTTCTAAACAATCACTTGTTAACTCCTCTCTACAAATTTCTTTCTTTTATTGTCCTATCTTTTCATGTTTTCTACCGGGAATTTATTTACGAGCGTTTGTCTGCCCGAGTTCAGATGTCAAAAAGTTCAATGGGAAAGATACCAAGGGCAAGCCTAAGTGGACATGCCGTAACTGCTGCGCCTCCCTCGGTGGATTGGAGTGAATTCGCGATGGAATGTACAGCCAACCAAAAAAGTCTACATACACCCTATAAATCTCGGGTTTTAAGGCTAAGGAAGCATTTTTATGAAGATCCAAGTACATAGTTCTATCTCATATCCCTAATAAACAATATTACATACAACAGAAACATATTCCATAATACGAATAACGGTAAATTCTATAAAAATTAAAAAAATAATAGGGAAAAAGTGTACATACACCCCGATGAAATATTGAGATTACCGTAAAATTGATGGAATAAGCAATACAAATTTTACATTTTATTGCTTTATCGAATGTCCCTGGTTGTCTATCATATATTTTAGACAAAATAGGAACATATTTGTGGATTAATTGCCGTTATTTAATGTCAGACTTCGCGTTTAGCTCGTTAAGGCGGACCCTTGCAGATTTCTTTGAGTTTTTCAGCCTAGTAGTTTATGAAACCCCAGAAAATACAGTGGGACTAACAACTTTGGGATCCAAGAGCGCTATGAAGTTTTTCTTGTGATTAATATATGCTCCTGAGCTTCGCTTAATATACGAATTCCTGAGGTTTCTCATAAATTTTATAGTTTTCACAATATTCCAAGGGGCAAATTGCATGCAGAAGCCTTCGAATTACCTTGTAATAAGGTCTGGTACAATCCTCGAGCATCCATTGAATAAGCAATGTAAAAGAATCCGACATTTATAGCGCTTCAAGTGACCCTAACGATCATAATACGAGAGCATACTAGTTAACAGTGTAAATTTCATACAAATTGCAAGCATTCTTTGGTGGTGCTTTTATTTTGATACTTTGAAAACTTTAGGAGCGGGTTTGTATAATAATGTTGTACATTTCTGATTCAGTTAAGGTCCAAAAATGTATTACAAGGTAATTCCAAGGTTCTTGCTTGTAATTTGACCCTTCGAATGCTGTGAAAACTATAAAATTTATGAAAAACTCAGGAATTCGCATATTTAGCGAAGCTCCGGAGCATATATTAATCAAAATAATTAGTCCCACTGTATTTCCTGGGGTTTCATAAACTACCAGACTGCAAGGGTCCGCCCTAACGAGCTATACGCGAAGTCTGACCTTAAATAACGTCAATTAAAGCACAAATATGTCCTATTTTGTCTAAAATATATCATAGACAACAAGAGACATTCGATAAAGCAATAAAATGTAAAATTTGTATTGGTTATTCCATAAATTTTACGGTAATCTTAATATTTCCTTGGGTGTATGTACACTTTTTCCCTATTAATTTTTTAGTTTTTATAGAATTTACCGTTATTCGTATTATGGAATATATTTTTGTTGTATGTAATATTGTTTATTAGGGATATGAAATAGAACTATGTACTTGGATTTTCATAAAAATGCTTCCTTACACTTAAAACTCGAGATTTATAGGGTGTATGTAGACTTTTTTGGTTGACTGTAGTTCGGTGATTTGTTTGGTTATAGGAAGATATTATTGATTACTTTCTTTTTTTCTCTTTTTCTTTTGTTTTCAATGTTCATTTAAGTTCATTTGGTTTAAGTTTTAGTTTATATGACTTTAGGTACAATCTTTTATTTTTTGTACAGTTTAGTTCTGATTTGGTTTTGTTCTTTTTTATGTTGTATTTTTTTCAGGATATTTTGTATTCTTGAAAAATTTTGTAATTAATTTTCAGGTATTTGAACCCTTTTATACGGGTTGCGTTATTATCTCAATGAAGAAATTAACAGAAAAACACATTCAATCTGTCTTTTTATTTGCAGTCGTTGGAGCAAACATCCAATCTTCAATCCAATATAATCAAAAAGGACAGATTTTCATTCATTTTCCACATAGGAAATTTCTCAGTTGTCAGTAATTTTGCTAGTCCCTTTCATGGTTTAATAAGAAAGGTTAGCCAAAGCTTTATGTCAATTTAATTTTTTTCATTCGAGTATGCCTAAAACTTCAAAACAATATAAACAAACTGTGTATGTGTGTGTGTGGTGTTTGAATAATATGCCAAACAATTTTAAAAACAATCGAATTCAATGATTTTTAAAATTGTTTTTAGACCATTTGTACGGAAGAAATTGGTGAGATTTGCATGGAAACAATCAGTTTATCATATTCACACCTCGATTATGTGGAGAAAACTTAACTCTTCATTCATTTTTCGCGTTTTTTATAAAATGCTCAAAAAATGCATTGTAAACAAACCAACTTGTTGCTTTTATTTTGAAGTTTTAGGAATTCAAGAAAAACAAGGGTTTAATAGATTTTTTTCATTTAAATCTACCTCTTTACTTATACCATGGTCCCTTTTATTTCCCCTCTTTGACGTTTAGGAAAAGTGTCTACCGAACAGCTGTATGTAATATGAATATCTTCTTCTTATTATTTTGGTGTTTAACCGCTTAAGAGGCGCACAACCAAAACAAAACCACAAACTTTTCAATGTAAAAATATGAAAACCGTACGATTGCTCAAATGTGCTTCGGCTATGCTTTGCCGAGTTGTTTCATTCACCACCGAAACAAAAAGATTTTTTTTGCAAACGTTTGCAGTGCGTTATGGTCAATGACACACACAGGCACACACACACACATGTGATAGCATAACAACCCTATAAACTAACATCAACATACCACAGTGAATATTTTATCAACCACCAAACGTTTTTCATTTATTCACATGTGTTTAGTACTATTTAGTTTTCTATCTGCTCTTGTGGAGCTGAGTACTTTTCGCTAATCGTTTTGTTCGTACTCACGAATGTAAACGAAACTAAACAGCGAACTCCGCCAGCGTGGGTTATGTTTCGTTTTGTATTGTTCCTATGGAAAATACGAAATGATTGGAAATGTTATTTAAAGTATTTTTACGTACGCTGCACAGTGGAAAAAAGTACCGATTTAGCGCGCCAAAAGTAAAAGTCTATGTTTTATTGTATGTTTGTCCATAAATTCGATATGAACAGCTATAAATTGACAATTTTACTTTATTTATTAATACATTTGGTCAATTTGTATTTTTACCGTAGAATGGTACCTATCGATTTTCGGTATTTAAAAGATTTCTACCACATTATCCAACCGAAACGGCTAGGATTTGGTATTTAGTCTCCGTGGGGATTATGCATACACTCCTATAAACATTTTCGGTATAGGACCATATTTTCATATAGCCCCTATAGACCGGTACCACCGATTTCGGTAATTTTGGAGGTTTCAGCCATATTATCCAACCGATATAGCTGAATGTTGAGATTTAGTCTTCGTTGGTGGTATAAAATATTCCGACGGAGAATTTTCGGCACAGGTACACGCATTGATATGGCCCCCATAGAAAGGTACCGCTATAATTTCAGCATTTTTACATAAAAATGATATTTATAAAAATAGTAATAAAATAAAATGTTGCAGTTTGTTGCAGCTCAAATTTTACAAATTAGTTAAGAACTATGTGTACTAAAAATAAAATAAAAAATCTACGCGCCATCCCGCGACACTCCTTAGTAATAGCTTTAACAAAGTGCTCAATTTGGAAAAAAATCGGAAGTCACATGTTTTAAATGTAAAATCCGAGTTGCAATAAATAACATCTTATATTCAACATTTTTTAAATCACCTGCTTCACGAAATGTTAAATTCAATAAAGCTTTAAAATTACTTTGTAGAAAGAGTGCATGCGACGATCACAAATTTACTACTAAACTATATTATGAAAACTAGTTCAAAAAATGTCAACCAAAAACGGACCGTTATTCCGCTTAGACTGATGGAAAACAAATTATTTTAAATGCCGTTGCATTCTGTGGACACCTTAGATTAATACTGCAACAATCATTTTTAAATTGGCGTATCTGATTTTTTGACTTTTGGCGCGCTAGATTGGTATTTTTTTCCACTGTGCGCTGGTCAGTTGAGTGAGAATAGGTCTGTCTGGTTACCCTAAAATGTGTAACAATTTGTCCAAATGTTGCTGGAAGTCGTCTGTTAACACAAAAAACCAGCAAAAGAGAGCGATTCCAGACAGATATTTTGACAGTTCTTTCTCTGAGAGTTTGCAAATTCTTGCTGGACACATTTCTTCTAGCAAGCACTAGCAATTCTTCTTCTTCCTGAAAATAATCAATCATCTGTTTTTAATTTGTTGTTGATTTATGTTTGTGAAAATTAAAAACAATTTTATTGTGGAAATAACATAGTCTAACCCTGCGTTTACACATGACAGGACAGTTTAGTTCATGTATTGATTGTCAAAAACCCAAAACTTGCCTTTGTGACGTAGGCGTCCCGACAACTGCAAAAACAGTTGTACAATTATGAATGAAAAATATCGTTTTCTTTTTGTTTTCCGTTCACATATTTTGTTTTTGATCATATTCTTTTATTTTCAACACATTTCAATTATCGTTTCACTTCTTTTTTACAAAAATGTCAAAAATTTGTTAACCCTACTGTCTCTGAAAAAATTATGGACAGCTGGGAGACAAACGACAAATGTATGTATGTGTTAGTAAATCAGAGTTGTATTTGGAGACAAACTGTCTTGTGTAAACGCCTAGTTATTGTTTTATGGAGAATAAATTTGTAAAGTGGAAAAATACTTTTTTGTTTCATTTTCTTTTTATTTTTAATAAAATACAACGTGTTTGCTTCCTTTATTGGTGGACAAATTGTTGTTTTGGCAAGCCAGCTGATTGCTTGCTGGTTTTTGCTGCGAAGGTGTCTGTTTACTTTTTACAATTTTCTAGCAAAAGAGAATAAAAACCCCTTACTCCTGGAGAAAGTTCCTGCTGGACAATTCCTGCTGGGAAATTAACCAGGCAGACTTAATGGCAGCAAGTAATAGCAATAGATACAGTGAATCACAGTCAAAAGTATCCACTTCAGTTTCTTTCATTAAAACTGCGATTGCTAAGAATTGGTTAATGATAGCGATTTCATTCCTTTTTATATTTTTACATTAGTGTCTTAACTTAAATATAATAAAATAAAATTAACGAAATTCAGGCAAATTTAGATCAAAAAAATAAAAATGGTTCAACAACATCGATCTCTACCTCACAGGGAGAAGTATCCACTCTAAAAGTTTCATGAAACAAAAAGCATTTTTTAGGGTTTAAGCCCTTGGTATGACATCCTTTGTTATCCTTTACAGCTTTTAGCCTTTTCTGACAAAAATTTAACTAAATTTTCGGTGCACGATATCTGAATTTTTCCCAATCCTTCCTGCAAGGCATTTTTCAGGGTTCCTATACTTAAAATGTAACGATTTTTTATATTTGTCTCCAAAATACTCCATAAGTTATCTATAGGATTCAAATCCGGGGATCGGGGAAGGTGTTTGAATCACTTTTGGACAGTTACATAGCATCCATTTTGGATAAATTTGGAATGTTGATAAAATTGGAATGTTGTCCCAAATCCCATTTTTTCAACGCCTAAATTTCAAATTTTCCTTTCAGAATATTTAGATAATACATCTTATTCTTAATTCCTTCGATAAAGACACGATTTCCTACACCGGATCACTCATACAACGCCATACCACAACAGAGTCTCCTTTGTGCTTTACTGTTGAAGTTGTGTGTTCGGGGCCCAAGGCGGTTTTTGCCCTATGACATACCTTAATTGGTTCATATGACCAAAACAGGCTGCCAATGAAGACAACTTTAACCTGTATTTTGGAGACCAATATAAAAAATCGTTACATCTTAAGTATACACTTTTTAAGTAAAACATAAAGAAAACAGTTCGTACATCCGTGCTCGTGTGCTTTCGTTGACGTCTCGCCAACGACTGAGCGCAAGAGAATAAAAAACAAATTTACGCTAGAGTACTGTTTTGTGCATCACTAATTTAAGTTAAGACACCAATGTAAAAATATAAAAAGGAATGAAATCGCTATCATTAACCAATTCTTAGCAATCGCAGTTTTAATGAAAGAAACTGAAGTGGACACTTTTGACTGTGATTCACTGTAGGTTAAATTTCCTTTTTGATTTAGAAAGGAAATCAAATGGAGTAGAATACGCCTGCACTGGACGGCGGATCGCGATGGAATCACTGATCCTAGCTTGAGCTCAACCACAGGTTCTGTACACCTCACTTAAAGATGAAAATGGTAAGTGGTAATAATGGTAATGGTAATATAAAAAATCGTTACATCTTAAGTATACACTTTTTAAGTAAAACATAAAGAAAACAGTTCGTACATCCGTGCTCGTGTGCTTTCGTTGACGTCTCGCCAACGACTGAGCGCAAGAGAATAAAAAACAAATTTACGCTAGAGTACTGTTTTGTGCATCACTAATTTAAGTTAAGACACCAATGTAAAAATATAAAAAGGAATGAAATCGCTATCATTAACCAATTCTTAGCAATCGCAGTTTTAATGAAAGAAACTGAAGTGGACACTTTTGACTGTGATTCACTGTAGGTTAAATTTCCTTTTTGATTTAGAAAGGAAATCAAATGGAGTAGAATACGCCTGCACTGGACGGCGGATCGCGATGGAATCACTGATCCTAGCTTGAGCTCAACCACAGGTTCTGTACACCTCACTTAAAGATGAAAATGGTAAGTGGTAATAATGGTAATGGTAATATAAAAAATCGTTACATCTTAAGTATACACTTTTTAAGTAAAACATAAAGAAAACAGTTCGTACATCCGTGCTCGTGTGCTTTCGTTGACGTCTCGCCAACGACTGAGCGCAAGAGAATAAAAAACAAATTTACGCTAGAGTACTGTTTTGTGCATCACTAATTTAAGTTAAGACACCAATGTAAAAATATAAAAAGGAATGAAATCGCTATCATTAACCAATTCTTAGCAATCGCAGTTTTAATGAAAGAAACTGAAGTGGACACTTTTGACTGTGATTCACTGTAGGTTAAATTTCCTTTTTGATTTAGAAAGGAAATCAAATGGAGTAGAATACGCCTGCACTGGACGGCGGATCGCGATGGAATCACTGATCCTAGCTTGAGCTCAACCACAGGTTCTGTACACCTCACTTAAAGATGAAAATGGTAAGTATACAATTTTCTAACCAATCACTTGTTAACCCTTCTCTACTAATAGCTGTGTCTGGTTACCCTAAAATTTGTAACAATTTGTACCAATTGTTGCTGGAAGTCGTCTGTTAACACAAAAAACCAGCAAAAGAGAGCGAGACGCGAGAGACATTTTGACAGTTCTTTCACTGAGAGCTTGCAAATTCTTGCTGGACAAATTTCTTCTAGCAAGCACTTGCAAGCTCTTCTTCTTCCTGAAAACAATCAATCAGATGTTTTTAGTTTTTTGTTGATTTATGTTTGTGAACATTAAAAACAATTTTATTGTGGAAATAACATAGTCTAATTGTATTGTTTTATGGAGAACAAATTTGTAAAGTGGAAAAATACTTTTTTTGTTTCATTTTCTTTTTTATTTTTAATAAAATACAACGTGTTTGCTTCCTTTGTTGGCGGACAAATTGTTCTGTTTTGGCAAGTCAGCTGATTGCTTGCTGGTTTTTGCTGGGAAGGTGTCTGTTTACTTTTTACAATTTTCTAGCAAAAGAGAATAAAAACCCCTTACTCTCTGAGAAAGTTCTTGCTGGACAATTCTTGCTGGGAAAGTAACCAGACAGACTTAATTTCTTTCTTTTAATTTCTTATCTTTTCACGTTTTCTAGCTTGAATTTAATTACGAGCTTTTGTCTGTTCGAGTTCAGATGTCAAAAAGTTCATTGGGAAAGATACCAAGGGCAAGCCTGAACAGATATGTATGTCGTAACTGCTGCGCTTCGCTCGGTGGATTGGAGTGGAGATGAGTATGGCTCCGCGATGGAATGTACAGTGACACAGAAAAGTATACATACACCCTACAAAAATGCAGTTCTGGCTAAATCGTTGGGCTTTTTACAGCAACAACTGCACTGTGTGGCTCCTTGGTGACAAAATAACCATAATTACACAAATTTACTTTAATCAAATAGGTATATTTAATACAATTGAAGAAATTCAATTTTCGCAACACAGAAAAGTATACATACACCCCAAGGAAATACGATTATTATCGTACAATTTATGGAATTAGTAGCAAAATTTATACATTTTTTAGTTTTGGCGAATGTCTCTGGGTATATGAGATATATTTTAGAGAAAAGAAAAAAATTTTTTGGTGTCAAATGCCGTTGTTTGGTGTCAAATTTCTTATATACCACGTTAAAGCTGATCCTTGCTTCATTTTTTGCGTTTTTAGGTATTGTAGTTTATAAAAAGCACAAAATTACTTTCAGATTGCAAATCTTGAGACCCAAGAAAGCTTTGGAGTTGTTATTGAGCAAAATATTCCTTCCTGGACGTCGATTAATACACGTTTTTCCTCAAATTTCTCAGGAAGTTAATATATTCTGCGGACTTCCTGGCGCAAATTACATACAAAATGCATTGAATTGCCTTGTATTATGGTCTGATGCAATCCTTGGGCCTTAATTGAATCAGAAATGTGAAATATTTTGTTACAAACCTGTTCCCAAAGCTTCTAAAGCAACAAAATATAAGCACTACCAAAAAATCATGAAATTTGTACTGTGAACAACGTCGTTTTCGTATTATGATCATTACCGATACTATAGGCTCGAAACGTTTCGTATAATTGTACATTTCTGAGTCAATTGATGCCCAAGGATTGTATCCGACAATATTACAAGGCAATTCAAGGCCATCTATATGTAATTTGCACCAAGAATTCCGCGGAATCTATTCACTTCCTGAGAAATCTGAGGGAAAACGTGCATTTATCGACGTTTAGGAAGGTATATTATGCACAAAAACAACTTCAAAGATTTCTAGGGTCTCAAGATTTGCCATCTGATACGAATTTTGTGCTTTTTATAAAGTACAATACCTAAAAACGCAAAAAATTAAGCAAGGGTCAGCTTTAACGAGGTATATAAGAAATTTGACCCTAAATAACAGAATTTGACCCCCAAAAATTATTTTCTTTTCTCTAAAATATATCTCAGACACCCAGAGACATTCGCCAAACCTAAAAAATGTATAAATTTTGCTACTAATTCCATAAATTTTACGATAATACTCGTATTTCCTTGGGGTGTATGTATACTTTTCTGTGTTGTGAAAATTGAATTTTTTTAATTGTATTAAATATAAATATTAGATTAAAATAAATTTGTGTAATTATGGTTATTTTGTCACCAAGGAGCCACACAGTGCAGTTGTTGCTGTAAAAAACCCAACGATTTAGCCAAAACAGCATTTTTGTAGGGTGTATGTATACTTTTCTGTGTCACTGTAGTTCGGTGATTTGTTTGGTTATAGGATGATATTTTTGATTACTTTCTTTTTTCTCTTTTTAATTTTGTTTTCAATGTTTGTTAAGTTATATGGTTTAAGTTCATATGGTTTAAGTTTTAGTTTATATGACTTTAGATCAGATTTCGGCACCTCGTTACTCCAAACCCGTTCGTTGGTATTGATATGGTAACGAAGTTTTTCGGCAGATCACACACATGCGACCCGAACGCAAAGTAAGAGAGTAAATGTTTTGATTTTTTTTACTTCAGTCTTGTACTAAATGTCATGCAAGCAGGTTGATGCCGCTTTATTTGTTTTTTTTTTTTTTTTGTACACTGAAAAGATTTTGCAGTTGTACAGCAAATATGTGGAGGGAAGAATTTGAAAATGATTTTTTTTTGTATTAATATTTTTAATGACGCAGAATGCCTCGTCTGCAATGCATCAATAAAAAATGTATGTATGCTTAGAAAGTCTTAAAAAATCATTTTTATATACAATTTTTTTTCTCTCAAAAAAATTAACATATGAAGAAAAATACTTTTCAAATTATGAAGTTATTTATATTATTTTTAATTTAAGTCATACAAAGCGAACGCGCCAACAATATATTTTTCATTTCACACTCAATATGAAAATCATCACCCTGTTCTGTCAGTGTAATTTTACCCACACATAAACAATTTAAGCCACTGTTGGGCAGAAATGCTCGGCCGCATACACAAAAGTGTAAAAAATACATAAGTCTCTCGCAATTTGCCCACCATTGATTTAAGCGCTCGCTCTTCTTGGTCGGCTATGCTTTACTCGCGAGCAAGCAAAGAGAGCTTCTCTCTCCACTCACCAATTGAAAACCCATGCACTAACAACAGTGTTTGCTCAAATTGTTGTTGTTGTGTGCCGATTGCTGCTTTAGGTACAATCTTTTATTTTTGTACAATTTAGTTCTGATTTGGTTTTGTTCTTTTTTATGGTGTGTTTTTTTCCGGATATTTTCTATTTTTGAACAAGTAAGAAAAGCGTTAAGTTCGGTCGGGCCGAACTTTTTATACCCTCCACCACAAATTTCAGCCGTTTTGGTGGATTAATGTGGCCACAACCTTTAAAATACCGAAATTCGGAAGGTACCGTTCCATGGGGGCTATATGATGGCGTGGACCTATACCTACAAATTTCTGGGGGAAAGTTTTATACGCCTAAAGAAGACTAAATACCAAATTTCAGCCATATCGGTGTGATAATGAGGCTAAAACGTTCAAAATGTCGAAAATCGGGATATATTGTATTATGGGGGCTATATCAACACGTGGACCTATATAAACATTTTATGGTAGAAATGTTTCTTAGCCTCTGGAAACACAAAATACAATGTTACAACCGATTCTTTGGTCAAATGGGTCTAATACATTCAAAATATATTAAAATGACGCGTACTTTATATGGGGCCTTATATGGGGGCTATACCAAAACGTGGACCTATATAACCCAACTTTGGTAGGAATATTTTGTGGCCTCTGGAGACACAAAATACAAAGTTACAACCGATTCTGTGGTCAAATGGGTCTAATACATTCAAAATATATTAAAATGACGCGTACTTTATATGGGGCCTTATATGGGGGCTATACCAAAACGTGGACCTATATAACCCAACTTTGGTAGGAATATTTTGTGGCCTCTGGAGACACAAAATACAAAGTTACAACCGATTCTGTGGTCAAATGGGTCTAATACATTCAAAATATATTAAAATGACGCGTACTTTATATGGGGCCTTATATGGGGGCTATACCAAAACGTGGACCTATATAACCCAACTTTGGTAGGAATATTTTGTGGCCCCTGGAGACACAAAGTACCAAATTACAACCAATTTGGTGGTAAAATGGGCCAAATATCTTAAAAATTCCTTAAAACGACGACGCGTCACGCGTCATTTTGTATGGGGGCTATACGAAAGCGTGGACCTACATAGCCCGCTTTCAATACCAAAAGTCCTACGTAAATATAACATATTTTCCCAAAATTTCATCAACCTACGTCAATCCGTTCGGACGCTAGAGTGATTTCCACAGACGGAGAGACGGACGGACATGGCTATATCGATGTAGAATTGCACGCTGATCAAGAATATATATACTTTGTGGGGTCTACAATGATTATTTCGAGTAGTGACAAACTTAATATACCCCCATCCTATGGTGGAGGGTATAAAAAGATTGTAATTAATTTGCAGGCATTTGAACCCTCTTATACGGGTTGCGTTATTATCTCAATAAAGAAATTAACAGAAAAACACATTCAAATCTGTCTTTTTATTTCCAGTCGGAGCCACACATCTAATCTTAAATCCAATATAATCAAAAAGGACAGATTTTCATCCATTTTCCACATAGGAAATTTCTCTGTTGTCAGTCATTTTGCTAGTCTCTTTTATTTCCCCTCTTTGATGTTTAGGAAATGTATCTACCGAACAGCTGTGTGTAATAGAGTTGTATAGTTCATGAACGAACTAGTTCAATTGAACGATTCATTGAAAAGAGCGTATGAACTAGATCAGTGCATGGTTTAATAAGAAAGGTTAGCCAAAGCTTTTTGTCAATTTAAATTTTTTCATTCGAGTATGCCTAAAACTTCAAAACAATATAACCAAACTGTGTATGTGTGTGTGGTGTTTGAAAAATATGCCAAACAATTTTAAAAACAATCGAATTCAATGATTTTTAAAATTGTTTTTAGACCATTTGTATGGAAGAAATTGGTGAGATTTGCATTGAAACAATCAGTTTATCATATTCACAACTCGATTATGTAGAGAAAACTTAAGTCTTCATTCATTTTTCGCGTTTTTTATAAAATGCTCAAAAAATAGATTGTAAACAAACCCACTTGTTGCTTTTATTTTGAAGTTTTAGGAATTCAAAAAAAACAAGGGTTCTATAGATTTTTTTCATTTAAATCTACCTCTTTACTTATACCATGGATCAGTGGATATAGTTCATTATAGTTTAATAGTTCACTGAACTATAATCAGTCGGTGGCCGTACGATCAACGAACGATTCACAATCTAGTTCAACATGTCGTTCACAAATACATAAAATGACGGCGTCATCTATCTTGAGGGATGCATTCGTAATGTGATCAGTTTGTTTATGTTTTGAATCAAGGTAGATGGAATAGCTGTCCGAAAATGAAGATTTCTACAAAAAGAGAGACATAACATATTACAATATGTCGAATCGATTACCTAATGAATCTGTCTTTTTGGATAGAAAAAAGGGAAAGCATAAAAAGGAACAAACACGCACAAAGCTTCTACGCAATGACAATTTCTACACACACACAACATAAGATTTTTTGCCAGCCACCTAAATGAAGGATGTTTTTTTCTAAAATTAATTAATCATTCTTAAAGAATGCAATATATTGCCAGCATATGGAAGTGAGTTTCGCACTCCCTCGCCTAGGAAGTCACTCCGGAGACACCCCAAGGAAGATCGTCGGTGAATTACACAAACAATTTGTATAGCCTTATTGTGATTACTTTTTATCGCGTATGCCGACACTTCGGAGTGACTTCCAAGGCGATTGTTTACATTTATTTAATGATTCAACACATTTGAACTAATATTGGCATTTTTTCTATCTGATGATTACATGAGACGGTGGTGCAGTAGTAAGCATACTTGCTTTGCACTCTGAAGGTCCGGGTTCGCTTCCCAAGTCAGGCAACTAAACATCACATTTTTAAAATGACAAAATTAATGTAGGCGGAAATTCCAATGAATAATTTCTATAAAAGAGCGTACGTTAAAAAAAAATAAAAGTAAAAAATTAAATAAAAATAAAACTAAAAAATTAAAACAAAAATAAAAAGAAAAAAAACTTTTTTGTAATTCTAAGAACTATCGCGGAAACGATCTTCTAGAAGTGTCGCTGGAGTAACTTCCAAGACGACACGCCGGCGTGGTTCATTTCTTCACAACGGAGGTCACTTCAGGGTGACTTCCGCGACTATCGCCGCGACTGTTATCATCGAACTGGGCGACACGCCTAAGTCACTTCCGCGATAGTTTTTGCTTGCAGGGTAAAACTATGTAAATGTAATATTTTTGTTATGGAGTAGTTAAATTATATTAGTCTTTTGTTTGTTTGTATTTGGTGTATGTATGCGTTTTTATCAAACGACCCATTAAGAGCCGGTGAACGATTTTTATCCGAATGATTGAACTGGACAGTGAACTATGAACTAGATTACTGACCTAGTTCAGTTTAAAGAGCTGAGCTATTGAACTAGATCTTTCAAATGAACTAGATCTTTCAAATGAACTAGATTGTACAACTCTAGTGTGTAATATGAATTTTTTTTTATTCTTCTTATTATTTTGGTGTTAACCCCTTAAGAGGCGCACACCACAATACATGGGTTTGTCAGTTGAGTGAGAATAGGTCTGTCTGGTTACCCTAAAATTTGTAACAATTTGTACCAATTGTTGCTGGAAGTCGTCTGTTAACACAAAAAACCAGCAAAGAGAGCGATTCGAGAGAGATATTTTGACAGTTCTTTCTCTGAGAGTTTGCAAATTCTTGCTAGCAATTCTTCTTCTTCCTGAAAACAATCAATCACCTGTTTTTAATTTGTTGTTGATTTATGTTTGTGAAAATTAAAAACAATTTTATTGTGGAAATAACATAGTCTAATTGTATTGTTTTATGGAGAAAAAATTTGTAAAGTGGAAAAATACGTACTTTTTTGTTTCATTTTCTTTTTTATTTTTAATAAAATACAACGTGTTTGCTTCCTTTATTGGCGGACAAATTGTTGTTTTGGCAAGCCAGCTGATTGCTTGCTGGTTTTTGCTGGGAAGGTGTCTGTTTACTTTTTACAATTTTCTAGCAAAGGAGAATAAAAACCCCTTACTCTCTTAGAAAGTTATTGCTGGGGAAGTAACCAGACAGACTTAATGGCAGCAAGTAATAGCAATAGATAGTTACAGATTTCCTTTTTCATGGTAACGGATTTGTCGGATTCTACGACAATTTTAATTTTTTGCAGGCACACAAATAGAAAACTTTCTTATTGGTCATGGAATCGGAACACACAGCATTATGTAGGCGTCCAGCAAGAAAGTTCTATGATAAGTAACAGGTTACGCGTTACCTTGTGTATAATGATTTGCACTTTTGCAACACATTCTGTACACTTAAATCCTTCATAGCGTAAAGTGTGTTTAAAGTTAGATATTCCCGAATACCCTTATATTATTACAGTTAGTCAACTATTGGTCTGTTCCAGTACTGCAAGAATCTACTAATTTTCACTATTTTTTTCGATAACATAAAGGAAACAATGTTATCGTAGTAAAAAATAGTAGCTTCTTGCAGGTTCTGGAACAGAGCATTTATTACTGCAAACGATGAATTTTTAAAAATTTAGATGTTTAATTAGGAATTACTACAAGAAATTCTCTCAATAATGTTGGGCCTTTTGTAAATCTCCGTTGATTTACTTGTTAATGACAACATCAAGCCAATACATCCAGAAATCGGTTTGAAATAACAAAAACAACGGGCAAAAATGATAGGTACCTGGTTTTTGTGGTGTCAAATAAATAATTGCAAAAGGAATTAATGTGCAATAAAATCGTGGGGTTCCCCGCGATTTTTTTGCATTTAAGGATTTTAATGTCATTTATGGTATGTGGACATGTAGATCCATAATTTTTGATCGTATATTAATTTTGTGTGTGTAACATAGACGGTATATTCTGAAAAAGAGAAAGTCAGGTAAACGGTTTCGGAAATTATGCTACATTTGGCCTATTCCAATTATAATAATGGTAATTCCGTAAGAGAAATCCCTAAAATCACAACATCATATACCGCACCGAGAAAGATGCCAGGTTCAAACTGAGGGCGTTACTTGGCGGGTCGAAAATAGTAACAACACGAATTGATTGTAGAATGATTAAAGAAATTGACGAAATAGCCCAAAGCAGCACCAGAAAATAGCTTTTTCTAATTAAAAATGATTTTGGAGTAAGTGTGTCACATGGAAAAGTCAGAAAAGTTCTACATAATAAGAAGCACTCATCACGAGTGACTAGGTAAAAACCATTGTCCTCCCATCACAATATATAGAAACTATTCCGACTTGTTATAGACAACTTTTCACGCCATATTTAGTATTGGGACGGCGTTATATTTTCTGATGAGACTAAAATTATGTTGTACTATCACAATTGACCTCAAAAAGTATAAAGTAAAAGTAAAGGAAAACCCTTGAAAGCATGGAAAACAAAAATTTAATACATACCGGAAAACTGTCACTTATGGTATGGGGTTGTATACCAAGCAGTGACCACAGTTTATACAGTTGGCCATTCAGCCCAAACTAGTTAGCCCTGACTATTTAGTTTGCTGTCAAATACATAAAATACAAAGGAAATCAAATCACAATAATGAACAATCTATTATGTTTGTTGTCAAATGTTGTTAACAGAGCTCTGAATGGCCAACTGTATAAACTGTGGCATTGACGTTGGTAAAATCCTGATTTTGGAAGAAACAATGACATGGGAGGTTTATTTACAGTATGCAAAGTTCATATTCGTACACCCCTAAAAAATGAACAAAATCGTTATTAATAACATATTTTATGTGCAAATATGAAATAATTGATAGGAATTACAATAACGAAGAACGATTTAAGAATAAAAAAACAAATTTTTAATTTATTCCGTCATTTAGGTGTAGATGGCGTCTATGTGGGCCGCAAAGTTCGTATTCGTACACCTATAAGCACTATATATTTGGAGTTTTTAAGGATTTTCAAAGCAAAATACCGCAAATTTTTGTTCTTTTCTTCTTTTGGAATGGCTCTGGTATAGAAATATGTAAAAATAACGGTAATTTTATTAAAAATTTTGTATGAATAAAAAGTCGGACGTTTATTTGAAAAACTTAAGAAAAATGTGGTAGATATGATTAACTATTGCAATTTATTCCCGAATTTTTGACGAAAATAGCTAATAGCAGTCCTTCTGTAACAATATTCGAGGTCTTATATGAAAATAAATGTTGTCAGCGTTTTGAAATGCGAAGAAACGTAATCCGGGCCTAGGTAAAGTAAACACATTTTTGGATTTTACTTGGTAAAAATCGCAAGTTTGGTTTTATATTTGACATAAAATGTATTGAAGTTTCAGAATACGGTTTCGAAAATCATTTTATGTCGAAAACTGTGAGAAATTATGAAGAAAAATGAAACTGTACAAGTTTTCATACGGTCTGCGTACGACTGAAATTCTACGCTTACTTTGAACAAGGGTTATAGCCTCCAAAATTGCGAAAATAATGGTTTTTACTTCTTGAAAATTATATTTCTGTACCGAAGGATCCAAAATGAGTACAGAAATGTCAAAAGAATGAAGTAAATTTTCCAGGAAAGAACGTGGTGGGGTAACCTTTTGAAGAAATTCATTATTTCTGGGGAAATGTTCTTCCTGAAAATTTAATTATTCCTCGTAATTTCCGATATGTCTTGACATAAAATGATTTTAGAAACCGTATTCTAAAACTTCAATACATTTAATGTCAAATATAAAACGAAACTTGCGATTTTCACCAAGTAAATACCAAAAATGTGTTTACTTTACCTAAGCCCGGATTACGTTCCTTTGCATTCCCAAACGCCGACCAAATTTATTTTCATATTAGACCTCGAATATTGTTACAGAAGGACCGCAATTAGCTATTTTCGTCCAAAATTCGGGAATAAATTGCAATAGTTAATCATATCTAGCACATTTTTCTGAAGTATTTGAAATATTCGTCCGACATTTTATTCATGCAAAAATTTTAATAAAATTACCGTTATTTTTACATATTTCTATAGCAGAGGCATTCCAAAAGAAGAAAAGAACAAAAATATGCGGTATTTCGCTTTGAAAATCCTTGAAAACTCCAAATATATAGTGCTTATAGGTGTACGAATACGAACTTTGCCGCCCATATAGGCGCCATCTACACCTAACTGAAGAAATAAATTAAAAATTTGTTTTGTTATTCTTAAATCTTTCTTCGTTATGGTAATTCCTATCAATTATTTCATATTTGCAAATAAAATATGGAATTAATAACGGTTTTATTAATTTTTTAGGGGTGTACGAATATGAACTTTGCATACTGTAGATGTTTTAAGAAAAGATTTAACCAAAAGCGTCAAGAAATTTGGGCCTGTTGACCCTGAAAATTCAAACAAATTGCAATATAAGTACTACCAAGACAACGACCCTAAGCATAAAAATCTTATTTATGTAAGACTTGCTTGTTATACAACTGTACCAAAGTCATTTACACTCCGTTCCAGTGTCTAGATATTAACCCCATCGAAAATTCATAGGTACACCTGAAGGAAAAAGTCGGGAATAGGTCGCCCACTAACCTGAGGGACTAAATAAAATGCAATAAAGAAGAATGGCTAAAAAATACCATTGGAATATGACATTCCGCAACTTATTTATGAAATTCAGATACGTTTACAAGCTGTTTTTGATGCCAAATGTGGGCATACGAAATATTAGAACCAACTTTTCGAAAAATACCGTGAAAGACTGAAAAGTTGTGAATTTTGCAATTCTTTAGTGACAGTGCAAATAATGAGTTGTACTCATTTTTGTTAATTTTAAGAAAATGTTTAGTGAAATTTAGCTACTTTTTATTTTATTATATTAATAAACATGTGTAAGAATTGCATTGTTAACAAAAATATTAATAATATTTATTTATACCAACAAAATGATGTTTTATTTAAAATTTTGTAGTAATTTTGGTTTTGCAATAATTAAGTTGACTAACTGTATATTTTTTGTAAAAGTGAACCAATTGTCAAGGTAAGTGTATTTTATGCAGTGCATTATACGCATACATTTACTATTATATAGTGACTGTCACTAAAAATGATGCAACCTGTAATAAAAAATGTAAACGTTGATAACTTGGAAACAAGTTGAGATTTTTTAACAATTCAAAAAACAATTTTGTAAGATGGCACAGAAATACAGTGACACAGAAAAGTATACATACACCCTACAAAAATGCAGTTTTGGCTAAATCGCTGGGTTTTTCACAGCAACAACTGCACTGTGTGGCTCCTTGGTGACAAAATAACCATAATTACACAAATTTATTTCAATATAATGCGTATATTTAATACAATTGAAGAAATTCAATTTTCACAACACAGAAAAGTATACATACACCCCAAGGAAATACGAATATTATTGTAAAATTTATGGAATTAGTAGCAAAATTTATACATTTTTTAGTTTTGGCGAATGTCTCTGGGTGTCTGAGATATACATATTTTAGAGAAAAGAAAATAATTTTTGGGGGTCAAATGCCGTTATTTAGGGTCAAACTTCTTATATACCTAGTTAAAGCTGACCCTTGCTTAATTTTTTGCGTTTTTAGGTATTGAACTTTATAAAAAGCACAAAATTAGTTTCTGATTGCAAATCTTGAGACCCAAGGAAGATTTGGAGTTGTTATTGAGCAAAATATTCCTTCCTGGACGTCGATTATTGCACTTTTTTCCTCAAATTTCTCTGGAAGTTAATATATTCCGCGGAATTCCTGGCTCAAATTACATACAAAATGCATTGAATTGCCTTGTAATATGGTCTGATACAATCCTTGGGCATTAATTGAATCAGAAATGTCACATATTTTGTTAGAAACCTGTTCCCAAAGCTTCTAAAGCAACAAAATATAAGCACTACCAAAAAAGCATGAAATTTGCACTGTGAACAACGTCGTTTTCGTATTATGATCATTACCTTTACTATAGGCGCGAAACGTTTCGTATAATTGTACATTTCTGAGTCAATTGATGCCCAAGGATTGTATTCGACAATATTACAAGGCAATTCAAGGCCATCTATATGCAATTAGCACCAAGAATTCCGCGGAATCTATTCACTTCCTGAGAAATCTGAGGGAAAACGTGCATTTATCGACGTTCAGGAAGGTATATTACGTACAAAAACAACTTCAAAGCTTTCTAGGGTCTCAAGATTTGCCATCTGATACGAAATTTGTATTTTTTATAAAGTACAATACCTAAAAACGCAAAAAAATAAGCAAGGGTCAGCTTTGACGAGGTATATAAGAAATTTGACCCTAAATAACGACATTTGACCCCCAAAAATTATTTTTTTTTTTTCTCTAAAATATATCTCAGACACCCAGAGACATTCGCCAAAACTAAAAAATGTATCAATTTTGCTACTAATTCCGTAAATTTTACGATAATACTCGAATTTCCTTGGGGTGTATGTATACTTTTCTGTGTTGTGAAAATTGAATTTCTTTAATTGTATTAAATATACGTATTAGATTAAAATAAATTTGTGTAATTATGGTTATTTTGTCACCAAGGAGCCATACCGTGCAGTTGTTGCTGTAAAAAACCCCACGATTTAGCCAAAACTGCATTTTTGTAGGGTGTATGTATACATTTCTGTGTCACTGTATATTTCATTTACACTACCGTATACTAAAATTTTGCCGAAAAACAAAAAGTAGACATTTTTTAATTGAGGATTCAAAATGATGCACCACAATAGTCGATTAATAATTTCCAAATTGTTCACTTTTTCTGCCATTTTAATAATCAGAATGGTGGAATAAGTGGATAAGCGCGAAAAGATCCACTTTTATAATGGACCAAGTCGGTCCATTCATTTAAGTACCTCCTCCGCAACACTTTAGAACCAATCCAAATTTTTTTCGGCAATTCTGAAAAGACCCTAAGTACATTTGTTCTATCCGCAGATGAAAGTTGAAGTTCACATAGGCTGAGGCAGTGGTGAGCACGCCTGTGTGCTAGCCACAGGCAAATTGTGAACACGTACTCTTAGTCTTTTGTGAACCATAAACAACTAAACGTTTATGCAATTTTTATTTTTTAATAATTTGCATTGTGGACGATTTTAGACAACATTAATGTTTATGAAATGTTGAAATAAGTAATAAAATATCAAGAAAAATTAAATATGAATTCTCCCTTAAATTTGACTCTCTCTCGATTTTGCTCAGCTCTGGCTGAGGGTATACCTCTGTCGGCAAACCCAACTGATACATTTATACTTGTTTTATCTAAATTTACCAGACATTTGCTAATTTTAATTGAAGCACTAATGTAAAAATATAAAAAACACAAAATCAATTTCGTTAATTTACTGTTAGCAATCGCAGTTTTAATGAAGAAACTGAAATGGATACTTTCACTGTGACTCACAACATGTGTGTTTCCTGCAAAAAATTACACCTTCGTTCTTGTCCCTTCAACTCTTCCGGTCCCTCCTGTTCCTGATGAATTCATCCTCGATTTGTTGTTTAGCTGGTATGTTGGTCCGTCTTTTGTGCTGGTGTGGCGGCGAACGGTTCTAAATATGGCTCCCTAAAAAAAGACAACCAAACGTACGTCGTTAGTTGTAGAGTTGCATTAGATAAAGGAGAGATTTCTTCTTCTTATTCATTTTAGAAGGTACTAGCAATTCACATAAAATGACTAAACACAAAATTAATAGCTGGTTTACATTTACGAAAACGAGTGGATTTCAGTCGTCAATTCCTTTGGTGACCGATCACCACCATAAAAATAAAAACACCGAAGCAGCGGATGCTGAAAATGTACCGCCGATGCAAAATTTAGCCTCTTATTCAACTTTCAAATTATGTAATCAATGGGATCCTCCTCCGTAATTTACGGTTGGAATTGTGTGTTTAGGGTCGAAGGTCGTTTTTGCTATACGCCACACTTTAAGTGGTCCATCCGACAACAACCTTTCGATCGGTAGTTGAACATTTCTTGTGATATATTTAATTATAAACACCTGCTGAAAGGTTTCATTAAGTGATTGTCAAGAGAGAATGCATCGTCGCCAATGAAGAAATAACGAGTTTCTTCCCTTGGCCATGCACAATCTCTCTTCTGCAGGGAATATTTAGGTTTCCAGTGTGCAGGCTCTTGTATAGGGTAGAATCCTTATATATTGTGCTATCAGATGCTTTACCATTCGATCCAACATCTATAAAGATGAAACGAGAATGGGCATCGACTGCCGCAAAAAGCACAATGCAAAATAATCCCTTAAAATTATGAAATTGTGATCCAGAATTCGCTGGAGCTTTGATGCGAATGTGTTTTCCGTCGAAGGCTCCAAGGGTATGTGGAAATTGCCATATGTTTGTATATCCTTTGCAATGTCTTCCCATTCTTCTACCAAATTCGGAATCTGCTAACATTAATTGTCCATTATTAAAAAACTCATTAAAAGGAATTAGAAACTGAAAGATTTTGGGAAGAACAATTTCCGTTAACAATTGTACATAGTATGTATTTTTCATGAGTATTTGTGTGTGGGTAAATATTGCGAAAAAGACTTGTTTTTGGGGTCGAAGACGGGTTTAAATAAATATTTTTCGGCTTGTACTGTTTTATAAGACTATTTTATGCATTAACTAGCGGTGGGCCATGTATATTTATGGGTTTTATATTTTTTTAAAAACCACGGGAATGACAGTAGTCTCACGGAAATGATATTTTTTCCTCTGCATTTCTAAATTTTTTTTTTTTTTGAGTGTGCTATGTTGTAATTGATGATATGTTTAATAATTCTATAATAAATTTATTAAATAATCATAGATTGAATAATCTCAAATATTTATTGAAAATGTCTTTCCCGTTCCCGAGATTTGCACCTGTCTATAGGAGAAAGTCGTAAATCCCTGGCCGAAGGCCGTCTACTTAGAGAAAAAATCATGATTTTAAAGAAAATTTGTACCCGTTCCCGAGATTTGCACATGTCCACAGGAGAAAATCTTAAAACCCCGGCGAAAGTTAGCCTATCTACAGTGAATCATAGTCAAAAGTATCCACTTCAGTTTCTTTCATTAAAACTGCGATTGCTAAGAGTAAATTAATGAAAATAATTTTTTTTTTTTTGTATTTTTACATTATGTCATGTTCATACCAGCATTTGAATCACGTCGTTCGTTCTCATAATTACGTACACGAATTAACCCGTTCATACGACATGGTACACAATTCATAGCAACATGATTCATATTTTCATGGTTTTTGTTTACTGATTTTAAAGAAAGTTTCAACCAAAATACGGGTAAACTTATTTTATATGAACTGAAAAAATATTTATCCCTCTTTCAGATATCTATTTTATATTAAATTCTATTATTTTCATTCATGTTTTCCATTTTTTCTCACAATTTTGGTGTTTTCAGTATATTTTCAAATTTTTATATTTCAATAATTAACGAGAGAGAGACCTGCCAATATATCTTTTTGGTATACAGACATTACGGCAGGCATTTGATTTTTGTTTCTAAATTTGTACGCGAATTTGAAACGATGGACAAGAAATGCAACTGCAATGGAAGAGAAGACAAAATTTGCAATGATTTGAATGTATACTAGTCGTTAAACTGTTTACTTTTCATTCATATTTTGCAGTTTTTCTAAAAAGTTTTGGATTTTTAATACATTTTTATTTTTTTATTTTTCCTGTCATAATTAATTTATTTCGATAAATTCTCTCATTTGTTAGAGATGGGACATATTTTATCGTCGTTCTGAGAGTAATTTAAATTGAACAAAGTACAAAAATCGTTGTTCGTTCTCAAAACTTTGTATGGGAAATGAAGTAATTGTATCGTAATTTGGGGTCGAACAACGAATAGAGAGCGAATTACCGCTAGTCTGAACATGGCATTAGAGTCTTAACTTAAAATTAATAAAATAAAATTAGCAAAATTCAGGTCAATTTAGATAAAAAAAAAATAAAAATGATTAAACATAGATTTCTACCTTACAGTGAAAATTATCCACACCAAAAGTTGTATTATACAAAAAGGATTTCTTAGCTGTTTAGCACCTGGTATATCCTTTTCGGTGTAAGAAATCCGAAATTTCCCCCATTCTTCTGCAAGACATTTTTCAGGGTTCCTATATTTTAGATGCTATGACATCTTATATTTGTCTCCAAAATACTCCACAAATTTTCTGTAGGATTAAAATCCGGGGTTTAAGGTCTTTGAATCACTTTTGGACAGTAATATAGCATCCATTCACGAACAATATATGATTTGTGATTGGGGTCATTATCTTGATAAAATTGGAATGTTGTCCCCAATCCCATGTTTTCACCGCATGTTTTCACTTCAAATTACAGTTAGTCAACTACTATATTATTGCAAACGATGAATTTTTAAAAAATTAGATGTTTAATTAGAAATAACTACAAGAAATTCTTTCAATAATGTTGTATCGGTTGATTTACCTGTTAATGACAACATCAAGCCAATAAATCCAGAAATCGGTTGAAAATAACAAAACAACGGGCAAAAAGGATAGGTACCTGGTTTTTGTGGTGTCAACTAAATAATTGCAAAATTAATTAATGTGCAATAAAATCCTGGGGTTTCCACCGCGATTTTTTGCATTTAAGGGTTTTTAAGACTTTTATGGTATGTGGACATGTAGATCCATAATTTTTGATCATACATTAATTTTTGTGTGTGTGTGTGTAACATAGGCGGTATATTCAGAAAAAGGGAAAGTCAGGTAAACGGTTTCGGAAAAGATGCTACATTTGGTCTATTCCAATTATAATAATGGTAAATCTGAAAGAGAAATCCCTGAAATCACATTTCGTAAGCTGAGAAGTGTATAAAACATCATATACCGCACCGAGAAAGAAGCCAGGCTCAAACTGAGGGCGTTACATGGCAGGTACAAAATCGTAACCACACGAATTAACTGTAGAATGATTAAAAAATTAACGAAATAGCCCAAAGCAGCACCAGAAAATAACTTTTTTCTAATTAAAAATTATTTTTGAGTAAGTGTGTCACATGATAAAGTCAGAAAAGTGCTACATAATAACAAGCACTCATCACAAGTGACTAGGTAAAATCCATAGCCCTCCCATCATAATATATAGAAACTATTCAGACTTGTTATAGACAACTTTTCACGCCATCTTTAGTATTGGGATGGCGTTTTATTTTCTGATAAGACTAAAATTATGTTGTACTATCACAATGGACCTCAAAAAGTATTGGGAAATCCCTTGAAAGCCATGGAAATCAAAAATGTAATACATACCGTAAAGTTCGGAAAACTGTCAGTTATGGTATGGGGTTGTATACCAAGCAGTGACGTCGGTAAAATCCTGATTTTGGAAGAAACAATGACATAGGAGGTTTATTTAGATGTTTTAAGAAAAGATTTAACCAAAAGCGTCAAGAAATTTGGGCATTTGGCCCAAACAAATTGCAATATAAGTACTACCAAGACAACGACCCTAAGCATAAATCTAATTTATGTAGGACTTGGTTGTTATACAACTGTACCAAAGTCATTTACATCCCGTTCGAGTGTCTAGATATTAACCCCATCGAAAATTCATAGGTACACCTGAAGGAAAAAGTCGGGAATAGGTGGCCCACTAACCTCGGGGACTAAATAAAATACAATAAAGAAGAATGGCTAAAAAATAGCATTGGAATATGACATTCCGAAACATATTTATTAAATTCAGATACGTTTACAAGCTGTTTTAGATGCCAAATGTGGGCATACGAAATATTAGAACCGACTTTTCGAAAAATACCGTGAAAGACTGAAAATTTGTGAATTTTGCAATTCTTTAGTTGACAGTGCAAATAATGAGTTGTTCTAGTTTTTGTTAATTTTAAGAAAATGTTTAGCCAAATTTAGCTACTTTTCATTATACCCTATACCACAATGTGGAAAAGGGTATAATAAGTTTGTTTTCCCAAAAATTCATGTAACGCCGCGAAATATTCGTCGTAGACCCCTCATGTGGTATACCAAACTTCATATCTCGACGAGATAAAGCGATTTAGCGATGTGTGTCCGTCCGTCCGTCCGTCCGTCTGTCCGTCCATTAAAAATTGTAATCAAGCTATAGGCCGCAATTATGGACCGATTGTCACGAAATTTTGTATGGAGGTCGGGTTTGGACCAGAATAGAACTGATTAGTTTTTGGCGATGATCGTGAAATGTTAAAGGGATGAAATGGACCAAAAACAAAATTTTTGCTCGATTTTGTAGCCGCTCTGTAGGTCGCAATAATAGTCCGATCGGCGCGAAATTTTAAACGTAGTTTTGGTTTGAGATGAAGAAGTAGCGTGCAAGTCAACGGTATGATCGGATAATATTTAGCGGGTTAAATTGATCAAAACTTTTGTGTGAAAATTGGTAAAATTTCTAATGCACATCTTATAACAGCTAGCCCGGAAAGCTAGTGCACAGGGATAGTGGTATAGGGTATCACATGGTCGGCGCCGTCCGACTATAGTCTGTTCTTACTTGTTTTATTATATTAATAAACATGTGTAAGAATTGTATTGTTAACAAAAATATCAATAATGATATTTATTTATACCAATAAAATGATGTTTTATTTAAAATTTTGTAATAATTTTGGTTTTGCAATAATTAAGTTGACTAACTGTATCTTTCAGAATGTTTAAATAACACATCTTATCCATACATACTTCCTTCGATAAAGACAACATTCCCTTCACCGGAAGCACTCATACAATCTACACCAGAACATATGTATCCTCCTCCGAGCTTAACGGTTGGATTTGTGTGTTTAGGGTCCTTGGCCATATTTGCTATACGCCATAGCTTAATTGGAATATATTATAAGTTATTTTTATTTAAACTAAATAACGTATACACTATACTTTTAATTAAGGGTGCCACCGAGGTGCAATGGTATACACACCCGCCTTGCACGCAGAAATTCGTGGGTTCAATTCCCCGGCCAAGCAACATCATAATTTTCAACGGTGGCAAAATACCCCTCAGTAATGTTGGTGACATTTCCTGATTATTTCAGCCATGTAAAACTTCTCTATAAAGTGGTGTCGTCAGACACGCCGTTCGGACTCGGCGGTAAACAGTATGTCTCATATCATTGAGCTAATATAAATTGGGGTGCACTCATTGATATGAGAGAAGTCTGGTCTGGGATATTTGTGTAAAATTAAGTATACTTTTAATTATACATTATAGATATTATTAAACATTTTATTTAATGGGGAAATTTATCCTCCGCCCAAGATAATACATTGTCTATTTTATTGCTAGCCTCTATAGCCGCATCGGACCTTGAATTGACGTAGAACACATTATCTACTGTTGGTGTAGTGTTGTATCGAGATCTTATCTTTGCAAAATATGTTTCAATTGTATAATGGGTTGCACATTTTTTAATGGTACGTTAACATACTGCTCCATTAAAGCCTTCCATGCCAAAACTTTTGAAACAAAAACGTTCTTCTGGAAAAAATTTAGTTCTTGAAGAAAATTATGAAATGTGTCTAATTTTGATTGTTTGTCCTCTAGACTTCTTCATTTTTTATAAAATCGAAAAAAGATGTCACACCGGACAAAAATTCTCTTGTAGCGTCCAAATTGCCCTTAGGGCTTCGGGATGCTACATATTCCACAACACTGAACGTGTCATATGAATATTGCCTTTCCAGTTGGCGTTTGTTGTATTCGGAAACGAAGTTATAATCTGTTTTTTTCCCGATATGAAATGCTTCCATTTATAAAAGCGTTGACCATGTTGTTTATTAAATGCATGACATATATGCCCCAAACCAAGTTGTGTCCTGGTCCGTTAGTGGCGCCAACAACGACATATGAGTCGCTTCAGCATCGCTTACATTAAAAGGTACCGTAACATTAATGTCACGTGCTGCTGCATATACTGTTGTATGTTTCTTTTGCCGCAACGCCCATCAATAGATTCCATTCAGTTATTAAGCCAATCCAAAGGAAAGCATACACAAACCGGATATGATCACTACTGACCCTAATACCATAGAAGGATAGTGTGCATATCCTTTCATTTGGTGGTTTGCTATCAAAAATTTCCTTCATGGTTGCTTATGTCTTCTCTACAAAACTAATGGGACATTCCGGGAAAAATAACTCCACGTAATCAAGGGGTGGTGATTTTGCAGTTGAGGAGATCGTGTTCCCATTGGTAAACTTTTCTCGACATTAAGGACTTAGTTATTACGACCTTCATCTCCTTGTCGGAAAGTGAGTATTTGAATTCTCCCTTCACTATATCTGACCAAATTTGTTGGCCAGGTCGTTGGTAATTTCCTTCATTGTCATCTGCACTTTCCATAGTATCATCAGGTTACTCAACCATTGTTTCCACGTTGTTTTCAGCCATTGGATTTGCACTGGCTGAGTTGTCATCATCCCTTTCTCTGTGGTAATCTGCATCAAGTATTGCCCTTGCGGCTGCTCGTGTAGATGCAGCGGTTTCTTGCTCCAATCTTGGTGTGGTAATGTTGGGAAAGCCCACGCATACAAATAATGCTTTGTGGATATAGATGTTGATGCTGAGAGCATACATACATACAGTTAGTTAACTAAATTATTGCAAAACCAAAATTATTACAAAATTTTAAATGAAACAGCATTTTATTGGTATAAATAATTATCATTATTAATATTTTTGTTCACAATGCAATTCTTACACATGTTTATCAATATAATAAAATAAAAAGTAGATAAATTTCACTAAACATTTTCTAAAAATTAACAAAAAGGAGTACAACTCATTATTTGCACTGTCAACTAAAGAATTGCAAAATTCACAACTTTTCAGTTTTTCAGTATTTTTCGAAAAGTTGGTTTTAATATTTCCTATGCCCACATTTGGTATCAAAAACAGCTTGTAAACGTATATGAATTTAATAAATAAGTTTCGGTATGTCATATTCTAATGGTATTTTTTAGCCATTCTTCTTTATTGCATTTAATTTAGTACTCCAGGTTAGTGGGCGACCTATTCCCGACTTTTTTCTTTAGGTGTACCCATGAATTGTCGATGTTGGGTTAATATTTAGGTTTTGGACTCGGGTGTCAATGACTTTGGTGCAGTTGTATAACAACCAAGTCCTACATAAATACGATTTATGAGGAAGGGTCGTTGTTTTGGTAGTATTCATATTGCAATTTTTTGCATTTTCAGGGTCAACAGGTCCAAATTTCTTGACGTTTTTGGTTAAATAATTTTTAAAACACGAAAATAAACGTACTGTGTCATTGTTTCCTTCAAAATCTGGATGTCACCAACGTCACTGCTTGGTATACAACCCAATACCATAATTGACAGTTTTCCGAACTTTGCGGTATGTATTAAATTCTTGTTTTCCATGGCTATAAAGGGGTTTCGCAGTACTTTTTGAGGCCCATCGTTATAGTACAATATAATTTAAGTCTTATCAGAAAATATAACGTCATCCCAATACTTAAGATGGCATGAAAAGTTGTCTGTAACAAGTCTGAATAGTTCCTATATGTTGTGCTGGGAGGGCAATAGTTTTTACCTAGTCACTCATGATGAAGGCTTGTTATTATGTAGCACTTTTCTGACTTTTCCATGTGAAACACTTACTCCGATTTCTATTTTAATGAGAAAAAGCAATTATCTGGTGCTGCTTTGGGGTCTTTCGTCAATTTCTTTAATCAGTCTCCTGCCAATTCGTGGATTTACTACTTTTGGCCTACAATGTGACGTCTTTAGTTTGAACCTGCCTTCTCTCTCGGTGCGGTATATGATGTTGCATATAGTTATCAGCTTATGAGAGGTGATTTTAGCGATTTCTCTTGCGGATTTACCATTATTATAATTGCAATAGACCAAATGTAGCATATATTTTTCGAAATCCGTTTACCTGAGTTTCACTTTTTCTGAATATACCGCCTATGTTACACACAGAACAATTATTCATTTTTGTGTGCGAAATCGTGATAAAGGGGTCGATCATCGATGACAATTATCGTTGAGTGGCGTTGCCAGTTGTCAAAATTGATCCACGTATGGCAACACTCAACTGAAGTTGCGAATCTCAGTTGACGAAGCGGCTGTTTTTCAGCCACCACCAATTTTCAGTTGCAGTGAACATTTTCGAATAAACAAGAAGTAAAATAGAAGGAAAAATGAACATTTTGTTAACAATTATTGATTCTTTGCATCATTAATTAATTGTGTGTATCAATATGCTGAAAATAACGACTAAGCAACAGTTCGAAATATTAATTGATAAACTGAGTGAAAATCCAAACTTAGCCCGAGGAGTTCGGGTTTTTGGTGAAACCAAAGCCACAGCGGATGAAGGTCTATTTCGGACAGTTTAAACAGCCATGGACCTCCAACACGAACACCTGAAGAGTGGCAGAGAGTCTGGATTCACTTTAAAGCAAAGTTGAAAAAGAAAATGCCTCAAAATAAAAGAAACTTCAACGCCACTGGTGGTGGTCCATCACAGGAAGTGAATTTATCGCCTTTGGAGCAGACATCAGCAAATCTTTTGCAAATGAATTTGGTGACAAATCCAGTAGGTTCAGTTTAAGTACAAATGACGAACATGTGTTTCATCTATACACCAGAGAATTTCGTTTTTGAATAAAAATGGTTTTTATTTTGTCTTTTTTTCCTCCTCCGTCAACTTTGAAACGATCCAATTTTGGCGCAATTTGTCTTCTATCAAGTGGAAAACTTCCTTCAATACGCTCGACAATGTAGATTGAGCCATGCAGTTGTTGAAATCATTGCATAAAACTTGACGATCCGAAGATTCAATGGCCAGGTTAAATTCCAATCTTGGGTTGTTTTCCAAATTTGCACGAAAACTCAGCCAAAATATTAAAATATTGTCCAGAATACACAAAAGAGTTATCCAAAGCGCAATTATTTTTAAAATAGTTTTTTTTTTTGGCGAATAGAGGTCACAAGTTTGAAAAAAACGCTGATCGATAACATGTTTATCGACCACCCAGTTGAGTTGACATTAATGGTACAACATTTCATCTCAGTCGCGAAGACAACTGACAACGCAACTCAAGTTTAGTGGGAATGCAAGATAGACCCAAAATTTTGCTTGATTCCGCGCGAAATCACGAAACGACGCCGAATGTAAACCAATCATAATCCTTTAGAATTGCCATCAGTATTGTGAGTTTGTTTGGTTTCCAACATTTATCAAAATAATTGCTAATTTTTAGGTTTAAAGCCTACTTTCGGCTTCCAAAATACGCTGTTATTTATTTAGTAGAGGCATTAAAAAATTACTTTAAAACCCCACAGATCAACAACAATACAGCCACTTCTTAAAGTGTGCGCTCCTTTTAGATTTTTTTGCAGAAGGAAGCTTTCAAAAATCCCATGGCAATGACTTTAACCTCGGGATGGCTCAACCCACATTGCCAAAGGTATTAAACGAAGTTCTGGAGTTAATAGAGGAAAAACTGTGTAAAATTTGGATTGTTTCCAAATTAACAGAAGAGGAAAAGCGTCAAAATAAAAACGATTTTTATTCAAAAACAAATTTCCCGGACGTTGTCGGTTGCATTGACGGAACCACGCGTGCATTTAATGGGACCAAAGGAAGATGTTCGCCATTTATATCTAAATAGAAAAGGATATTTTAGTTTATATGTTTTGTTGGCAATTACGTTGTCAATTTCTACTTCATTTTAAGGTATTTCATTTTCTACCTCAGCAGATTGTCCAATTTCACTGTTATTATCATCCCATGTCTCTTCAATTCCGTAGATCGCACCTGCAGGATTTGAAACCATATTGATTTGCAGTAAGTCTGCTACCGCTTGGTCTATCGACGACAAAGATATGTATTTCTTGTGATGGTCCACCTCCTGTAGCTGTAATGTTCTTCTTATTTTGAGACATTTTTTTCTTTATTTTGGATTTAAGTCCATACTCATGTGCCATTCATCTGATGTACGTACACAACTATTTAATTGCTCTACAACATCCTTCCACACCTCATCAAAAGTGGCTTTTGTTTCGCCAAAAAGTCTGACTCCACGAGCTACGTTTGGGTGGGATTCCATTTTTTCAAGCAGCATTTCAAATTGCTGTTTTGTAGTAATTTTTACCATTATAAGTACTGAAACATTAAAAAACGTATATAATATTAAATAAATTCAGTCAAAATAAATACATTTTTCGTTTTTATTCGTTTGTAAAAATGAACGGCGACAGCTAATTTGTTGTCGCCGGAAAATAAACTTTATGGCGACAGAATTTGACGTCGTCGGGCGACTTTTGCCATACGTAATGGAAAAAGTGCAACTAGCGACACGACTCGCGTCGCAATAAGGAATCGACCCATTACTTCATTTCTGGTAAAAGACCAAAGACCAAGTTCGACATTTCTGACATTTCTATATTCCTTTACCAGAAATGAATGAAGTAAGAAAGCCAAGCGTCTTATGTGTCAAGACCTGGGTACATAAGCTGCCTCGCCTGATTGCCTTGCTTTCCTGCAAATTTCGGACTGGGTTGTCCTTTTCTTTTTTATTCTTTTATCTATCAGAAGCAAACAAGGCAACCAGGCAAGGCAGCTTATGTACGTAGGCCTTAACATGGTTCAATTATTAGAAGGTTGGGCAGGTTCATGAATTTATAAAAAAACAACTCTGATGCCAGTTTGCTTATAACTTCAAATGGATAATAACAAATTCAACAGGTTTTGTTTATTTGAAATATTGTCAAATATTTAAATTGAAAAATTTTTTATATGTATGTATGTCCACGTTTTGGTATAGCCCCATATAACGCGAATTTTCGCTTTTAGGAATTTTAAATGTATTAGCCCTATTTGCGCTTGTAATTAGGATTTTGTATTTGCAGAGTTTAAAAACATTTATACCAAAAATTTTTTAAAAAATTCCACGTTATGGTATAGCAGCTATATAACGGTACCTGCAAAACTTGACGGTGGAGGATATAAAACGTTCGGCCCGGCCCAATGGACACTGAGCTCACCGTGGGGCTACCTTGGGAACTGCCTTTAACACCCGTTACATGTAGTGAGCTAGCTCGTTTACCCATGAGAACGTTAAAAATCCCTCCAAAACATCGTACTGTGAAGAAACTGAAAATAACCCATCTATGGTTGAAGACTCCAAACGTTTTATGTATCATAGACTGCGAATCTGCACCTGGAATGTTCCGACTATTTATAGGAGTGCAATTTACGCACTGGCAGATACACTCGAAAAATACATGTCAGATACAGGAAATAAGATGGATTTGCAAAGGTGTAACAACAACACCTAAAGGTGACACACCGTATTACAGCTTCCCAGTGATTGCAAGACTTGCTACAATTCGTACAAAAGCTATGTTTTTCAGCATCAGTTTTATTCACATTTTATTAGCTCGTAGAACATAGACTTCGCAGCTGAAAAGCGTGGTAGCTGAAAATCTGGTAGTTCCAGACATTCATCGTTCTGAGGAGCAAACATGGACTCGGATCACCATCTTGTTGCAGCAAAGGTACGAAATACGCATTAAGTACCAACAGACACAAAGTTGGACATCGGCATGATGCAGTCACGACACATAGCCACGGCATTTCCACTCATCTGGCCAAATTGCTTAACGAAAGTATCCCTCGATAATGTTGAAGTCATTTCTGTTTTCAAATATGTATGTCTTCTAATTTTATTTATGTGTGTATATCAAATTTGATTTTAAATAAATTTATTTTGTCGTTTGTCAACTTTGTCAAAACGGTTTTGACACAATAGGAGGACCTCAAGAAAAAATTGTAATCAGATGTTTGCTGTGTCCTACCTTGTAATGATTGTACCATGGGCCTTAACAGATTACACTTCGGAATCTCATTTAGGATAACAAATGGAGTGGCGTTAGACATTTATGTACGTTGTTGTTGTTCGTTCGTGTTCTTTTGATCATTTCTCCACACACATTGAGCAGACAAGAAAGTACCAATTTGAGCTTCCAATCAGATTTAAGATCGATTAAATATTCAATTAATTAAAATTATTTTCGTTTTATGAAAACGAAAATTCTGGTATGTACATACATATGTATGTACATATGTATATACTTTTTGAAATTTGTTATATTTGTACATTAAAAACAAAAACATAAAAACATAAAAATGGGTTTGACAAAAGTCGGTCACCAACCGAAAAAAAAAATTAATCAGCTGTGAACTCCGTCATACCTTTCTTATTATACCCCTGGGGCTCAATTCTGTTTCTATCATGGTACAATAATACAGGTAGCATTATCATGCCAGCTGATGGTAACATAATGTGTCAATTGCATTCAATTGATGTCAAATATTGACATCTTATGTTACCAACAATTGCCGATGCGGCTACCTGTGTATTTGTACCATGGTTTCTATGAAAATGTGAAATGAAAAATTTTATAAAGGAAATAAATGTCAAATAAAAAAATATAAAGAAAATATTTTTCATTTCAAATTTTCATAGAACAAGAATCCAGCCCCAGCTGATGTCATACATGTGAAAAAGCATATGGTGTGATATAGCCATACATAAACGAGATCGAATAGTCTAATGTTACTCCAACCAAGAACTGGTTTCAAAAAATACAGCTCTTCATTTTTTCTTTTTTGTGGTCGAAGATTTTTGTTTATACAAAGAGCTGTTATTTAGCAATTTAATTTAATACTTTTTAATTTTATTCAAAAAATAAAAACGTCTGAAATTATCGTGCTTACAATTAAAAAACATGTCACATTCATTCACATCATTTTCGTGTATCCCGTTGCATTAGTTCGAACCGTTATGAATCGGTACTTTCCAAAGACCTCTATTAAATATTAATCTATTAAAGTTGGAGTCGTAATCGCCGCGTGTAAAATAATGAAATAATGGGTTGAAATCGGAATTGCAAATTCTAGTACAAATGTCGGGAGACAATTTAACTACAAAAAGCAAGTTACCAGGTAAATTTCAAATCTGTTATATTAGATACAGGTCAACACTTTTTTGTTCAAACTTAGATAAAGTTCGAAGCCAGGTTATATCTGTATCGGTACCCTAAAGGTGTATAAAATCTTCGGCCACAAACTGAAATTGCTAGTGCGCCAGATTACTCTCGAAGTGAGTACCCGATACGTTTCAAACTTCACCACAAACGTTCAATCATTTTGGCTCAAGTACATATTTTATCCTGTTCACGGAGAAGTCCATATTACAGCTACAAACTATGTTTTTAGTCTTATGGCTAAAGACGGTGTTTACAATTTGATAAAATCGAAGTAATGGTCAAGACCCCATATACAGTCGACGGACAATTTGGCATTGTCTGTCGATCTGTCTAGAGAGCACGATAACTCTCGATAGGAATAAGCGCTTTGGTCCAATATTAATGTTAGACTTAGTTTAAGTTCGAAGTTGGACTATCTCAATCCTCGTTTTTGTATAAGTCGAACCTGATGCATTTAGCATAGCTCGAATAGATGAAGATTTTATTCAAATTTTCCACCCGAATTATTAGCTGCAATTGACATTTATCTATGAAGCCTCATTCCAATATTTATTGGCATAGATAAATGCTTTGGTAATGTCCCATATAACTGTACTTATTGATTTCCCGTACAAATTTTATAGGTTTTTACCACATTTTTCGAACAATTGTCACTTGTTGTTATTGGTCTTCTTTTTAGTATAAATAGACATATTTACTTTCCTGTGGGCAGTAAATATCCTTATAAAATAGTATTAAAGCTCCGCATTTTGTTCACAATATTTAATATAACTACCCCAAAAAGTCCTATAAGTTCGACTACATAAATACATAATTTAAGTCAGAAAATTATGTTTGTGTATTCGGTATTCGATTTTTACACAGGTGAAAGCCCGAATTCACACAGGATCCTTGTCTGCTTGTCGGAAATGCCTAGATAACATCACATATTCGGAGGACGGACAAAAAAAGAGGAAGAATAATGTGTCCTTATGTATATATAATGCAGTGTTTGAATTTGCTACTAGTTTTTCACAGCACAGCACAAGGTCTATGCTGGTGCTGTGAAAGTGACGCAGCATAGCACATAGCCACAGCATCAAAAATAAAAACGATTGCTATTGCTAGCTGTGCTGTTTTCAAAAACAAAACCGAAAACTGTTGCTGTGCTATGCTGCGAACATAAACGTAGCATAGCACAAGGTCTATGCTGTGCTTCTGAAATCTTCACAGCACATAGCATAGCATAGTCATCAAAATCAAAAACGAATGCTATTGCTGTGCTGTTTTCAAAAACAAAAACGAAAACTGTTGCTGTGCTATGCTACGAACATAAAAATAGCATAGCACATAGCATAGTCATGAAATCGAAAAACGATTGCTGTGCTCTGCCGTAAACATTTCTACATAGCATAGCATAATTAATGTTAACCCAGCATACTCACTATCCCCCATCATTATAAATAAGCCTTCTTTGGTTATAGTTTGGATTTTTCGATCAGATTTTTTAGCGTTCCGGTTAAAATAATATTAAAAGGGATCATTCAATTTCAAGGAGAACTTTCTTATATTATATTATATTTTTAATGTCTTCAAATTCGTTTATTTTGCGTTTTCAAATACATCCAATACTCGAAATTCGCTTCCATAAGCCATGGACCACACTAGCGAGAATTTTATTAAATGTCATGATATTAGGCTTTCTTAGATCGAATTCTCCACTACAGCAATTTCACGATTTTACTCTACTGTGGAACTTGATCTAGAAACACAAAATGTTATTAAGTTGTTTAATGAAATTCATGCTAGTACGAGTATGGTTCCCGACTAAATAAATTAGTTTCAAGAAACTATTGTTACCATATTTTTATAATATTTTGTGTTAAATTTGTTATATTTTAGCGGTCTTTCGAAATGTTTTTATATTTGTCCTAAGAACATTTTTAGAACGATAAATTATTCAATATTTTCTTTGAAATTTTTTTATCTATAACAACATTACTTATTTGCAGAACATACAAGAATGTTTGGGCTTTTTACAGTCGACCAATAATAATAATCAGCAAATTGTCATGGGGTTTCTTTCCTTATTTCTTAAAATTTTCATTCAGGTAAAGAGATTCGTAACAATTTCACATAAGAGATTTTTTGGTACTTTAAAAAATTATATATTACTGTTTTGTCAATTAACAGACATAATAGTTCATTTTTATATTTTCTAAAGGATGTTTTTATTTTAAAGAGTACATCTATCGTCATAATGACTAACAGTTTTTATTAAAGTTTGTTGGGATAAATGGTTTATCTAATCTAAAATACGTTGTTAGATTAATATACAAAAACTTGTCTTTAAATGATGAATTTTAACAAATAGTAAAGTATACAAATAATTATTGATATCGCTCTTTCTTTAATTTCTTTGTAAATTAACTTTAAACCAAATGTGTAAATTCGCACAATAACATTTGAAAAATCTACAGCAGTTCAAATACATAAATACATTGTCTTAGAAACATATTTGTTCTGTTCCTTTACGTGTCTGAGGTTACCATTTCTTATAATTTTTAACCTGCAAAGGAACGCTTAATTTAGAAAGCATACAATTTATATGAGTACTAGCTGACCCGGTTCCGCGTTGCTGGGCCGTCGTTTTGGATTTCCGTGTAAATCTATATAATCTATCTACAATTTATCTATCTAATATTGATCCTTCTAGATTTTCGAATCGAATTTACAATAAGTCGATGTTTTGGTATAACCCTCATGAAATGGTATCTCCAGATGTAAAATAAAAAAAAAACAAATTGCGTTTGAAAGAGAAAAAGTTAGATGATATCGAATCCGCCTCACAGCCGATATGTCTGAGGAGCCTCTACTAAGGCGAAACATGTCATGTCACATAGTGGTGGTTGTGTGGGTTCGTATCGTCGGCTTTCCTTTTTCACTCGCATCATTGGTCATTAAGCTCGTTTCTAACGAAAAATTAATTAAAAAAGAAAAGTACTTTTATTATAGCCTCGACCATAAGATGTGTAAGGGTATAATTAACTTTATGATTCTGTTTGCAACACATCGGAATATTCGTCGGAGAACCTGTAAAGAATGTATATATTCGTGATCAGCATAAAAAGTAAGTCGATATAACGATATCCGTCTATCTGTTGAAATCAAGATGCAGCTCGCGATTTTTAACATAATTTAGTACAGAAGTTTCTATTTATTACTTTGATCATGGTTGGTATTAAAACCTGGTTGCCATAAAATGGCAATAATTTGGTACTTAGTCTCCCTTAGAGGCATAAAACATTTCTGCAAAGAATTATAGGCATATGCCCACCTTTTGATAGAGCTACCCTACAACGGTATCTCCTGAGTTTCGATATTTGGAGGTTTTAGTCTCATTATCCCACCGAAATGGCTACAATTTGGTATTTAGTCTTCAGTGTGGGTATAAAACATAGAATATTTGGTACAGTTGCAGGTTTTCACAATCTTCATGTAACGCTAGCTCTCTATCTTCGGTATTTTCATGTTTATATCCACATTATTCATACGAAATGGCTATAATTGGTACTTAGTCTCCCTTGGAAGTAAAAACATTTCTGCAGAGAATTATCGGCATTATCCACGCTCTAACACAGCTACCATATATAGGACGGTACCTTCCGAGTTTCGATATTTTGTAATTTTTAGTGTCATTATCACACCGAAATGGCTACAATTTGGTGTTTAGTCCTCATTGTGGGTATAAAACATTCCCGCAAAGAATATTCGTAGACGTTTTGTATGTAGCCTCCATTGAACGATAACTTCCGATTCTCAGTATTTTCAAGGTTTTAGAGGCATTATTCAACAGAAATGATTATATTTGGTATTTAGTCTTCCTTGGAGTTATCAAATATTTTAGCAGTGATTTGTCGGTATAAATACACGTTGGACATAAAACGATTTTGGCAATTTTGAATGTTTTAGCCACATTATTCAACCGAAATGGCTGAAACCTGATTTCAATATAACTTATGCTGGTGGGTATAAAAGTTCGGGACGATCAAACTTAACGTCGTCGAACTCGTTGTTAAAAAAGTGCTGTTTCATTGAACATGTTATTATATAACACTCCTAAACATCAAAACATCAGTGATTTATAAAAATGACTTCAAAACGATAGTTGGATTTATCTAAAATTTTTAAAACGTGGTCTTGATCGAGTTATTTCAAGCACTGAAGTCAATGTTCATGCCATGTTTGCTGCCTTACTTACTAAATTTGTAAATCTAATCAGTAGGAATAAAGCTTTCAAAAATTGGACGCAATCGCGGTATTCTGCTTCCAAAACACCCATTAATGGCAGAGGCCACAATTGCAATTGTATTAAGTATCAATACCTCTAATAATCTCTGATATTAAGCGATTTGTTAAAACCCGATGTTGGGGAGGTCCCCCGCACCCTCCATTTTCGGTATTGTACCACCTTTTGAACCTACACACAATTTCATCCAATTCGGTCCAGCCGATTCGGAAGTTTAATTTAGAAAATAATGTCAGTCTTAAAGAACCCTATATACATTTAGATAAGCTCTAGATGCACCGAATTGCTGTCCCATCGCTTTAGTGACTAATGTAAATTTTTTAGACGTTCTAGTTATTTACCCATCTTTGAAATTATGTTTTGCCTGATTTCTCAATCGATTTTTTGGAATTTCGTTCAAGGGACATATAACGTTATTTGGGTTGTACTGTATTCCAAAATGTGGGGTTGAACGCGCTTTCCAAATTATTGAAGCCAGTGCTTATAGCGTTTTTGTAGTCACGCTTACTAAAATTAAGGATATTTACTATAATTATACATTTTTAAAAAATTGGGCTGACCGCGATATTCCACTTCCGAGATGACCACTCAGGATCAAGACAGTTATTACCATTGTATTGCAATCAATTTTTAACCAATTATCTTTGATTTCACGTTTTCTTAAAAAATTTTGTGGGGGAGGTACCCTGGTCACTCCACTGACCAGTATAAAAAATAGCTAAAAACCTATTCTCAGACCTAGAAACTCCACATACAAAATATCATCGAATTCGGTCCAGCCGTTTCGGAGGAGTTTAATTTCGAACATCATGGCAGTCTCGAAGAATTTAATATATATATAGATACCATTTTTACCATTTTTTGCCACTGTTACCATTTTATAAAGTAAAGGAACAGACCAATTGATAGTACGTTTACATTTACGAAATCCAATCGCTTTCAACTTTACGTAAATGTCAATTGAAAACTCGTCTAAAATCCAGTGGATTTCATCTGACGTACAAGCACTGGAATTGACAAATCGAGTGGATTTCGTAAATGTAAACATACCATAACTTTTTCTTTGTCAGCAGATGTTTAACAGTGGCATTTTATTCTCAAAAATTCTCTCTCATTGTTTTTCTACGAAGCACAGCTTCGTAGTCCGTGATTTTCTATTGCTATTTGTTTCAATCTTCGTAAGGGAGAAATATACAGTTTGTCAATAAAAAGAATACATTTCTTGTATTAGTTGTCGAAAAACGAAAAATGGCAAATAAGTCGAGTTTTTTGCAAAATATTGTTGGTGGACTTGTTTATAAATGAATTGTATGTGTGTTCCCCTACGTTTTTAATTGTAAACGTTGCAAAATGAGTTCAACAAACATATTTGTCCAAAACGTATGGTAATGTAAAAATAGAAGAAACGTCAAAAAAATACATACTTCTTTGCCATCAAACATTTTTCTGGGTTATGTTTGATGCTATGCTGTTGATTTTGTTCATAGCACAGTACAGCAATAGTTTTCGTTTTTGTTTTCTTGACTGCGGCTGTTTACTATGCTGTTAAAATGTCTGCAGCACAGCATAGCAATACCAACCATTCGTGATTTTGATGGCTATGCTATGCTTTGTGCTTCGCAGATTTTTAGAAGCACAGCATAGACCATGTGCTGTGCTACTTTTATGTTCGCAGCATAGCACAGCAACAGTTTTCGTTTTTATTTTGGATGACTATGCTATGATATGTGCTGTGAAGATTTCAGAGGCACAGCATAGACCATGTGCTGTACTACTTTTATGTTCGCAGCATAGCACAGCAACAGTTTTCGATTTTGTTTTTGAAAACAGCACAGCATAGCAATAGCATATTTTTTGTGATTTCAGTGCTGTGCTGGCAGCAAATTCAAACACTGATATAATGTCCAATTTGGAGTACATTAAGATATAATTTACACATTAAAATTTAATGATGAGAAGATCCTTCTTTAAATTTAAAGATCAATTTTAACTTTAATTTAACCGGAACTCTATAAATTTGTTCAAAAAATCCAATAAATAACCAACCAAGCATTTAAATGACCTTTTAGCAGGGCCATCATAATGACCCAAACTTTTAACTATATCAATGTTAGTGTGGCTGACTTTCGTATCGTCATTTGCTTTGTGTTGTTTAAACTTCGTCAAAATATTTCAGTTACACACTCATACATTGTTCCTCGAAAATGCAACTAAATGTATCAGAAATAAAAATGATACATGTTTGCTTTTTACCTGGGTTGAAAATGCGTATTTTTGATGTTTTGAAACACGTAGCTTTGTAGTTGTTAATTGTAACGGCGTTAAGAAACTTAATACTTGGCACATTTTCAGTCATTTGTAAAGCAACTGACGATACGGATACAGGCTGACTGTATCTATCACGTTGTACCATTTAAGGGATATTGACTAAATACAACTTGAATCAGTTTTATCCGAAGTGAATTATCTTGCGGATTTGCCATTTTGGTTGGTGCCGTCAGGGTTTCTTGAAGCTTTAAGGTCAATATCTCAGGAAGTATGGACTTGCGCAAGAAAAATTGTACAGTCGTAAAGAGATCAGCAAGGACAACCTACTGAAAAAAATTCAAAACGATCCGAGAGGAGCTCTTAAACTTCACTTTATACGAATTTTGTGTAAAAGCAACCCGAAGGAGTGGACCGATATAGTTGGTATTCGAACCCAATCTATATCTGAAAGGAATAATACAATGTGCAAAGTTTAGAAGAAATCGATTGCTCCCTTCGAGAGTTATCGTTCACATCATTTTACAGAAAAATTTTGAACTTTTGTGGAGAAGGTACCCGAAGGAGTGGACCGATATGACCTATCCTCGAACTTAAACTACGTTTGGACAAAATATAACGATACCCAAAAATTTGGGAATCGGTTGATCCGTTCGAGAGTTATCGTGCGCACCATCCAGCCAGACGGACGGATATGGCTAAATCAAATCCAAATGGTCTGAAACTAATTTCGTCCAAACACACTTAGCGTCTAAAACCGTTACTTCGATGAAGCACTGTTTAGTCGTATCAAATTGTATATAGTGATTTGCAAAGTGATTTTTCAAGTCACTGTAAACAATACAACAAATGGGCTGACTATCGTCAGATTCTTTGTAGTTTTTAAACTTCGTCAAAATATTTCAGTTGCACACTCATGCATTGTTCCTCGAAAATGCAACTAAGGGTTTTAACAGCATTCACACGGACACAGTCGCTAAGACTATAAGCAATTATTGTGTAAATGTAGTCATCGGAGCACATCCGGCATCTATCGCAGCTGAAGAGCGTCAGCTGCCACGACAAACCAGAGTAGTTTTGGCTCAATTACGCTCGGGATATTGCAGTCACCGTGCAAGACATCTGCCCAGTATGCGACATGGGGCCGCACGATACTAAGCACCTATTCAACTGCCCCGCCAAGCCTACTCATCTGACACCAGTGGATCTGTGGTTACATCCTGTCGAATTAGCCAACTTCCTGGAACTGGAGATAGACCCAGAGCCAGATTTAACAGGAGAACGAACATACAAACATAATAATAATACACTGTTACAACATGCAGGAAAAAACCCTTCCAGACTAGTACCATTTAAAATCTGATATTAGGAAAGAATCATCTTTGGTTTATATCATTAGAATTAGACCATATTTATATTATAGCCTTTTGCAGGGTCAACCTTCTCTATGAGAATTCATTTGAAATATAAGCAATGGAATTGACATTTGTTAAATCCGGTTATATATAAACGTACTATTACACAATATTTGTTCAGAAATACAAACAAATAAATAAATACAAACCGAATTGGAGGCGCGAATAAGATATACGATTGGTAAACATTTCAAAAGCCCCAAAACTTTACTTAATCCCCATTATCAATATGACTATGGTTTATCTCGGCGATTGTTATTATCCAATTCCCAAGGTGGGACCAGTCGGCTATGAATACGAAAATGTTTTACAAGTTTATAAGTTGTGGTATGGGTATATTCATAGACAACAATCCTGAAGCATTCTATGTTACGAAGTTGCCCACTAAATTGTCTTCACTCGCAAGACACATTCCATATAAGGAGGATTATTAATTGCTTCAATATATGCTGGCATTTCTACCACACATTTATTCCTTTAACAATTTCAAGTTTTTAACAAACTTATGAACATCATCTTTAACGTAAGGCTTTATGGCTATACAAGTGGGAATATTTTCTGGTTGTTCTATCCACATTTTATGTTTAATATCATTTTCTGTTAACTTTTGGGAAAGTTTGCGTAGAGCATCCTCATCCTTTGCCTGCAAGACATAAATAAATGGGAATTATTCACATCATGTGTAGTGGAGCTCATTTACTTACGCCCAGCACCACCTTGTGCATATTATCCAAATCTTCCAGATATGATTTGGTCACATCATCATCTCGATATAGATGCATTACGGCTGTTGAGGCGTGGCAACATTGTGCTAATACAGCTCCTAGAGGCCAACTCAGTGCTGTCTTTAAATCACTACGGACAATAATATATTGCACTATATTGGACATAATTGGTAAATAATTTACTTAATTCTATGAATTTTAGATAGACTAAATGCGTGCCGGTTAATTGTGCTGCCACACTTCTATAATGCCATTATTTTAAATTCCTTCATTCTCCACTATTCGTAACACGTTATGACTTTTTAAGAAGAAGAAGAAAACATTGTTTAGAATATGAAGAATAGGAGGAAAGTGAAAAAAGTGTACTAATAAAATACAACCCTGATGTTTGCTTGGTCATTGTGATTTGTTTCCCAGTATTTTCTATTGTGAATTGAATGGCCGTTAAAATTTAGCATTTTCAAAAGGTAATTTTATAAATTATGGGAATTAATATTAAAATACAAGTATTATATTAACTAGGCGTTTATACCAGACAGTTTGTCTTCAAATAAAACGTTGGTTTACTAACACATACACACATTTGTCCTTTGTCTCCCAGCTGTCCATAATTTTTTCGTAGTCAGTCGGTATAACAAACTTTTGACATTTTTTATAAAAATGTGTGAGATAATAATTGAAATGTGTTGAAAACAAAAGAACATGAACAAAAACTAAATATGTGAATGGAAAACGAAAAGAAATCGATGATTTTCATTCATAATTTTACAACTGCTTTTGCAGTTGTTTGGACGCCTACGTCACACAAGCAAGTTTTGACATTTTGACAATCAATACATGAAGTCAACTGTCCTGTCATGTGTAAAACGCAGGGTAAAAGTTCGAATATTAAACTTAAAATGTACTATATTATAGAAGTTTTTAACAAATTTGTAAATAGCATATCTAAGAGTATTTGAATAAATAATATATTATTTTTAACCAGCGCTTATCATCACGATAATAATTTAGTTGGTAGCTGTTTTCATAAATTTTACGTCCAATAAAGCTAAATAGAGCAGTTTATAGTGATAATAAGCGCTAGTATAAATATACTCTTATTACTGAACTTAATATGTGATTTAGGTATTGTTTCTAAGGAGACGTATAATGCGTTTAGCGAGGATATTGTTCCTGTAAAGCAGTCAGTCATTGGCGAGGTCCCAACAGAGGTTTTTGCAGCTAAACTTAAAAGTGATTTTCTAGGTTTCAATTTAGATTTATACAATGGAGATAGGTGTCATCTGTTTAAATCTCGAGAAACCCTATCGATAATGTTATGATAAATGAACGGCATTTTCCAGGTGTTCACAACCTAATGAACGAATTGAATAAAGCACAATTACTTCACTCAACGTACTCCATTGTTTCATGAAAGTATTCCTCGTCCTGGCAATATATTAGCGCAAAGCCAAAGAAAAGATGAAATGGGAGTGTGGGAAAATTGAAATATAAAAGCGAATGAATTAATTTCGAAAATTGTTCCATGCAGTGGAAATGTTTTACCGGCTCAATTGTTTAAAAATATCCAATGATTGGAACATATGTAAGTACATATTATGTTTAAATTGCTGAAGGATATTTATCCTCGCTTATTAAACTATATCAAACATACTGTGTGAATAAGTAAATCCAATGACCAATTAAAAATTGGAGACTATTAATTCGGCTTTCGACAATTATCTCAACCTTTGGAGAAGATTCAAGAGAGATAGATCTATATTTATCTTCTTCTTTGTCGAATATGAATACTTTCGACAGTTCTATACGTTCAAAGGTGGTTCAAGCCCTGTCGGAATTTGATATTCGCGCAAAACCACCTAGAATATACTGACTAGCATGCGACTTATTAAAATATGGCATATAATCTCCAAACAGTTCAATACGATCTCAGTGTACTCTTTCCAAAATTCCGAGCATGTCAATAGATGTGTACGATAACTTTCCCAGCAATAGGTCTGTCTGGTTACCCTAAAATTTGTAACAATGTGTACCAATTGTTGCTGGAAGTCGTCTGTTAACACAAAAAACCAGCAAAAGAGAGCGATTCGAGAGATACATTTTGACAGTTCTTTCACTGAGAGATTGCAAATTCTTGCTGGACAAATTTCTTCTAGCAGCAACTAGCAATTCTTCTTCTTCCTGAAAACAATCAATCATCTGTTTTTAATTTGTTGTTGATTTATGTTTGTGAAAATTATAAACAATTTTATTGTGGAAATAACATAGTCTAATTGTATTGTTTTATGGAGAACAAATTTGTAAAGTGGAAAAATACTTTTTTGTTTAATTTTCTTTTTTATTTTTAATAAAATACAACGTGTTTGCTTCCTTTATTGGCGGACAAATTGTTCTGTTTTGGCAAGCCAGCTGATTGGTTTTTGCTGGGAAAGTGTCTGTTTACTTCTTACAATTTTCTAGCAAAAGAGAATAAAAGCCCCTAACTCTCTGAGAAAGTTCTTGCTGGAAAATTCTTGCTGGGAAAGTAACCAGACATACTTAATAATTACTCAGTTAGTTCCAGCAACCTCTCTCAGTTAATTTTACTGAATTTTACATTTTGCAAAAACTTGCAAGAAAGTAAGCTGTTTCCGAAAATGTATGAAATTTGTTTTTGTTTCTTTTGATATTTTAAACCAAATGGAACAAAAACATACATTTTAAAATTGCAGTTTACTTATTTAATTATTATTTTTATTGGTTTTTTAGCTTACTGACCTTTTGTTATGTTTTTGCTAATAAAAGAATTTGTTTTATTGCATTTTTCCCGACGTTTCGTCGATGTTATGTCGACATCTTCTGGGGAATTCGTCTATTTGAAGAATTAAAATTACAATTTTCATAAATTCAAAACACAATTATTATAAACAACATCTTAACTTACAATGATAATTTATAAATCGCGGTTACATTAAATTTACATTTAAATTGAATATAAAACAATGAACAACGGCTTAAAATTACTGGTATCGCAGATTTGTTTATCAGTGTGTTCGTTTACACAAAATTTTTACAAATTGTTACTGGATGTTGTTCGTTTACTCTTCAGTGCAATGCAAAAGACCTTAGCCGATTACAAGAAGTTACTGAACTTGTACAAATTTGTACGAATTGTTGAGTAAACGAACACACCTTATGTTATTGCCACTCCATAGCTTGCACTTATGTTATCGGTGTCTTCCTTTAAGTTCATCGTTACGTCAATTTGTTGTTGGATTCTTAAACTTTCTATCAGTAATCTCTTTTTTTCGTTATTCTCTTTGTCTAATATTTTAACTCTGTCAAAATCTGGTACATGGCCTGTGTGCATTACATGTTGTGCTAATGCGGTAGTTTCTTTTCCCTTTTCAATGTCTGATCTATGTTCTCCCATTCTGGTGTTGAGTGCTCTTTTTGTTGTCCCTATGTATATTTTTTTACATTCTTCATTCTCTTTACCTTTGCATGTAATTTGGTATACGACGTTATTTTGTTGTTGTTGGTCAATTGGAGTTTTAGTGCATGTGAATACAGAGCTTAGAACGTTTTCACACGATAAGGTTTGCCCGCTCAAAAATGCGTTGTCCGTTTTGGTTCTCATTCGTAAATTGTGTCAGTGTTGAAAGAAAATGTGGAAGTAAGTGAACGAAAACGTACATAAAGTACTTTTTTGATAAATTCGTTCAAGAAATACTTTTTATTTAATTTGTATTATACAAACATTACTTCAAGAACATGTTATGATTTTTTTAATTAATTTCTTTTATAGTTTTCGTAATTGAGATTATTTTAAATGTTTTGAAAGAAAAATGTTCGAACAGAATTGTTTGTATAAAAAGGGACGAAAAAATCCATCAAGAAAAATTGCCTAATGTAGATCTGATCATGGTATAAGTAATAACTGTTTCCTCACATATTTTTATAAAATTAAGAATGTGTGTGTGCGAAATGTGTAAGAAAAACAAGTAAGAACGGCGTTAAGTTCGGCCGGGCCGAACTTGTTATACCCTCCACCACAAGTTGTATTGAAGTAAAATGGAATAATTAGTTTCCTTTCGTGTATGAAAATTTCAGCAATTTCGGTAAAACAATGTGAGGCACCATTCTATGGGGGCTATATCAAAACGTCGATATATACCGACAAATTTCTGACGGACAGTTTTTAGGCTCAAAGAATACTAAATACCAAATTTCCTATAGAGAATGTGGCGAAAACTTAAAAAAATACCGAAAATCAAGAAGTACGCTTCTATGGGGATATAGGAAGACGTGGACCTATACTGATAATACTCTTCTGGAATATTTTATAACTCTTGGAAGACGAAATAACGAATTTCAGCCATTTCGGTTGGATATTGACGTCACAATCTTCAGTATTACGAAAATCGGGAGGTACCGTTCTATGGGGGCTAATCGATACGTGGACCTATACCGACGAATTTAAGTCAGAAATGGGGCAATATTAAAGCGTGGACCTGTACAGACATATTTCTGGCGAACAGTTTTATATCATATTGAAGACTAAATACCAAATTTCAGCCATTTTGGTGGAATATTGAAGACACAACCTTCAAAATACGAAAAATCGGGAGGTGCCTTTCCATGGGGGCTATATGAATGCGTGGACCTATACCGACAAATTTAAAGGGGAAGTTTGAGTACCCCAACGAAGTCTAAATACCAAATTTCAGCCATTTCGGTGGAATATTGAGGCCACAACATTCAAAATACCGAAAATCGAGAGGTACCGTTCTATGGGGGCTATATGAAGGCATGGACCGATACCGACAAAATTCTGGGGGAAAGTTTTATACCACCAACGTAGACTAAGTACCAAATTTCAGCCATTTCGGTGTGATAATGAATCTAAAACCTTCAAAATACCGAAAATCGGGAGGTACCGTTCTATGGGGGATATATGAAGGTGTGGACCGATACCGACAAAATTCTGGGGGAAAGTTTTATACCCCTAAAGAAGACTACGTACCAAATTTCAGCAATTTTGGTAGGATAATGAGGCTAAAACCTTAAAATTCTGGAGGACCGACAAAATTCTGGAGGAAAGTTTTATACCCCTAAAGAAGACTACGTACCAAATTTCAGCCATTTTGGTAGGATAATGAAGCTAAAACCTTAAAAATACCGAAAATCGGGAGGTACCGTTCTATGGGGGCTATATCAAAACGTGGACCGATATATCCCATTTTCAATACCAACCATCCTGCAACTAATAAAAACTTCTGTACCAAATTTTGACTCTCTATCTTTAAAATTGCGAGCTGTATCTTGATTTCAACAGACAGACAGACGGACGGACGGACAGACGGACATGGCCAAATCGACATAGAATTTTATGCTGATCAATAATATATATACTTTATAGGGTCTCCGACGAATATTTCGATGTGTTACAAACGGAATGACAAATTTAATTATACCCTCCATATGGTGGAGGGTATAAAAATGTAAACAAATACTCATTTTTGTGTTAAATTCTGTAAGAAGTGACAATACACACATAAACCTTTTTGGTACATTTATGTAAAACCGTACTTCTTTTTGTTCAAAAATTACGCTTGTATAAAATGACTTCAAAAACGCAACACTAGATGTGAAAATTACGAATGAGAGTCAAAAGGGAAACCACGTTTTTGAGCAGTCAAACCTTATCGTCTGAAAACGTTCTTAGTGTTGTGTTTGGTTTGTAGGCAAATGAGATGTTGTTGTTGCTTATTACTCTTCTCAGCTGTTGGTTGTCGAAAAGGCCAGGGATGTATCGCACACCGTAAAAAATTTTTTGTTCGTTGTTTTGTATATGTGAGTTGTTACTTTGAATAGTTTTTGCTATAGTTTCTCTTTATACCCTATACCACAATGTGGAAAAGGGTATAATAAGTTTGTTTTCCCAAAAATTCATGTAACGCCGCGAAATATTCGTCGTAGACCCCTCATGTGGTATACCAAACTTCATATCTCGACGAGATAAAGCGATTTAGCGATGTGTGTCCGTCCGTCCGTCCGTCCGTCTGTCCGTCCATTAAAAATTGTAATCAAGCTAGAGGCCGCAATTATGGACCGATTGTCACGAAATTTAGTATGGAGGTCGGGTTTGGACCAGAATAGAACTGATTAGTTTTTGGCGATGATCGTGAAATGTTAAAGGGATGAAATGGACCAAAAACAAAATTTTTGCTCGATTTTGTAGCCGCTCTGTAGGTCGCAATAATAGTCCGATCGGCGCGAAATTTTAAACGTAGTTTTGGTTTGAGATGAAGAAGTAGCGTGCAAGTCAACGGTATGATCGGATAATATTTAGCGGGTTAAATTGATCAAAACTGTTCACGCCGGATTTTCCCAACCGGCAACCCTAATTAACATATTCCTTCATTCTTATATGTTTGCATTGAGCATCTCTAATTCTACTCAAACCTGTGCCATGTATCCTCTCATTTTCTCTCTTTGCGATTTCTTACTGCTTTAGCCTTAATAACTTTTCCTGTCAATAAACACTTGTTACCAAATCGTCAACCATTATTGTTGTTCATTCGGTAAGCGCTTTGTTCAAATATCCAAATTTGAATAAACTAAATAAAGAACCATTACTGTTCTTTACAAGTCACTTATACGCCTGTCTTTTATTTCTTTTCTTCCTATTCCTGCCATAACTGCAAACGAGAGGAAAATATTTCGAAATCCACGGAATATTTTCTTATCCAAAACACAGCAGTAAATCCAGCATTCTTCCCTCCAGAAATACCCACTACCGGCATTTTCATTGGTCCTTCGAGCCGGATTGCGAGTTTTTGTTGCTGAGATTTCATCAAGTTCATCTTTTCATTCTATCGTCATCATTCCATTCTACATTTCTTCGATAAAAAGGTAAGTTTGTGCTTTGTATATTCAATATTCAAGTGAAACAATAGTGCATACAAGAAGTGATATTAAAGTTCAAAGTCCAAGTGCGTTTTGCCGTCGGCAATTTGATGTTTCAATTTTATTTCGCGCACAGTGTTCCGAAATCTCTTTCCAATTTTCTCCAGGAAGTTCAATTTATTCCATGCAATTAAATTCGAACATTTAATTATTCTTCCAATTCTCAATTAATTTGTTCATTTTAAGTGGTTCGAAAATTATTATTTTTTCCTATTGAAATAATAATTTTATTAAATTCCATTCTCCTATTCCTATTTTATTCTAACTATTCAAATATTCAATTCATTTTTTCGACTCGGAACAGTGTGTTCTCTGCATTGCATTTTTTCCGTCCACTTTGTCGCGAGAATATTTCGTTCGCATATTGCATTTTTTCCCTACTCCATTTCTATTGGTTTGTGTGTTTATTCCTATTATCCACCACCGCTTTATTCCACTGCAGTTGTTGTTGTTGTTAGAGAAATATCCACTGCCGACTAGTCTCTTCAACAACATAACAACTGATCCACATATAAACCCACATACATATTACTTCTTGTTGTTCGCTGTTGAGTCGTTAGTCCACTTAGCCAACACAGTGTTTGTTGGTGATTTCCACTCAACAGTGATTGATCTTTCCTTGGCTGTTCTCTTCGTTGTGCTCTTTACTAAAAGTGTACCCTACAGCAAGCCCTTTTATATGGTCGGACTGTAACTGGTTCGCGACACATATATATTATCGTATATTGACATATATACAGAAGTGGTGTATTGAGGTACTTCCTTCCTGCATACCTATAGTACATCATATTGCCGCTAGGGGGCGCTGTTTATATTCAAAAAGAGCTGATAAATCTTATTTTTTTCCACTAGTATTTCCAATTTTACCGTAATTTTCCTATTATTCCGGATCCTTTGGAGTAGTTATCCATTATCCGCTACTCGCTGTCACCTGTAGTATCTTTTTCCGCCACTAGGTGTCGCCCCGTAAAAAGGAAAATACTCCAAAAACCTTATTTTTGCCCGATTTTTCCTATTTCTTCGGGATATTTGCTGATTCTTCTGGAAATTCTTCGATATCGTCGACTTGGTTTGCCTTTTTGAATACGTAGTGTCGCATACCGCTGCTAGGTGTCGCTGCTCACGCTCCGAAATAGCCGAGAATTCTTATTATTTCTCCCAAATTATTGTGGCTTTACGGTATTTTATCGGCACCATCTTCAACATTTTCAAGTCTCCTAACTTTCCCTTGATTTATAGTGCTCCATACTTCCGCTAGGCGTCGCTCTACAAAACGAAAGTAGCTAGAAGAACGTCAATTGTTCCATTACTGAACGAATTTCTTCCGGTTCTTCTATACTTTCCACATTCTTTTTCAATATTTGTGTCTTGTTTTACACGCAGCGACCGCTAGAGGGCACTTTCCATAAAGGGAGTACTTGTAAAGACGTAAGACCTTCAGTATTTTTCCGATTCATTCCTGGATTTAGCCTCTTTCTGGAAAGTATATCAATTATTCCGTGTGATTTTTTTTCGAAGTGTTACTTATTATTTTATATTATTTTCAAGGAAGCAGTTATTGCTCTTGTGGAAAAGTTGGCTTATTATTTCTATTTCCGTGTGAAGTTTCCATTGGAGAACGAGAACATTACTTTTTCTCGTTTCCTTTTCCACTTCATATAATTTGTCGACTTCTTCTCACAGAACGTATTTCCATTTACTCCCTCCGGTACTATTTCCAGTGTGTTCAATACTTTTCCTAATCCATCCTAAGCGATCGTGATTCATTCATTTTTATCTCCTGTAACCAAAAGAGATCCCGACTGTCCACTCTCATCATCACGTGTTCCAAATAAGCCCATATTTCGATTATATATTTCTTATATAATTTGTAAATTTTCTGTAGTTTTCCATTACTTGTGAAATTTATAATTTCAAGTTCATTTTAAAACAAATTTCAACTTATTAATCTTTTTCCCTTTGAGGTTTTGTACTCCGATAAAACCTTTTCAAGGCAACAAGATTCAAAACGGAAAACTGGGACTATTTCAGACCGTTTTTTCTACATTTGCAATTGGGTACTCTCCAAATATTTTCCAAACATTCTCAGAATGGCTCTTCATAAACTCCTAAGTTCCTTCAGTCGTCTTGAACAGTTTGCTTCTGCCGTGAGTTGTGGCATTATTCCACTAACTTCAGTACAGCTGGTTAAAATCCACATAATCGAGCTAGCGTCCACATGGACTGAACTGGAATCTGCCTACAATATGTATGTTGGAGAACATATAAATGAAAATTCCCTTCGCGAGAAATTCCACATCGCTTCCACTATTTATTCCGCATGCTCGGCGAAACTAAAAGAAGTCATGGATCATTTTCCGAATTCAAACAACTCATCTACCTCACATAGCATTCGAGATGAGACGATTCCATGTACTTCAACTATTTCCACTCCTACTAAAAGCAAATGTTCTATTCCAAAATGCCGCTTATGTTCATCATCTCTGCACTCAATCCGAAAGTGTCCCTTATTCATCTCTATGGATCCAAAGCAACGTTCGTCAAAAGTTAGGCAATTTGGTCTTTGCCGCAACTGCTTTTCCAAGACACATCATGCGAGCAATTGTCCCGCAAAGAGTACATGTGTCCATTGTCAAAAGCGACATCATGTCATGCTCCATGAAGATTCTAGTAACACCTATTCATCAAATCAGTCATCTAGCAAAAGTTCCGATCCTGGTTTGAATGTTGAATCCAATCCAAATTATGATTCTTTCATACAGTCCACTTCTTCCAGTCAAAACATTCAAACATGTTCCCAAAATTCCACATGCAGTTTGTTGGGTGCTGATTTGGTGAATAGTTTTCCTGACAGTGTTACTTCTTCCGTTCCTGCGATTATTGGTTCCTACCCAAAGGGGCTCTCCATTTCCGAGAGGCTTCCTGATACATCCATTCTTCCAATACGTGATGAGTTTCCTTCCAGTGTTGCTCATCCAGTTCTTCCACTTCATGCTTCCAATGCAGAGCAGCCCTCCATTTCAGAGAGGTATACTGGTACATCAATTTTTCCATTCCAGAATGAGTCTCCTTCCGGGGTTACTCATTTAGTTCCTGCACTACGTGATTCAGATCCAGAGGAGCCCTCCACTTCCGAGAGGTCTTCTTGTACATCAATTGTTCCAATCCGGAATGAGTCTCCTTCCAGTGTAACTCATTCGGTTCCGGTCCTCCATTGTTCCAATCCAGGGAAGTCCTCCACTTCCGAGAGGTCTTCTTGTGCATCAATTGTTCCATTCCAGGGTGAGTTTCCTTCCGATGTTACTCATCCAGTTCCTGTAATCCATGGTTCAAATCCAGAGGGGCCCTCCATTTCCGAGGGGTCCCCCAGTGTATCCATTATTCCGTTCCTGAATGACTTCCATGTCGGTGTTAGTTATCCAGTTCTTGCACCCCATGGTTACAATCCGAAGAAGCCCTCCACTTCCGAGAGGTCTCCTTGTGTTTCCATTATTCCGTTGCAGAACGTGAATTTTTCTGGCTTGTTGGAGTATGATAAGACCATTTCCAAATACGTTGGTCCGAGAGATAACATTTCAATTCGTGTGTATCATAACTCCATTCCGATACACATCTATTCCAAAGATACAACTCACATTCTCCACTATTGGGAATGTGATAAACTAATTCCAGAATTTATTCCTGTTAAAGATACATTTCCGTTTCAGCCTCTGTGCTCGGAAAAGAATTATTCCTTACAGTCAGTCGCCACTACTGCGAATATTCCCTCAAATACAAACCGTCTGATTTCAAGCTTGTATTTGTTCCTTTCCGGCAATCGGACTCCAAAACTGAGTCTCTTGCATGCTTCAAGATTTCCAAACTGTCCTCCAGAATTGAGGTTCAGTCCAAACAATTTCTTTATCCATATACCCAACACTCGTCAATCCAATCATACTCCATCCCAGATAATTCAATTTAGCAACCACCCAGGTGACGCAATTCCTGAATTTCAGTTACAAACCGGCACATTACTTGTCGTTTGTAACCCGTACTGCTCTATTCGCATTTTCCATGGTCTAGCTGATAATGTTCCATTCATGATTCCTGATGCAAGCAAAGCTCTGCGTTATGTACTTTGTAGTGTACACTCGGACGAAGCTGCAACCCGATTCGTACCAGACGGGGTCAAAATTCGTAACCATGCCAGTTATTCTCCATACCCTGTTGTGCATCATTTTGACTACTTCCAAGTCCCGAGTAACTCATCCGTTATAACGTTCTATATGCGAATAGCTACAGGTACGTCCGTATCCAGTCACTTGGGTTTTTCCAAAGTAAGTGTTGCGCCAGTGGAAACACTGTCCAATTCAACAATTATTCATGCATTAATTCCATCCGTATGCATGATTCTTCCTTCCAACTTGTTGTATTTCTTCCAAAATACAACTAAAAAATTCCATTCCAATAAAATGTTTTCCATATCCTTGTACTATTTCCGAAGTACAACTCCAAAGTTTTCTTTCCATTATCCATTTTCTATACGTTTGTACTCATTCCGAGGTACAACTTCGAAATTGTGTTCCAAACTAATATTACTTCATCCAACACTTCGAATGCACTACTGTATTTTATTCCCTGCAAAGCACAAACTTCCTTTTCAGATACCTGTATATTCCAAATTCCAAAGGAGAGCTGTCAATCGATGTTGCGATGCATATCCTCACCCTGGAGTCGCTATAACAGGATATATTTTCATTAAATTCATTAGTTTTAAGTTTAAAACTTTCATAATTCATTGTTCAATTGATAAATTGTTTTCATTTATATTACGCAATGAGAGAATATATTGTACAGTCGAGGCACGTTTTATTGCAGTGGTACTGCAAGGGGCCCGGGATGTTCACGCCGGATTTTCCCAACCGGCAACCCTAATTAACATATTCCTTCATTCTTATATGTTTGCATTGAGCATCTCTAATTCTACTCAAACCTGTGCCATGTATCCTCTCATTTTCTCTCTTTGCGATTTCTTACTGCTTTAGCCTTAATAACTTTTCCTGTCAATAAACACTTGTTACCAAATCGTCAACCATTATTGTTGTTCATTCGGTAAGCGCTTTGTTCAAATATCCAAATTTGAATAAACTAAATAAAGAACCATTACTGTTCTTTACAAGTCACTTATACGCCTGTCTTTTATTTCTTTTCTTCCTATTCCTGCCATAACTGCAAACGAGAGGAAAATATTTCGAAATCCACGGAATATTTTCTTATCCAAAACACAGCAGTAAATCCAGCATTCTTCCCTCCCGAAATACCCACTACCGGCATTTTCAAAAACTTTTGTGTGAAAATTGGTAAAATTTCTAATGCACATCTTATAACAGCTAGCCCGGAAAGCTAGTGCACAGGGATAGTGGTATAGGGTATCACATGGTCGGCCCCGTCCGACTATAGTCTGTTCTTACTTGTTTTATTTTCGATTTTGTTTCGTCTATTAATGCCTGTATAATTTTGCATGGAAAACTATTGTTTTTCAGAATGTTTGTTATGATTGCAGTGTTTTTGTTATGAAAGTGTTCGTCACTAATGTTTAAAATCCTGTAGATTAAACTCTTGGCAGTGTTCAGAATTTGAGATTTGGGCTGGTTGGAGTGATAATTAATGATTCTGCCGGATGAAGTTTCCTTTGTATACCAATCAAACATAATTTTTTCTTTATTTCGCTGTAGTTTTTTTAATGCTTTAATCCTATCCACAACACTTTAGAATCTAAAAAAATGTGCAATTGTGAAATTTTCTTGGTCAAAAATGTTAACATTTCGAATTGTTTACATTTAACAGGTGATTAAAAGTCAGCTGATCAGACTTGCAAATTTTTGCTGGGAAAATTTGTCCCTCAAAAATTTGCAAGTTCTCAGTCACAAAACTCTTCAAACTCGCTCTCTTTTGCTGGATAATTTTGTTATCGTACAGCATTCAGTAAAAATGTTTACGAATTTGTACAAATTATTGGGTTATCGTACACACCTAATGACTTTATGTGTTCGAACAACATCTGTCATAACAATATTCCGGCTCAATGCAGACGATGAAAGACTATTTTAGATAAAAACTAAATTCTTCAATATCAGTCCTAGTTGAGAATGTTAATGCCACAATAGAAAAGGAGAATAAAATTGGCTCAACTGTCGGAAAATTCTGCCTCCACAGTAGATTGAGGGTAATAGACTTGGTAGCGGCAAAAAACACGGTTGTGTTTGTTGTAACAGTATATGATAGGTTTGTAAGTTCGTTTATCTACTAAATTTGGCTCTGGTTCTATATCCAGTTCTAGGAATGTGGCTGCTTTGATGGGATGGAACAACATATCTAATGGAGTTAGATAAGTAGCCTTGTCAGTGCAGTTGAAAAGGTAAAGGGTGTCATGCGGGCCTGTGCCGCATGCTGGGCAGATGTTTTGCACGGTATCATTGGTCCTTGTTTTATAATAATTCATACAGCAGAACCATCCCGAGCGTAGTTGAGCCAAGAAAGCTACTCTGGCATGTAGTGGCGATTACGATGCACATGGCGATACACGAAGTACGGAAAGACCAAAACTCCGTTGAAAAGAACAATTGAAAAATATCGAAAAGCATGGATGGTATTTAAAATTGGAAAGTGACATCAAAAAATCCGAGGTTTTAAAAATGTGTTCTTAATTCGGCTTTTGGGACAAATGGTCTGGATCGGACAACATAAATAAGTAATTTTTACACATAATGTTTAACCCAACCACAAACACTGTTCTGTTTGGGTTAAATGTGTCTGCACGATATACCATTGCTGGCATCATTGCTTGGCTTCAGTAACGGTATCATCCTAACTTTTTTCAGACATCGGGGACGATGAGGGGTAAATATCGACAGGCATAGGACTTTAATAACTGACTACTTGTTAATCCTGTTGTTTCAGCACTACCACGAAGAATACGACAGTGCCCAATGCAAAATTCATTGGTACTTCCTCGACCTGAATTGGACATATGGGACGTACTGAGTAGCTCTCCGCACACTCATTTTGCTAGTCACGCCGCCTTTGCTGAGAAGTTTGGTCCCACTTTAGGCATTCAATCAGCAGGTAACTATCATGTACCTACACCAGTGATGATGTTTTTGAAAATCAGTTGTGAATCCCGATCGTCAGATAGATATATCCGTTCCGTTTTCTGAAGTGGCGATTGGAACAACCTAAAAATGAAACTGGCGTTGGTTCAATCTGGAGGAGCAAAATGTGGCCGCTTCCACAGGCTATAGTCACAAGGTATACCGCATGTAGATCATAGTTTCACTCGTCGTCATCAATCCAATAGGAATTGGGGTGGCACTATCCAGAATGTAGTTGGGCAAAAACTACTATGGTCTATCGAGGTAGTTGAAGCTTATCAACTGCAACCTTTTTGGATCACTCAACAACTTATTGGTACTACGATTCCAATCTTATGCTGACGAACCAAACTGTTATCAGTTCTTTCACTCTTTTTAGGGTTGATACGTCAAAGCACGGCGATTGGTCGATAAAAGTGCGGCGTTTAGAGGTGATGAAGTCTGACAGTCTGCTAATGGAGTAGATGACGTTAGAGTTGGGCCATCTAGTTCCTAGTTCCTGGTACTAGTTCCAAAGCGTATGAGTAACATCATTAAATATAACGTGTGATAGTAAGTATACGCAGTTTGTTCAAAGAAAAAAGGTGGGCCATTGGAACTGCGAAGTGAACGAGATAGTTCCATATAGTTCCTTTGGCACAACTCTAGATGACGTGTTGCCAGTTGAGTCATTTGTTAAACCATGTGATACGATGGTTATGTCTGGCGAACTGTGACCCTCTCTACTAATCCAGGTAGATAAGTCTTCATTTACCGCGCAAAACGTAGAGCCGTGTATCTATCTTCTTTGCCTGCGCTATACACTTCTGATCACTTCTGATCATTACGAAGGACATAATGTTACAATGATGATGTTTATTGAAATCCGGAAGTACCAGGCGGGTTTTGGCTTCCAATAACGGGCTATTGTAAAGCTTATATCCTGAAGTACATCTGTTTATAGGCGGTATATGTTTACCACTTCTACCTCGATAGTTCCAAACATGACTGCTACCCCGCATATTCCCATATTCTGATGACGACGTCTCATTGGGTGCTATATTCCAGCTGAGTGATATCTATTGCTGTAGTGTATCACATGGGCTAGGTAAAATTTGAAGCTATCAATATACTCTTTCAGGGCCTTATCCTTCTCGTTATTTCCCAGGACTGGATGCCACAAATCGTGATGTGCCCTCCTAGTACCAGACAGTTTTTCTTTCCAAAAGCGAAATAATATGAGGCTTTTAATCTGATGTAGAGCTCATCGAAAGCTTCACACTTACTGTTGGTGAAATAAAGTTAATCTATATTTCCTCAGCACGATGTCAGTATCATACAGCTGGTTTCCTGCACCACGCACCTTTATATTGTTGCTATTAAAGTCCCATTCAATATCTTCGATATAACCTTGGAATCAAAAATGTTGTGTATTAAATATCGTACAAGGTCCCTTTTGTACTGGAATACGTCTTGGGCATCAATTATTATTGGTATTTCTAAATTTAATTGGTTACCAATAAACACTTATTTCATTTAATTAATGACAACAAAACACTTCAGTTAAGATTCTTTCGATTGTGCGTGACCTTTAGTACTACAATACATATTGGAATATCAAACACCCACACAATCCATGTACGTCTCTTATCATGCAAATCCCTTTTATTTAAATCACAACTAATTCATAGCTTTTATTAAAAATACTTACACTTAATTGGATAAACTTTAAGGCACAACACTGACGACAACAACAAGAACAACAAATGATATATCCTTTTGACAAAAGACACATCCTTGTTGAAATACCACAGAATAGACAGAGCCACTTGAATGGTTGGTTTGTCGGTTGCTTATTTCCAGATAAACCGAAAAGATGACAAATAAGAGGATGACATTCAAAGTGCCTACGGATATAAATTCGAATCTTCAAAAAGGATTTTTAAGGACCAACTACTACTCGAGCTGCTTGGTCATCATTAATAATAACCACAATGACATTGTGCAACATTCAATGTTTGGCATTTGTTGGTGTTATTTTCGTTGTTGCTGCTGCTGTGTTGCAACTATGATGAACTCCTCTTTGTTCTGGCAAGTGCATTCAGGCCTGCACAAGTTTAAGTAAAACGACTCAATTCAATATCGATTGTTGTTGTCACTTTGGCTATTTGGCTATTTTAACCAGGGGTGCCAAGTTGATGGTTTTCTCGCTACTTGTGGTGATTTTTGACGTACAAAAACCACTGTTTAAGCAGGAATGTCAACCGTTTTAGGGTAAAAATCGCTACAGACCTATGGTGCGTATATGGCTGTAGCGATTTTTACCTCGGAACCGTTGGCATCCCTGATTTTAACGTCTGCATAAATTAAGCTCGGTGATGAAAAGACAATTCACACAGACTCAAAAGGTTTATACGGGAGTTTATTTGTACAACTACCTTTGTCCGGGATCATTAGTGTGTGCAAACGTAAGACATGAAAAGGAGAAAGAAGTAACCCAGCAAAACTTTTTATTGACTGTTGACAAATGAGAATAAAATTTAATTGGTATTTAGTATTTAGTATTTAGTATTTAGTATTTAGTATTTAGTATTTAGTATTTAGTATTTAGTATTTAGTATTTAGTATTTAGTATTTAGTATTTAGTATTTAGTATTTAGTATTTAGTATTTAGTATTTAGTATTTAGTATTTAGTATTTAGTATTTAGTATTTAGTATTTAGTATTTAGTATTTAGTATTTAGTATTTAGTATTTAGTATTTAGTATTTAGTATTTAGTATTTAGTATTTAGTATTTAGTATTTAGTATTTAGTATTTAGTATTTAGTATTTAGTATTTAGTATTTAGTATTTAGTATTTAGTATTTAGTATTTAGTATTTAGTATTTAGTATTTAGTATTTAGTATTTAGTATTTAGTATTTAGTATTTAGTATTTAGTATTTAGTATTTAGTATTTAGTATTTAGTATTTAGTATTTAGTATTTAGTATTTAGTATTTAGTATTTAGTATTTAGTATTTAGTATTTAGTATTTAGTATTTAGTATTTAGTATTTAGTATTTAGTATTTAGTATTTAGTATTTAGTATTTAGTATTTAGTATTTAGTATTTAGTATTTAGTATTTAGTATTTAGTATTTAGTATTTAGTATTTAGTATTTAGTATTTAGTATTTAGTATTTAGTATTTAGTATTTAGTATTTAGTATTTAGTATTTAGTATTTAGTATTTAGTATTTAGTATTTAGTATTTAGTATTTAGTATTTAGTATTTAGTATTTAGTATTTAGTATTTAGTATTTAGTATTTAGTATTTAGTATTTAGTATTTAGTATTTAGTATTTAGTATTTAGTATTTAGTATTTAGTATTTAGTATTTAGTATTTAGTATTTAGTATTTAGTATTTAGTATTTAGTATTTAGTATTTAGTATTTAGTATTTAGTATTTAGTATTTAGTATTTAGTATTTAGTATTTAGTATTTAGTATTTAGTATTTAGTATTTAGTATTTAGTATTTAGTATTTAGTATTTAGTATTTAGTATTTAGTATTTAGTATTTAGTATTTAGTATTTAGTATTTAGTATTTAGTATTTAGTATTTAGTATTTAGTATTTAGTATTTAGTATTTAGTATTTAGTATTTAGTATTTAGTATTTAGTATTTAGTATTTAGTATTTAGTATTTAGTATTTAGTATTTAGTATTTAGTATTTAGTATTTAGTATTTAGTATTTAGTATTTAGTATTTAGTATTTAGTATTTAGTATTTAGTATTTAGTATTTAGTATTTAGTATTTAGTATTTAGTATTTAGTATTTAGTATTTAGTATTTAGTATTTAGTATTTAGTATTTAGTATTTAGTATTTAGTATTTAGTATTTAGTATTTAGTATTTAGTATTTAGTATTTAGTATTTAGTATTTAGTATTTAGTATTTAGTATTTAGTATTTAGTATTTAGTATTTAGTATTTAGTATTTAGTATTTAGTATTTAGTATTTAGTATTTAGTATTTAGTATTTAGTATTTAGTATTTAGTATTTAGTATTTAGTATTTAGTATTTAGTATTTAGTATTTAGTATTTAGTATTTAGTATTTAGTATTTAGTATTTAGTATTTAGTATTTAGTATTTAGTATTTAGTATTTAGTATTTAGTATTTAGTATTTAGTATTTAGTATTTAGTATTTAGTATTTAGTATTTAGTATTTAGTATTTAGTATTTAGTATTTAGTATTTAGTATTTAGTATTTAGTATTTAGTATTTAGTATTTAGTATTTAGTATTTAGTATTTTGTATTTAGTATTTAGTATTTAGTATTTAGTATTTAGTATTTAGTATTTAGTATTTAGTATTTAGTATTTAGTATTTAGTATTTAGTATTTAGTATTTAGTATTTAGTATTTAGTATTTAGTATTTAGTATTTAGTATTTAGTATTTAGTATTTAGTATTTAGTATTTAGTATTTAGTTATTTAGTATTTAGTATTTAGTATTTAGTATTTAGTATTTAGTATTTAGTATTTAGTATTTAGTATTTAGTATTTAGTATTTAGTATTTAGTATTTAGTATTTAGTATTTAGTATTTAGTATTTAGTATTTAGTATTTAGTATTTAGTATTTAGTATTTAGTATTTAGTCAACTTAGGTCCATGTTTTGGTATAGCCCCCATATAACGGTACCTCCCGATTTTCGATATTTTGAAGATTTTAGCAACATTTTTTTTTCCACCGAACTACCTGTATTTTGACCGTTGAGATTCCTAGTGATCACAAAACATCTCCTCTAAAAACTGTCAACATAGGTCCATGTTTTGGTATAGCCCCCATATAGCGGTACCTCCCGATTTTCGGTATTTTGGGGATTGTAGCTACATTTTGTCACCGAACTACCTGTAATTTGACGTTTGGGGTTCCCCAGTGGTCACAAAACATCTCCATCAAAAACTGTCAATATAAGTCCATGTTTTGGTATAGGCCCCAAATAACGGTACCTCTCCCAGGGATCAGAGGTTCCCAGGGATTAGAAAACTTCTCCAACAAAAACATAGGTCCACACTTTGATATATCCCCATATAAGGTTCCTGATCGATTGAATACATTTTTTATGTTTTTAACTTTTTTAGGTATCAGTGGTCACACAATAACTCCGCCTCAAATTGTGGACACGAAAGAAAATAATTATTCGGCTTTAGTTCAGAATATTTTATGGTGGAGGGTACAAAAAAGTTCGTTCCGGCCGAGCTAAATTCTTTTTTACTTGTTAATTATTTATTTTTATAATTTATCTTTTGATTTCTTATATATTTAAGACTTCTTCTCGGAAATCAGGAGCATATTTTTTCCATGTTAAGAAATTTGTATTCTTAATACTTCCGCCGATAACAGCGCGAAGTTTCAAAACCCCCGCCCAAATTGTTTTCTTGTAATATATGAAGGATTGTGGATTCACTCCATCACTCCTATTATTTTTTAGTAAAGCCATGGGAGGAGGTTTTTATTCTCTCGGCACATTCGACTGAATTTAGTTAACTTATTTTTTTAATTAAAATAAGAGAGTAGTTTCTTGGAACCTAGAGTTTAAGGGAGATCACCTAGGCAATGTAATCCATGGGTATTAACATCTTTTTCCGCACTTTAAAACATGAAGTGATGAATTATTCCTTTCAGTTCTTCCACGCAGAACAACACACCCATATACTACGCTGTGGACGCACACACCACTATATAGGTGTGTATGCAAAAAAGTGAAAGTGAACCAAGTGTATAAAATCCACTTGAACTCTAGAAGAATGGCAACAAGATGGCGAGGCTGGCAAACAAAAGACCACATAACAAATTAACCAAAAAGGACAACAGTAGTCCTTGCCCCCGCCAATACTGACAACTGCAGCAATAGCTGTAGCAGCAGCATGTAAAATATGTACGTTTTGATTAAGTGGGTGATGCTTGCCAAACAGTTTTTCGGTGAGAAATGACACAAAAGTTTATCACGCACACACACAGTACTCGCTCCTTGTTATTGTGTGTGTTCATTTTAGTTAATTTGAAAAATGTACGAGTGAGTGTATGTGTTCTGCAGTTTCTTATTCTTTTCTGTGTGTTCTTTCATCCAACCATCTGAAAGTGCATTTTATGCACGAACTACTTGGACACACATTGTGGGAACCACAGATATGCGTGTGTTTGTTCACGTAAGAATGTGTGCTGTATGTGTGGGTGTGAGTATACGTGTGTGTGGACAAGTGAATGTGTACATAACCATTCTGGCATAGGGCGCTAAATTAAGATGTACGTTTTTAACCCTTGCAGTTTTGTTACAACATTATTGCACAGTGGTAAGGTATTTGTGAGCAACTAAAATGGCAGGTCAGCACGTAACTATCGAAAGTCGTGACTGACTTTGGTCGAACATTTTTCTCTCAAACTTAAATAAAATTAGAAAAGTTATTTTTTTCTCTTAAGTGCAGTGCACGCCCCGAAGATAGTTTTGATCTTCTAATTTTTCATCGAAGGTAGTCCGTCTGATTACAACGAAGAGCTGGCAAACTATCGATAGTCGGACTATCGTTTTGATCACTGTCATAAAGCTTTGTTCTTACAGGAGCAATTATGTTTTAAATAAAAGCCCTAAAAAATTCTACAGTGTCTAGCTAAAATAATAACTATCAAAAGGGAACGACTCACAAAATAAGCCCCCTTTCCAAGGTGAATAATATCGGTCCATACCTTCTTAATAGTTGAACACATTTGCGCTTCAATCCACTAAAAGACCACTTCTAGGTTGGTGTTGCCTTTTGTTGCTAAGGGAAGACAATAATTCCTTAGATATGGGCTCCGAAGTGTCCCAATATTAAGGGTCACTCATGCATACACCTCTTACCCTAATTTGTTTGTAGTCTTTGTTACAACGTTATAATGTTTAAATGTTCCTAAAACCTCGTCTATGAGGCATTCTTGAAATAGAAAAAGTAAAAAAAGGGTTAAGTTCGGCCGGGCCGAACTTTTTATACCCTCCACCACGAGTTGTATTGAAGAAAAATAGAATAATTAGTTTCCTTAATTTGCGAAAATACTCAGTTCCTTCGCCACGGAGTCCCTACCAAGGCCTTGCCCTGTATCAACAATTTTTATTGGTCCGAAACGGTGGCAAGGAACCCTCGAAATAAACGAATCAGGCGGATCCGTTACATAGGGGCTATATTAAATCGTGGATCCCTACCTATAATATTTTTTGCAGGAATAATTTATAACCATAGCGAAGTGTAAATACCAAATATCAGCCGTTTTGGCGTGATAAAACTTTAAAAATGTAAAAAATCGGGAGGGACCGTTCTATGGGGGTTATATCAGGAAATCTTAATGTTACCAAAAAGATCCCAAGGATCGGTTCTGACCGGCTTTAACATGGCAAAGCTCAGGATTTATCTTGGCCCCTCTTTCATCTCAAGTGGACACTGACCTCCCCGTGGTGTCACCCGTTAAAGCTAGTGAGCTAACATGTGCCGCGCGTTCACCCATAAGAACGTTAAAAACTTGGGTTTGGGCGTCGGGTTAGTTACCCTCCCCTAGAAAAAGCAGCCTACTACGAAAAAAACTAAATAAATGAAAAACAAACCCCTCTAAAGTTGACGAACCCCGCAAACGTTTTATGACCATGATCTGCGAATCTGCACCTGGAATGTTCGCACTCTTTATAGAGAAAGTGCAGTTTACGCATTGGGAGATGTACTTGAAAAGTACAAGGCCGACATTACTGCCATACAGGAAATACGATGGGACGGGAAAGTCGTTACAACAACACCTTAAGGTGACGCACTGTATTATTAGCTGTCATGACACAAAGCATGAGTTTGGTTGCGGATTTGTAGTTGGTCGGACGTTAAAACATCTGGTCTCCAGCTTCACCCCAGTGAATGGAAGACTCGCTGCAATTCGATTAAAAGCAAAATTCTTCAACATCAGCTTTATTTGCGCTCATGCTCACACTGAAGACAAGGAAGACCAAAGATATATTTTACGAGCGCTTAGAAGAAACTTATGACCGTTGCCCTGCCCATGACATTAAAATTATTCTAGGCGATTTTAATGCCAAATTTGGAAAGGCGAATATCTTTGGCCCAACAGTCGGGAAATTCAGTATACACAGTGAAACATCTGACAATGGTATGAGGCTGATAGACTTTGCAGCTGCAAAAACATGGTAGTTGGCAGTACCATATTCAAGCATCTCGATATTCATAAGGGCTCCTGTCTTTCGCCAGATTAAAGAACAAGAAATCAAATTGATCACGTTGTGATAGATTGAAGACATGCATCAAGCGTGTTGGATGTACGATCGTTCCGAGGTGCAAACATAGACTCGGACCACTACCTGGTTGCAGCAAAGGTACGTACCACATTAAACGTAGCAAACAAAGTGCGAACAGACACAACACGGAAGTTGGACATCGGTAAGTTGCAATCACAACAGATAGCCACAGCATATTCCACTCAATTAGCCCAATTGCTTAATGGAAGCACTCCTCGTCCCGATAACATATCAGCACAATGGCAAAATATTGCCCACTCCATGCAAACAGCTGCAAAATCCATAATGGATACCAGAGACCTCCACCAAGGAATCCATGCTATGACCAGGAGTGTCGTGCTGATACCGAAGAGAAAAATGCGACATATAGGGCTACTCAACAATCAGTAGCAACACGTAGCGCACGAGACAGGTATCGGTAGAAAAGGAGAGAGGAGAAACGTCTTTTCCGCAGGAAAAAGAGAGAAATAGAAAGACGGGAGTGTGAAAAATCGAGATGCACAGGAGCCAGAATGAAGTCCGAAAGTTCTACCAAAGAGTGAAACATCAGGCACATCCTCCTGTAGAGACCAGCAAGGTAATTTGGTAACTGATACAGATAGTGTGCTCATGATATGGAAAGAACATTTCTCTAAACTGTTGAAATCCGATAGTAGCGAAGACGGCGAAGATACCACACATCCAATCCCAGAAGATGGTATTGAATGTATACCGGCCAGCCAAGATGAGTCGGCTGAAGAATAATAAGGCAGCAGGAGCCGATGGCTTACCAGGCGAGCTGTTTAAAACCGGAGGCGGCACGCTGATACGGTGTATTCATCAGCTGGTTAGCACCATCTGGCAGGAAGAACGAGTACCCGATGATTGGAACCTGAGCATCCTGTGTTCTGTCCACAAGAAAGGAGATAATACTACTAAAGCCTATGGTCAATGAAATAATTGGGCCACACCAATGCGGCTTTAGGCCTGGCAAATCCACCATTGACCAGATATTTACCCTGCGGCAAATCCTGGAGAAGACCCTAGAGATGCAGAACGACACTTACCACCTTTTTGTTGATTACAAAGCAGCCTTCGTATTCAGCCAAAGGTATTCCAAGCCATGTCTGAAATTCGTATCCCTTCAAAGCTCGCCCGGCTTTGTAGAATGACATTAACTGATACTCGATCGTCATTTAAAATAAGAAAGAACCTCTCCGAAGAGTTTGGTACCAAAAGAGGTTTCAGACAAGGTGATGGCCTCTCGTGTGATCTTTTCAACATTCTGCTTGAAAAGGTTATACGAGATGCGAAGGTGAAAAGAAGTGGCACAATATATACAAACAGCCATATGTTACTTGCTTATGCCGATGACATTGATCGGTAAAGGAAGTAACTGATACTTACTTACTTAGCTGGCCCATTACAGAACATTTGTTCTATAGGCCGAACTAAGAAAAGATCTCCAATTCTCTCTATTTGTTGCTTCGCTTTCTGGAATACCGCGCCTTTTCATCTCATCATCCACTTGTTTGCGCCATCTATTCCTTGGCCTGCCAATTCTGCGTGCACCGCCAAGCGGTCCGTGTTTATACACCTTTTTAGCGGGGTCATCATCGCTCATTCTTATGATATGGCCTAGCCAACGCAATCGCTGCATCTCGATACGTTTAACAATATTGATGTCGTTGTACAGCAGATACAGCTCGTGGTTCATGCGACGTCGATATTCACCGTCAACGCAGATTGGTCCGTAGATCTTTCGAAGAATTTTTCTCTCAAACACACCAAGCACTGCCATGTCTGCTTGCGCAAGTACCCAGGATTCGGAGCCATACATCAGCACGGGTAGTATCAGTGTTTATTTATTTATTTATTTATTTACTTATTTTTATACCCTCGGCATTTATGATAACGAGGGTATATACACTTTCATACGGGCAAAATGTGCCTCATCAAAATAATGGTTTTAGACCCCAACTATGTTCGGTCGAAATCTGTTTCAGACAATTTGGCTTCGATTTAGCAATGTCCGCCCGTCCGTCTGTATACCCGGCTGGAGCGCACGATAACTCTCAATTGGATAAACAAATTCCATCCAAAATTTGGCAATTTTGCGCAAAATTAAAACAAGTTCTAAGATGGGCCATAACGGTCCACTCCTTCTTGTACGTCCCCCACAAAAGTTCAAAACTTTCGCTAAAATGGTGCGCATGATAACTCTCGAAGGCAGTAACCTATCTGATCCATACTTTGCACATCGTAATATTTCTACGAGACATAGATACGGCTAGAATGTGGACTATACATGTCAGATCATTTGGGTACCTCCCACACAAAATTTCGGAAAAGTGTAGTTTAGGACCACCTCCCGAATTGTTTTGATTTTTCTTGCAACAGGTTGAACGCAAGTTTTTTTGAGTGGCAGCTTTCTTATTTTCATAATAAGTATGGACTATTAAGAAAATAACTCGAAAGCTGTAAAAAACCCCTATGGCCAGCAAGAACCATTTTCGAATTTCGTCACCAGCCACGCGCACTGCAACTTTCGGTACTTCCCCCATAAAAGTTCGAAAATATTCTCTGAAATGGTACGCGCGTTATCTCATAAACGGAGCAACCGATTTGGTCCAAACTTTGGATCTCCAAATATTTTGTCCAAACTTAGTTTATGTTTAAAAGTGGGCCCTATCGGTCCACTCCTTGGGGTACCACTTACACAAATGTTCAACATTTTTGTACGGTTAAGGGTCTTTTCGAGTATCCTTTAGAATTGTTTACCGAAGGTTATCCTAGTTTTACAGCGATATTATGTTTTTCGTGAGCAAGTCCATGTTTCCTGATATTATGGTCCAAAAGCTCTAAATTACATGGTGACCAACGAAAGGAATATCTGCCAAAAGTTCATATGCCCGAAATTCTGAAAACCACGTATATACAAAATTTTTTTTTTTTTGGAAAAAGTGTTTCAATTCACAAAGGTGAGGGTATATCTCTGTCGACAAAGCCGACTGATACTCTTTTACTTGTTTTTATATTCTCTATACCACTGTCTTCCATTGTAAACATGTCATTTTACTATCTTTATATGGGTCTATGTGGATATTCAGGTAAGTTGTTTTGCCTTTACTTGCCTGTCTTGGATCCTCCGAAGTAAATACTGTTGCTGATGTTGCTCATGCACATTGCGTGTTGTTGGTGGTGGTCCTGCTACAGCCTTTCTTGTCCTCCGGTATATTCTGTGGCGCTGTTCTCCTTCATTTTCAATGTTTTCATAGAGTGTTTTGCGGTAATGGTTAGTTTTGGTATTTGTCGGTATAAACCACCCTCTTAGCCGATAGATATCACCAGTACACAATTATGATAAGATTTTATGCAGTTTATGCAAATATTTTCAATTTTAGATAAAAAGGTGATTTCAACAGAGCTTGAAAAATAATACAGTGTTTACCCTTTCACTTTCTATGGGGGTGGAATCTTTGTAACTAAACAGCAAGGAAGCTAGCTGACTGAAAAAAACCAACTAATGCAAAGGATAGATAGGTGAATTTTGTTTCAATTGCAACATAAAGACATAAAAAAAACATCAAGGATATTCTCATGTGTGGGTGTGTGGGTGTTTGTTGGTCTTGAGGCTGTTGGCAGGGCATTTTGTTGCTGTACTGGCGTGACCGTTGTTTTGGCTGACATGGTCGACTGATGTTGTTTTGGATATTCATGATTGTTGGTCGGTTCCAGTTATCGTTATCGTCATTGTTATAGTTATTATTATTATTTGAATGTTAAGGTTAAGGTTGTTCGTAAATTTTGAAAGGGGTTTTGGGGCCAGTAGCAACCGTAACCGAGAGATTATAAATTCACTTTTTGTTTCATGTTTAACAATAAACGAATGATACTGCTTGTCTCTTCTTTTTTTGGCATTGCATGCAAGAGTGGGTGGGGGATAGATAGTGTTTTTGTGTTTCTTCTGCAAATTGTACACGATTTGTTTTCTAGGTCATAGATATTAATTTTGTGGTCACAAGTGCAAACATGTTGTTCGAAATAATTAATACCAAAACGGATATTTAAATAATCATAATTTTGTTACAGGGGGAAATCTGTGTGTAGAAACCTAGAATTTATTGAAACTGAAAGTCTTTTGTTAAAACACAAAAAAATAAATGTTCAAAGCCAATTCATATATAAAAATGTGTTATATTACAATACGATCCGAGGAGTGGCCTTAAACTGGTTTAAAACGCAATATTGTGGACTATTTGTGGAGGGGGTACATGAGGGAATAAATCGACATAGTCCATCTTGGAACAGGATCTAGTTTTAGGAATCAATCTTTTCGATTGTCGTCGTGCCAAACAGACATATGTTAAGAATGATGACCTGTAACGAAAAATATTGTTGTAATTAGAATCACAAAGATTGCCTCCGATGAAAATCTAAAAACAATGCTGACCCAAGTGTAGGTCAGTTCCACTCACTCCTTACGGCATGTGTGCCGCGGCACACAGTGGTTTTGAATCGTTTTTTCCTGGTCAAAATTCTGTAACTTTTGAACGGATAGATATATGTTCATAATTCATAACATAAAATATTTACAATATATATACAGTGGACCGCTTCTGTCTCCCCCTCGGATGCTGAAGCCGTCCCGACGAAGTATCCGTAATAAACTTGACTATCTGACAGGAGGTAACGCTTGCTTCGGTTGGATCTCCCCCTGGAGAAAAGGTGAATAGTGCTCCGCTCATATTGGTTCTCCCCATGAAGTGAAAGTAGATAACTAACGACAGTGTCATCTTTATGGGTACCTCCAATGATGTGCGGCGGAAACGACGTCTTCTTATGTGCCTCCCCCTGGAGTAAAGTTTCCATCGTTGCATGAGGAATAGTGGTAATGGGTACTTCTGCTCTGACCTTCTTCTTCTTCTTCCGTATGGCACGTTGTTCATTGGTTAAGGTTTCCTCCGTAACATTTAGCATTTGTAGAGTGTACAGTGGAATCGAAGTATCTTGTCCTTAACATACCTTGTCCTCCACGAACATAACAAATTTCGATATATATTCAGTTTCAGTTTTTTTCTCTTCCTGGATACAGTCATCAACAGAAAGGATTGGTGTATTAATGGGAATGGTGACGGGATAGCTTACGTTGCGGTCTTCTTTAAATTCCGTAGCAATTGTGTTGAAAGAAAGCAACTGGGTGCTGTTATTATTGGTGATTGTGTGTTTCACACCAATGCACCAGTTGGCAACATAACCCTCAAATAAAAGTTGTAGCCCTTTGACAGCATCTGTATCTGTAATCGACTCAATTTCTTTGTAGACGGTTATCGCTATCACAAATTCGTCAACAACGACAGCGTCTCGCTGTCCCTTCATGCGAGCAGTGTAATGCACGGCCGATTTTACGCATTGCATGGATAAGTTGTTAGAATTGTGCATCGGTAAACTTGGCCATAATTTTGTCTCGACACAGGTACTCGTCACTTTCGGCTTTAATGAATGAAACAGTTCTGGCCACATTTCGTGTTCGGACGGCTCAACGTTAAGACATAAATTTCCATGTGGAGACTACGCCTACGGGCTTTAAAATTAAGTTTGCAAAATTGCTTTATCCAAAAAAGAACTTGTGACAGCTGGTGTTTTCTCGAAGCCGTGTGTTTGTGGGAGGACCTCCGTGGAGTTCGTGCTCTTCAATTCTTCAAATGAGTTTCCTGATATATAGATTAAGCTAACCTGAATTCCATACATGTGTTTGTGGGAGGACCACCGTGGAATCCGTGCTCTTCAATTCTTCAAATGAGTTTCCTGATATATCAACTAAGCTAACCCGAATTTGTATGTAGAGACTAAGCCTACGGGTTTCAAACTATGTTTGCAAAATGGCGCTGTGTTGGGTCAACGCTTAACATGTGCGTTGTTGAATAATAACCTAACAAGTAAGTAAGTATCAGTCAGCTATGCAGACAGAGATATACCCTCAGCCACTGACAAAAAAAGAACAACAAAACCAAACCAAACACAATAATTATGCCGATTATTGTGTTGCGAGAGGAGCTCTTAAACTTCACTTTTTTCGAATTTTGTGTGGAAGGTACCCGAAGGAGTGGATCGATATAGTCCATATTTCAACCTGATACATGACTGTATGAAATAATATGATGTGCAAAGTCTGCATTAATCAGAAACTTCCTGCGAGAATTATCCTGCGGGTTTGCTATTTTGGTTGGTGTCGTCAGGGTTTCTTGGAGCTTTTAGGCCAATATCTCAGGAAGTATGAACTTGCGCAAGAAAGAAATTGTAATGTCGCAAAGGGATCCGCAAGGACAACATACTAAAAAATTCAAAACGATACGAGATGAGCTCTTAAAATTCAGTTTATCCGAATTTTGTGTGGGAGGTACCCGAAGGAGTGGACCGTTATAGTCCATATTCTATATCTGGAAGGAATAATACGATGTGCAAAGTTTGGACCAAATCGATTGCTCCCTTCGAGAGTTATCGCTTTATACAGAAAAATTTTGAACTTTTGTCGGGGAGGTACCCAAAGGAGTGGACCGATATGACCCATCTTCGAACTTAAACAAAGTTTGGATAAAATATTACGATACCCAAAATTTGGTTCGAATCGGTTGATCCATTCGAGAGTTATCGTGCGCACCAGCCAGCCAGCTAGACAGACGGACAGAACGAAAGAACGACAGACAGACGGACGGACATGCCTGATTCGACTCCGAATTGTCTGAAACGAATTTCGTCCAAACATAGGGTATAAAAATTGCAAAATTCCAATAAATAAGCTATATATATACAAAAAAGGCTAAAAAAACTGAACAAACAACATTTTTAGTAACCAAACTTCTTCATAAAGGACTCGAAATATTAAATTACGTTAAACTATGTTTGAAAGAAATTGTTGAAAAAGTTTTAGAGTTATCTTGCACAATAGCCATTTTAGTATGTGCCGGGAGAGTTTTGGTGTTTGACCATTATCTCAGGAAGTATTGAATTACTCCGGAAAAGATTGTACCGTTGAAAATGAGGCCGCTAGAACAACCTACTAAAAAAGAAATAAAACGATGCGAGAGGAGCTCTTAAATTTCACTTTTTTCGAATTTTGTGTGGGAGGTACCCGAAGGAGTGGACCGATATAGCCCATTTTCCAACCTGATACATGACTGGATAAAATAACATGATGTGCAAAGTCTGAACCAATCAGAAACTCGTGCGAGAATAATCTTGCGGATTTGCCATTTTGGTTGGTACCGTCAGGGTTTCTTGGAACATTAAGGCCTATATCTCAGGAAGTATGAACTTGCGCAAGAAAAAAATTGTACCGTCATAAGGGAGTCGCAGGGACAACCTGCTGAAAAAAATTCAAGACGATCCGAGAGGATCTCTTAAATTGCCCTTTATCCAAATTTTGTGTTGGAGGTAACCTAAGAAGTGGACCGATATTGTTCATAATATGAACCCGATCTAAATCTAGAAGGAATAATACGGTGTGCAATGTTTGGAACAAATCGATTGCTCCCTTCGAGTGTTATCGTTCACACCATTTTACAGATAAATTTGAACTTTTGTGGGGAAGGTGCCAAGGAGTGGACCGATATGGTCCATCTTCGAACTTAAACTAAGTTTGGACAAAATATTACGATACCCAAAATTTGGTTCGAATCAGTTGATCCGTTCAAGAGTTATCGTGCGCACCAGCCAGCCAGACAGACATACGGGCAGACCGACATGCAGACAGACGGACGGACGGACGGACGGACGGACATGGCTAAATCGACTCCAAATTGTCTGAAACGAATTTCGTCCAAAAATACTTGGGGTCTAAAGCCGTTATTTCGATGAGGCACATTTTTGGCCGTATAAAAGTGTGTATGCGAAAACCAAAAATGTTTTACAATCGATGAATCCGTATTTCACCCATTCAGAATTCGCGAACTGTATGATTGAAATTCTTTAAAATGAAGTGTTTTAGGAGGAATCCCATAAGGTCGACCATTAAAATTAATTTACGTGGAAACTGTGTTGGCATCAATGTAGAAAAATGGGTTGAAGCCAACTAGTTTTTTTATGCTCCCTTCCGATTTCTGGCTTAACCTTACATTACATATAGACATACATATGCCCAAAGAAAGACTAAAGAAAGACCAAAGAAAGACTCTAAGAATGGGCAATATGATACTAGTGTATCATTTTTTGATATACCCACTGCATCCACCTGAAATTGATGCTGACACTTTTGAAGCCGGAATTTCGTTTTTTTTAATAATTCGGACGCGCAACAATATAATATTCAAAACTCATAATAGGATTATAGAACTCGTGATTTTACGTCGTTTAATGCATATCTCATGACTGTGCTCCTTACAGCATTCTAGTAATTGGAGTCTAAAGGCCAATATTTGATGCGTGATTTTTATTATTTTTGTACTTTTTGTTCGGCTTTAGGTCCTCTTTTCAATAAAACAAAATTCTATTTGCTTTTATTTACTTTGTTTATTTCCAATATTTCGGACGTCTTCGACGACCATCATCAGGGATCTTTTTTGATTAACATAAAAACAAGAATATTAATTATATAAATTAATAACAAAATTACAAAACAATATTTACATTTTTGATTTTTATTCAACTAACAACAACTTTCATCCTATGTCACTGGTGGTGTTGAACTGAAGTTTTTCTCATTTTTCTGCTGTTTTTGGATGACGTTTCGATAAATTTGTGCACAGTGTTTTGTGTCTGACTTATAGTTTATTCTTTTTTTCTGTGGGAGTATTTATTATATGGAGCATTTCTAATATATATCGACGTATATAATTGTCCTCATGAGTCAAGATTTTGACGTCCTTAAAATTTGGAATGTGCCCTGTTTTGGAGCAATGTGCTGCCAAAGCAGTTTTTTGTTCAAGTGGTTTGTTTTTGGCCTTTTAATCAGACTTGTGGCCACTGAGTCTGGTTTTTAATTTAGATTTTGTTGTGCCAACATATACCATTTGGCATATGTTGGACTTGTCTCCATCACATTCTATCTTGTACACTAAATTAGATTTTTCATCGTTTGATATTTTTGATTTTGTGTTGCTGAAAAACTTATTGTTTGTGTTAGTACTTTTTAAAGCTATTTGGTACTGTTCTTTGTTGTACAAATTGGAAACCTGGAAAACCGTTCTGAAAATCAATGTACATATGTGGCTCTTTTGTATGTTTTTGCCTCTCTTTCTATTTTGTCAGGCTTCTTTGTTTTTGATTGTTTTATTAGTTGATTAATGGTATGTATTGGGAAATCATTCATTTGTAGAATTTTCCGAATCTTTTTCTCATTTTTGGCATGAAATTTATGATCACTAATATTGAAAACTCTGTTTATAAAGTTTGTCGCTGTATTTATCCTTATTCTTCTATGATGTTTTGAGTTAAAATTAATGATTCTTCCCGAGGACGTAGGTTTTTGATACCAATCTACAAGAAGACGTTTTCCATGTCTCTGTACTACTGCGTCTAGGTATGGCAACTGTTTGTTTGTTTCACATTCTATTGTGAATTTGATTTGCTAGTTGAAGTTATTTAAAGCTGCTAATGTATTTTCCACCTGGTCTTTCTTAATAATACAGAAAATGTCATCAACGTATTTCGTTAATAATCTTGGCTTTTCCTTTAATGTTTAATGTCCGCTACAATTGGTGAAACCGGCGACCCCATAGGCATTCCCTTTTGCTGTTCAAAAACTTTTTTTTAAAATCTATTTTTGCGTTTAAAATTTACAAGTGCCATTCAATTTCCTGTGTACCCCGCGTGAATTTAGTTTTTTTTACGCGACGGATCTAATGAGACCTTCCGCGACCGAATCCATCCACTAAAACCGCGGGTTTAGATACCTTGGAAATACGAAAATCGGCAAAAATGTATTTTGACAAATCGGAGTATTAAACCGCGATTTTCTTTAACGTTTTTTACATAAATGGAATCCTTTATACGCGATTATATGTGCGAAAACGTGTGTCATAAATTACAGAGATTCGCGAGTAATATGTGTTTTTTTACCAAAAATAGAATGTGGAGGCACATCCGCGGTTCCTGAATAATATATTTGAAATATGTGTATATAGACGTATTTTTGATGGGTGTTCCTGAAACTGGATGCGCATCAAAATCTTATTCAAATTGCGCGAATTTTACCCACTGTAAGGTTTTTTGCATAAATATTGAAAGAGATTGATTCGCTGTATCCAAAAAACAGATGCGCCTCAACTGATTTTAACTAATTCGCGAATAATAGTAATAATTTCTAAATTTTTTGAATGATTGTAAGTTCAGTATTACTCTTAATTTCCTATCCTTATAAGTTATCACAGTAAGCAAAAAAGCTTTTACGATGGTAAACCATATTTCTTGATGAAGGTTTAGCAGTACACATTAATTATTGTATGGGATTTTAGCGAAATAGTTAAAGAACTCCCAAATATTTTTTTCTAATTTTTCGAATTAAACCAAAAAATATACATGCAAAAATATGGAGGGTATAATTAAATTTGTCATTCCGTTTGTAACACATCGAAATATTCGTCGGAGACCCTATAAAGTATATATATTATTGATCAGCATAAAATTCTATGTCGATTTGACCATGTCCGTCTGTCCGTCCGTCCGTCCGTCCGTCCGTCCGTCTGTCTGTTGAAATCAAGATACAGCTCGCAATTTAAAAGATAGAGAGTCAAAATTTGGTACAGAAGTTTTTATTACTTGCAGGATGGTTGGTATTGAAAATGGGATATATCGGTCCACGTTTTGATATAGCCCCCATAGAACGGTACCTCCCGATTTTCGGTATTTTTAAGGTTTTAGCTTCATTATCCTACCAAAATGGCTGAAATTTGGTACGTAGTCTTCTTTAGGGGTATAAAACTTTCCCCCAGAATTTTGTCGGTATCGGTCCACACCTTCATATAGCCCCCATAGAACGGTACCTCCCGATTTTCGGTATTTTTAAGGTTTTAGCTTCATTATCCTACCAAAATGGCTGAAATTTGGTACGTAGTCTTCTTTAGGGGTATAAAACTTTCCCCCAGAATTTTGTCGGTATCGGTCCACACCTTCATATAGCCCCCATAGAACGGTACCTCCCGATTTTCGGTATTTTTAAGGTTTTAGCTTCATTATCCTACCAAAATGGCTGAAATTTGGTACGTAGTCTTCTTTAGGGGTATAAAACTTTCCCCCAGAATTTTGTCGGTATCGGTCCACACCTTCATATAGCCCCCATAGAACGGTACCTCCCGATTTTCGGTATTTTTAAGGTTTTAGCTTCATTATCCTACCAAAATGGCTGAAATTTAGTACGTAGTCTTCTTTAGGGGTATAAAACTTTCCCCCAGAATTTTGTCGGTATCGGTTCACACCTTCATATAGCCCCCATAGAACGGTACCTCCCGATTTTCGGTATTTTTAAGGTTTTAGCTTAATTATCCTACCAAAATGGCTGAAATTTGGTACGCAGTCTTCTTTAGGTGTACAAAACTATTCCCCAGAATTTCGTCGGTATCGGTCCACACCTTCATATAGCCCCCATAGAACGGTACCTCCCGATTTTCGGTATTTTGAAGGTTTTAGCTACATTATCACACCGAAATGGCTGAAATTTGGTACTTAGTCTACGTTGGTGGTATAAAACTTTCCCCCGGAACTTTGTCGGTATGGGTCCATGCCTTCATATAGCCCCCATAGAACGGTACCTCCCGATTTTCGGTATTTTGAACGTTGTGACCTGAATATTCCACCGAAATGTCTGAAACTTGGTATTTAGACTTCGTTGGGGGTACTCAAACTTCCCCTTTACATTTGTCGGTATCGGTCCACGCCTATATATAGCCCCCATGGAAAGGTATCTCCCGATTTTTCGTATTTTGAAGGTCGTGCCTTTAATATTCCACATAAAATGGCTGAAATTTGGTATTTAGTCTTCAATGTGATATAAAACTGTTCACCAGAAACATGTCTGTACAGGTCCACGCTTTCATATTGCCCCATTTCTGACTACAATTCGTCGGTATAGGTCCACGTTTCGATATAGCCTCCATATAACGGTACATCCCGATTTTCGTAATACTGAAGAGTGTTACGTCAATATCCAACCGAAATGGCTGAAATTCATTATTTCGTCTTCCAAGAGTTATAAAATATTCCAGAAGAGTATTATCAGTATAGGTCCACGTCTTCCTATATACCCATAGAAGCGTACTTCTTGATTCTCTTACCGAAATATAGAAAATTTGGTATTTAGTGTTCTTTGAGCCTAAAAACTTTCCGTCAGAAATTTGTCGGTATAGATCGACGTTTTGAAATAGCTTCCATAGAATGGTGCCTCACATTGTTTTACCGAAATTGCTGAAATTTAGTATTAAGTCTTCTTCATACACGAAAGGAAACTAATTATTTCATTTTACTTCAATACAACTTGTGGTGGAGGGTATAACAAGTTCGGCCCGGCCGAACTTAACGCCGTTCTTACTTGTTTAATTTATTTTTTGAGGGTTTGTACGGACTCTGGGACAGGATAATTTGGATTTACTTAAATTTTTTTATTATTTGTTGATTTTCCGCGAAAATAATAATAAATTTAATAACTATATAAACATCTACGAATAGATATGGAATGCTGTTATTTATGCATAAATAAATTGTCTCATAACAACAAATAAGACATTTTAAAATATTTTTTCTTTATAAGAGAATAAAGACCGCTATATCTTTTGCGCGCATCGTCTAATTTTGTGAACGCGAACAGATGTGAAACGAGAATTTTTTTCTTAACCTCTATGCCAAAAATTGTAAATGTGTTCGCAAAATTTTTTTTAAATTTTTTTCAAATGGAATTGCAAAGGATTTTTTGTTTTTTTGCCATATACCCTTTTCTAGCCTAAAGGCTAAGGGTATAATTATTTAAAATACATTAAAGCAATTAAAAAAGTATCAGTCGGTTTTGTCGACAGAGATATACCCTCAGCCTGTGTGAATTTAAATACTTTTTTCCAAAAAAAATATGTATTTGGGGGGTTTTCAAAATGTTGGCAGTATGCAACGACAAAAGTATGGATAGGATTAAAGCTCAAAAATTTGGGGGGTAAAAGATAGATAGGGCTTTTTTTATCACACTAGCCTGCGAAAAACATAATGTAGCTATATTCTGTAATATACCACCACTACATATGGTGCCATAGGGTTTTTTTACAACTTTCGGGCTGTTTTCTCAAGAAGAATGGACTTGCCCCTGAAAAAACTTTTACTGCCGTAATGAGGCAGTGAATGTAAGAACAAGTAAGAAAGTATCAGTCAGCTGTGCTGACTATATTGTAGCACGATTTTGCTACGTGGAATCTGTAGATACCGTAATGTGGGGCTATACCAAATCATCATTGATTTGTAGTAAACTTCTGATTCATAGAGAAATCGAAATATTAAATTACGTTAAACTAATTTTGGAAAAATGTTTGTAGAAATAGGCGAAATGTTTAAAAAGTATGTGCCGTCAGGGTTTTTGGATCATTTGGACCATTATTTTTAGAAGTATGGGGCTTACTCCGGAAAAAATTGCGCCGTCCAAACAGGGTCTGCAAAAAGAACTTTAAAAAAAATACAACGATCCGAGGCGAGCTATTAAACTACAGTTTTTCCAAATTTAGTATGGGAGATAGCCAATGGACGGGACCGATATAGTCCATACTCCAACCTGATACATGACTAGATGGAATAATGCGAGGTGCAAAGTTTGACCAATCAGACTACCTGCGAGAGTTATCTTGTGGATTTGCCATTTTAGTTGGTGCCGTCAGGTTCTTGGAGATTTTAAGCCATTATCTCAGGAAGTTTGGAATTGCTCAAGAAAAAAATTGTACCGTCGTAAAGTGAGCCGCAAGGACAACCTACTGAAAAAAATCAAAGGATCCGAGAGGAGCTCTTAAACTTCACATTATCCGACTTTTGTGTGGGAGGTACACGAAGGAGTGGACCTACATAGTTCATATTCGAACCCAATCTATATCCGGAAGAATTTTAACGTGCAAAGTTTGGACTAAATCGATTGTTCCCATCGTGAGTTATCGTTCACACAACTTTACAGAAAATGTTTGAACTTTTGTGGGTAGGTACCCAAAGGAGTGGACCGACATGTCCTATCTTCGAACATAAACTAAGTTTGGACATAATATTACGATACCAAAATTTTGTTCGAATCGCACGCTTCAGCCAGACAAATGGACGGACATGGCTAAATCGACTCCAAATTGTCTGAAACTAATTTCGTCCAAACATACTTGGGGTCTTGATACCTAAAAATAGCTCGTTTGTCACCTATTAGCATGTTATTAACATTTAAAATTAGTACATTTAGGTTCAACATTCCTATTATTGCGTTTTTTTGTACATTCATAGGCTGAGAGTATTTAGTTGTCGACAAAGCCGAATCAGTGATCCTTGATTGTTACTTATTTTCTTTTAAAAACATAGAGTGATGCGTTTTTTCTTGTCCTCATCAATATTCTCCACCCATTTATTATAAAATTCTTAAATTATATTTTCTAATTAGAAAAATCAATTATTTCTCTTGTCCCATTGTAATTTATTTAAACACTAAGGATGTGAAATGCAAAAACTTAATTAATTGCAGGCAATAGACTTTAACTCATACACGTACTCGAACATGCACAATTCTAAATAGTTGTTTTGTAATTACGAAATATTTATTCAAGGAAATAAATACTACTATAAATATTTGCATATTTTCTTAAATTATCCACAACTACTTAAATGTTTAGATTTTCGCAAGGTCTACTCAACCTCTTACCCCCCCCCCCCCCCATTCCATATGCTTCATTTCTTATCGTTTATGTCCAGTGGAGTAGTTTGCAACTCAATTATTAACCAAATGACTTTGAATGAGACTTTGAATATGATGTGCTTAGATTATGCGGGTATTTGTATAAATGTGTGGGTGTATGTCGATATTATAATCAAGTTTTCAGTACTAAGATATATACAATACATACATATACACACATATTTATACTGATATTCGTTGCATAATTTCGTAACTGACTTTTGGACAATACTAAATATTACGCATAGAAATAGGAGGACGACAATTGCATGAGTGTTTAGTAGGAAATTATATGCAAGTTTGGCTTAGAAGAATGCTGTCTACTTTAACAAATTCTTGAAAAATTAAATAGAATATTCATAAAGAATGCATTTCATTAATCTGAACTTTAATATATTATTTGTAAAGTTATTCATCAAAATGTATGTTTGGTTGTTTTAAATTTTGCAACAACTAGATTTCTTTAATTGTTTAATATTTTGTATCATTTCAACACATCTGGCTGGCATTGTGTTCAAAACTCTTTTTGTGGACTTTTTTCTCCGTATCTTTGTCATTCTGTTTGTTATATTCATTTTTTACCCTGTTAACGTTTCAATAAATTCATTTCCACATCGGTTATTTGCTTTGATTGCACCGAAATGAACTTTAAAAAATGTAGTGTTGTGTCCTCAGGCTTTAATTGTTTTAATTTTTTTCTGAGGTTTCATTTTTATTGTTGTTGATTGTCTGCATCGGCTGCAAACCTGCTGCCACTGCTGTAGAGAACCACTGTTGAGGTTTTCCACTCTTTCCCTTAATGATGTAGCATTTTTTCGCAGCGGTAAGCGAAAACAAATTAAAAAGTATTTCAGGGAAAAAACTCATACATACATATTTTGGAAGGAGAATATGTATATTGCAAAAGTGGGAAAGATAGAAAATTTGTTGCTATTGCTCAATTTAGTTTCACAATACACATAGTTTTTTTCTGAAGATAAAAGTAAATCTATTAGTTTTTGAAAACCCATTGTAAGCAGCAGTAATATTGTTTGATATGCAAATTTCACATTTTCAGGATATATTCTGTAAATATTGAGCATTATTTTAAAATAAGAAAGGATTTGTAGAAATATGTGTCTAGAGTATAACACGATATATTTGTCTTTGTACGTTTGGAGTAAAACTAGAGTTTGACTTGATATTATTATGATTATTATTTGGGTATTCTAAAGAAATTAACGCATTTCGTTTTATCTACCCAAAATTATTTTAACGTCCATTTCTTTTGCTATTGATTATTATTTATAATAAATGTGTAAAAACAGAAATTCTTAAGAAATTATTACGTTTTTTCAATAAAATAATTTTTTACTTTTGAAATTTTTAAATGAAAACTTACCCCCAGTTTTTGTAACTTATTTTTGTTCGTTCGTCTATATTCGTAATAATTTAGGCATTCATAGCTCAGCCCCCAGATGACATACACATCTAATTTTTCGTATACCCGTTCCATATATCATTAAGAATTCCTCATTTAAAAATCAGCGCTCTACATTTGCGCTAAAGCGAGTAAATCGATCTACAAAATTTGACAATTCGTGTGAGAAGAATAAAAATTTTTACAAAAACTGGGGGTTAGATTGTTCTGAATGTCATGTTCTAAAAATTTATTTTATGAACAAGTTGTCTAAGAAATATTTAAATTTTTTTTCACACACATTAAACTAAAATATGATATGGAAACCTGTGCAAAGCTAAAGTCATATTGTAGAGACATAAAACGATTGGCAAAACATTCAGAAAGATTAAAGTTCTTGCTTACATGCAGAAAATGTGGTCTCGTACCATCGCATTTATCAAACACCACAATAAATGTAAAGTCTTTATTCAACACCCACAAAATACTAACAGATCTTCACAACATAGAACAGAAATTCCACATTAAAATACTGAACTTAGAAATAAAAGAGACAAACATAAATATAAATAGCATAAAAGCAAATATATACAACATATCAAAAACGTTAAAATTGACAATGCAGACAGATGAATACAACAATTTTATAAAGCGACAACGCACTAGATACCGAATTCTTACGTTAAATGATAGAGAAAAACAAACATCAAAATTAACAAGACTGAAACAAAACGAAATGGAAAAATATGGCTTCAAGTTGAACGATTCATGGTTTGTAAATAACACAAACATAACATTCAGCTATGAGAGTATGTGGTTACTATCACTGGGTGCAAAATTTGCAATACCAATCAGCAACAACGACTTTTCGTCAATCAAACTTATCGCAGACTTAGAACAGTGGGTGCAAACATTAGCAGATGATAGAGAGAAAGAAATAACCAGAGTCAAAATCGCAAATAGAATATTAACATATAAGAGAACAACAAAAATAAGCCAAAAGGATAAGTTTATAATACGCATTTTTGAGGAAACTAAACAATTTTTGAAGAGACATAAGAATCAAATTATCATTACCAAAGCTGACAAAGGGAACAAAACTGTCGTAATGTACAGGGAATTGTACAAAGATGGAATGAAAAATCTATTAGAGGACAAAACTACGTATAAAATAATGAGACTGGACCCAACACAAAAACTACAACGAGCAAACAATAAAATAGTACTGGATCTATATAAACAGAATCAAATAACACTACAAGAAAAATTAAAGCTAACCACACACTCAGCAAACGCCCCGAGATTATATGGACTTCCAAAGGTACACAAACCTAACATGCCACTTAGACCGATATCATCGTCAGTTGAAGTCCCATGTTATAAACTATCAAAACACGTTGGCAATATATTGAAATGTATAATAAATGAAAAGTACAACATAAAAAACTCAATTGAGCTGAAAAAACAGTTAGATGAGATAAATATAGACGATGATGACATTTTGGTATCTTTCGACGTGGTATCGTTGTTTACCAACATACCGATTCATCTAGCTATAAGAAATATAATGGCACAGTGGAACACGATCGTAAAAAATACAAAAATACCAAAATCAACATTCTTGAAAATTCTGCAATTTTGTCTTAACGATAACAACTATTTTAAATATGACGGGAATTTCTACACTCAAATATATGGTATGCCAATGGGAAATCCATTATCCCCAACCATAGCTAACATAGTTTTAGACACACTATTGACGCAGATTATAGAAGAACTTGACAAAGAAAATATTCATTGTAAATTCTTGACGAAGTATGTTGATGACATGTTTGCCATAATAAAACGAGGGCAGGAAATGAGAATCTTGGAGACATTAAACAATTACCACAAAAAATTACAATTCACAATTGAATTAGAAGAAAACAACAGCATACCGTTCTTGGACATCAGGCTTCATAAAATTGGAAATAAATTATACTTACTTACTTACTTACTTAGCTGGCCCATTACAGAACATTTGTTCTATAGGCCGAACTAAGAAGAGATCTCCATTCCTCTCTATTTGTTGCTTTGCTCTCTGGAATACCGCGCCTTTTCATCTCAACATCCACTTGTTTGCGCCATCTATTCCTTGGCCTGCCAATTCTGCGTGCACCGCCATGTGGCATGTATTCATACGCCTTTTTAGCGGGTTCATCATCGCTCATTCTTATGATATGGCCTAGCCAACGCAATCGCTGCATCTCGATACGTTTAACAATATTCATGTCGTTGTATAGCAGATACAGCTCGTGGTTCATGCGACGTCGATATTCACCGTCAACGCAGATTGGTCCGTAGATCTTTCGAAGAATTTTTCTCTCAAACACACCAAGCACTGCCATGTCTGCTTGCGCAAGTACCCAGGCTTCGGAGCCATACATCAGCACGGGTAGTATCAGTGTTTTGTAGAGCGTTATTTTTGTTTGACGAGATGTGGCTTTGTTTTTAAACTGCTTACTTAATCCAAAGTAGCATCTGTTGGCCAATACAATTCTTCTTTTTATTTCACAACTGATGTCGTTTGTTGTGTTGACGGAGGTGCCGAGGTAGACGAAGTCTTTTACTACCTCAATATTATAGGAACCAACTTCCACAGTCGGTCCGAGCTCAATGGACGCATTGCGCGTCGACACCATCAACTTGGTCTTCTCACCGTTTACCGCCAGACCCACTTTAGCAGATTCTCCTTCGACCTTTATAAAGGTATCAGTTACTTCTTTTACTGATCGACCCATGATGTCTATATCATCAGCATAAGCAAGTAACATGTGACTATTGGTGTAGATTGTGCCACTTCTTTTGACGTTTGCCTCTCGTATAACCTTTTCTAGCAGGATGTTGAAGAGGTCACACGAAAGGCTGTCTCCTTGTCTGAAACCTCTTTTGGTACCAAACTCTTCGGAGAGGTTCTTTCCTATTTTAACTGAGGACCTCGTGTCAGTTAAAGTCATTTTACAAAGCCGGATGAGCTTTGCGGGAATACCAAATTCAGACATGGCTTGGAATACCTTTGAGCGCAGCGGACTGTCGAAGGCTGCTTTATAATCGACAAAAAGGTGGTAGGTGTCGATCTGCATCTCTTGGGTCTTCTCCAGGATTTGCCGCAGGGTAAATATCTGGTCAATGGTGGACTTGCCAGGTCTAAAGCCGCATTGGTATGGTCCAATAATCTCGTTGACCATTGGCTTTAGTCGTTCGCACAATATCCCTGACACGATCTTGTAGGCAATAGGGAGTAGACTTATGCCCCTATAGTTAGAGCATACAGTCTTATCTCCCTTCTTGTGGACGGGGCACAGGATACTTAGGTTCCAATCGTCGGGTACTCGTTCTTCCTGCCAGATGGTGCTAACTAGCTGATGAATACACCTTATCAGCGTGTCGCCTCCGGTTTTGAACAGCTCGGCTGGTAAGCCATCGGCCCCTGCTGCCTTATTATTCTTCAGCCGATTTATTGCTGTCTTTACCTCATCTTGGCTGGGCAGTATACATTCAATACCATCTTCTGGGATTGGGACTGTGGTATCTTCGTCTTCTTCGCTGCTATTGGATACCAACAGATTTGAAAAATGTTCTTTCCATATCCTGAGTATACTATCTGTATCAGTTACCAAATTACCTTGCTGGTCTCTACAGGAGCATGTGCCTGTACCAAAGCCATCAGTTTGATGCTTGACTCTTTGGTAGAATTTTCGGACTTCATTCTGGCTCCTGTACATCTCGATTTTTTCACACTCCCGCTTTTCCATCTCTCTCTTTTTCCTGCGGAAAAGACGTTTCTCCTCTCTCCTTTTCTCCCTGTATCTCTCTCGTGCGCTACGCGTTGCTACGGATTGTAAAGTAGCCTTATATGCCGCATTTTTCTCTTCGGTGGCAGCACGACACTCCTCATCATACCATGGATTCCTTGGTGGAGGTCTCTGGTATCCAAGTATGGATTTTGCGGCTGTTTGCATGGAGTGGGCAATGCTTTGCCATTGCGCTGATATGTTATCGGGATGAGGAGGGCTTTGATTAAGCAATTGGGCTAGTTGAGTGGAATATGCTGTGGCTATCTGTTGTGATTGCAGCTTACCGATGTCTAACTTTCGTGTTGTGTCTGCTCGTACTTTGTTTGCTACGTTTAAGCGGGTGCGTACCTTTGCTGCAACAAGGTAGTGGTCCGAATCAATGTTTGCGCCTCGGAACGATCGTACATCCAACACGCTCGATGAATGTCTTCCATCTATCACAACATGATCAATTTGGTTTCTTGTTTTCTGATCTGGAGACAGCCAGGTGCCCTTATGAATATCGAGATGATTAAATCTGGTACTGCTAACTACCATGTTTTTTGCAGCTGCAAAGTCTATCAGTCTCATACCATTGTCAGATGTTTCACTGTGGAGACTGAATTTCCCGACTGTTGGGCCAAAGATATTCTCCTTTCCAATTTTGGCATTAAAATCGCCTAGAATGATTTTAATGTCATGGGCAGGGCAACGGTCATATGTTTCTTCTAAGCACTCGTAAAATATATCTTTGGTCTGTTCGTCCTTTTCTTCAGTGGGAGCATGAGCGCAAATAAAGCTGATGTTGAAGAATTTAGCTTTTATTCGAATTGCAGCAAGTCTTTCATTCACTGGAGTGAAGCTGGATACAAGATGTTTTAGTCTCCGACTAACTACGAATCCACAACCAAACTCATGCTTTACGTCATGGCAGCTATAATACAGTGCGTCACCTTTAGGTGTTGTTGTGACGCCTTTCCCAATCCATCGTATTTCCTGTATGGCAGTAATATCGGTCTTGTACTTTTCAAGTACGTCTGCCAATGCGAAGACTGCACCTTCTCTATAAAGAGTGCGAACATTCCAGGTGCAGATTCGCAGATCATGGTCCTTATAACGTTTGCGGGGTTCGTCAACTTTAGAGGGGTTTGTTTTTCTTTTCTTTCGTTTTTTCATAGTAGGCTGTTTTTTCTAGGGGAGGGTTACTAACCCGACGCCCAAACCCAAGTTTTTAACGTTCTTATGGGTGAACGCGCGGCACATGTTAGCTCACTACCTTTAACGGGTGTTAAAGGCAGTTCCCCAGGTGACACCACGGGGAGGTCAGTGTCCACTTGGGATGAAAGAGGGACCAAGATAAATCCTGGGCTTTGCCATGTTAAAACCGGTCAGGACCGTTCCTTGGTATCTTCCATCCCCTACGTCACCCAAATAAATTAAATTTAATAAATAAATTATATACCGACTGGTATATGAAACCCACTTCATCGGGAAGAATAATAAATTTCCACTCAACACAACCTTTACAACAAAAAATTAATACTGCCACTAGTCTCATAAAAAAGGTATTAACATTAAGCCATGAACGATTCAAAACCAAAAATATAACAAAATTAAAAGAATTACTCAAACAAAATAGTTACCCGACGAAAATAATAAACAATCTCTTAAAAAAATCCCAATCCCATCAAGAACCAAAAAGCAGCACATCTGGCAACACAAAATTCTACAGTATCCAATATATTCCAAAGCTGACTGAAACTAAACAAATGAAACAACTAATAAATGAGGAAGGAGTATCATTAGCACACAAAGCATATCGGACAATTTCTACACTGTACACAAACACCAAAGATAAAATAGAAAAGGCAGATCAAAACAACGTCGTTTATGAAATAAAATGCAATGGAAAAGAAGAAGAGCAATGTGGGAAATCTTACATAGGCACTACAAAACGAAGTTTAGGCACACGAATAGCAGAGCATAGTACGGACATAAAAAAGAAAAAACAAACAACAGCTTTAGCACAACACTGCTTGGACACAGATCACTCAGCTGATTTCAAAAACGTCAGAATTCTAGATAAAGAGGGAATAGAGAATAAAAGATATACAATAGAGAGCCTAAGGATACAACAAAAAATGGAATCTGCGATAAATAGAAAAGAAGACAAAGACAACACAAATGCAATTTATACAATAGCAATATTTTAGTTGTAATTCAAATGCCTGTGATCCGTAGTATTAAGAAAAGCTGTGATATTTACATTGATTTTTTGATTATTTTTGCAATTATTTATTATTTTATTTGTTGTGTTGTGTAAAGAAACCTGCAAATTTATAAAATTAAATGCAAAACTTGACGAAAGATTAAATGTAAGTGCAATTTTTCTTAGAAATGTATAAAAGCAAAATGTAATTATAATTCTGTTTACTTCATATTGTCGTTGCCAGATTTAATAAATTATTATCCCTGAAGAAGCTGGAAAATACCAGCGAAACGTCGGATAAGAAAATGAAATAAATAATCTTTATTTTCACTGAAACTGACCTTTTAGCCTGAGAAAACAAAGTTTTCAAAAAATTTAAATAAAGAATTGAATAAGGTCGAAATAAAACTATTTACAATAAAAAAATTTTTTTGTTTGAATACTCTTTTTGTGAAAACTTCCAGTGAAATCTGTATTACTTCTTTTTCTCGTGTAATTTCATTATCAAATAATAAAGGGTCGAGGAATTTTATAATAAATATAAAGGTCTTGAGGCTTTAAGCTCATTCTGTATTCAAACAAGTAAAAGAGTATCAGTCGGCATTGCCGACAGAGATATACCCTCAGCCTGTGTGGATTGAAATACTTTTTTTCCAAAAAACTTCGTATTTAGGGGGGTTTTCAAAACAATATGGATAAGATTAAAGCCCAAAAATTTGCGAGGATATCGATAGATAGGGCTTTTTTTTAACTGAGTTTCGACAATATTTAGAGTACCATTTTAGCGAATATTTTCGAACTTTTGTGGGGGAGTCGAACGCAGTATTCGGTTCGAGCCCTCCAGTCACTACATATGGTGCCATAGGGGGTTTTTAAAACGTTCGGGCTTTTTTTCTCAAGAAATATGGAGTTGTAATTGAAAAAACTTTTACAGTCGTAATTGAGGTAGTAAATATAAGTTGCTACAACAAAAATCAAAACGATTCGAGAGCAGGCCCTAAACTGAACTTTTCCGCAATTTTCTGTGGGAGGTACCCGAAGGAGTGGACCGATTGAGTCCATATTGAAACCTTTTCTAAGTCTGGTACACATTTCACGATGTGAAAAGTATGGACCAAATCGGTTACTCGCTTCGAGAGTTATCGTGCGCACAAATTTTCCGAACATTTTCGAACTTTGAAGAAGTAGACCGATATGGCCCGTCTTCGAAGTTAAACTAAGTTTGGACAAAATATTACGATAGCCAAATTTTGGACCAAATTGGCCCATCCGTTTGGGAGTTATCGTGCGCACCAGCCAGCCAGACGGACGGACATTGCTAAATCGACTCCAAATTGTCTGAAACACATTTCGTCCAAACATACTTGGGGTCTAAAACCGTTATTTCGATGAGGCACATTTTGCCCGTATGAAAGTGTATATAGCCTTTCTAGCCTAAAGGTTCAGGGTATAAATATTCAAAATACCGAAACATTAAGAAGTACCGTTGCATGGGGACTATCCCAAAACGTGGACCGACCAATTTTTTGCTCTCGACATTGTCAGTGAACTATAAGTATTTATACCAAAATTCATCAGCCAACGCCAACTCCTTTTATATTTGGCCACCGTTTATTTGAACTCGCGACATAGTGCAGCGTTTTTTTGAGGTTATGCGCCACTATCTCGGGAACTATGGACTTGCCCTCGAAAAAAATTACAATAACGTAACGGGGGCCGCACGAACAACCACTTACAAACAAAATTCATAACGATTCGTGATGTGTCACTAAACTGCACTTATTTCAAATTTTTTGTGGGAGGTACCTGAAGGAGTGGACCGATATAATCCATATTCGAATTTGATGTGTGCCTAGAGGTAGTATTACCATATGCAAAGTTTGGTTCAATTCGGTTACTCCCTTCGAGAGTTATCGTGCGCACAAGTTTTGCGACAATTTTTGAATACTTGTGGGGTAGGTACCTGAAGGAGTGGATCATATGGCCCATCTTCGAACTTAAATCAAATCTGGACCCAAAATTTGAACCGAATCAATTGATCCGTTCAAGAGTTATGGTGCGCACCAGCCAGACAGACAGACAGACAGACGGGCGGACATTGCTAGATCTACTCAAAATTGTCTGAAACGGATATCGTACAAACATATTTGGGGTCTAAAACCATTATTTCGATGAGGCACATTTTTGGTCGTATCAAAGAGTAAATACCCTCTTTAGCCTAAAGGCTGAAAGGCTCAGCCTAAAGGCTGAGGGTATAAATTACGTGTTTAGTATTGTGCGGATTGAAAGTGCATGAAATGACATGTTTACTGGACAAATTTTACGATATATCAAGTTTTTTCCGTGGAGCGTATCTCTAAAACCAATAAGAAAATTGTTTTACTGACTTCATTTTTTATTATTTATTTTATGGAAAAAAATTTATTGTTGTGCGTCATAAAGTGCTAATATCTGCTATAAGTAGCATACTCACCTGAATTTTTTCCTATCATTAACAAAGTTGTAGCTGAAAACAACCGCAAACAACATTAATGCTCAAACATTGGTTAAATGGTATTAAATTCTGCTGTAATTTCGGGCTTTAGGCTAACGATAAAAATGTACCTCATCGAAATAATGGCCTTTGACTTCTCATATGTTTCGACAAAATCCGCTTCAAATAATTTTGTGTCGATTTAGCCCAGTTCTTTCGTCTGTCTGGCTCGAGCGAATGATAACTCTCGAAGGTCCAAATCGTTTTCTTCGAGACATAGATTAGGTTCGAATATGGATTATATCGGTTCACTCCTTCAGATACCTCCCATACAAAATTTAATATCCGATTTCACCGAAACTTTGAACATCCTATAATTACTTCCGGACGTACATATGTATATCAACTAGCAAGAGGGTCTATATGGGACAACATCACAAAATTTCAAAATAAATTTCAAAATGCAATATAAGGGCTGTTCGAAAATCCATTGGACATTTTTGTCAATGCTACTCATTGCGGTCTTGTTTACAGCGGTATTCTATTTTTCGTGGGTAAGTCGATGCTTCCTGACATAACGGTTCAAAAGCTCTAAATCTTACCATGGCCAACTAAAATGACGGATTGACACCATAACTTTCAAAAAGAATGACTACCAAAGTTAGGTACACTTCCAAAATGAACCATTCTTGCAGGTATCTTCTCCACAAAAGTTCCAAACTTTTGCGCTCTTATCGAAGTCAAATTTATGATCACAACATAAACATTTATTCGCAACAATCATGAAGTTTTATTCCCAAATGTTTCGAAACTTTTGTCGGAAAGTGTATACGTTCTAAAAAGACAACGAAATTCTGATTTTTTCAGTTGCATGGACTCTATAACTTCTGGTAAAATAGTATAGTTTTCGTGTTTTTATGACATAAAAGAATATTATTTTCTTACAATAGCTGGCAATGTTTGATTGGAAATGTTCGGTACAAGTCTAATCTACACACGGGGATTATTCGAGTTATTCTTTTTTTTTTTGGTGGTATTTATTTCAATTAATTAATAGTATACAAATAACATTAATAGGTTTTTTAAATATATCTTTTTATCAGCATCAGTCCTCGCGGTAAAATGTGTCCAATTGATAACTTAATAAGGCAAAAGTAACACAAAACTTTTTTAATGGGACTGAAGTTAATGTTTGATATATGGATATGTACTTTAAAGAAGAAAATCTACTGAAAATCTTTGAAATAGAATCGAAAATACCAAAAAAGAGCTACTGTGTTTAAAAATTCTGGGATAACCAAAACGTAAACCTACATGTGTAATATTCATTTGAAAGATTTTTTAGTTATTGCGTCAATTCTTTTGGAGAATTTGGTTAAAAACTTCAAAATACCAGGCGGAACTTTTGTATGGGGACTATACTGAACGTATTATGATATGCTGCATTTTACTCTATTCCAAACATATATCTATAATATTGTAAACTCTCTCGATTGAAATTATATACTTTGTGTCAATATTTCATATAAAAGCAAATAAAAACAATTTAAAATAGCTTTATGTAACGCTACACAACATTTTTTAATTTCATGATTTTTGGTCAAGTTGGGCCCGCCCGAAATGAAATCCTGCGTACGTCCCTGTCGTGAGCTATGACAAAAGGCGGAACAATTTTCCAAAAAAAGAAAAAAACTGACTTTTCTACAATCTCAATAGGAATATTGAGGAAAATGGGTTGAAAAATGTATATATTATCGTTCAATTTCATAACACGTATTTATGCAAACTTTCACTCATCTTAAAATACAAAAATTCACTTCTTTTAATGTGGCAAAATTTAGCATGAAATGGCTTCTGAATTTTCTGAAAGAGTCACCACTTTTGTAGTTTAACCCATTTCGTCCCGAGACAAAGTTTTTTTTTATTTTTTTTAAGAAAAAATACTTTTTTATGGTAATTAGGACCCACTGATGCCAAAAATCTACTCAACAAAATTTTTCGATTTTCCCTTTTTTTGGGGTTTTTTGGCGTACATCGTGAAAGACACGTACCACCCACGTAAGTCATATATAGAATAAGAATTCTAGATGACAGCTCATATTAATACTCATATTAATCCTAAACCAAGGGCCTACATTGGAATATTATTCCCGAGATGGACACTGGTGGTCATAATGACTAAGGCCTTAGGTCAAATTTAAGTATATGATCGAATTGGCATTACAAAATACACTAAGAAAACATACAGCTAACTAGAATTCCGCAACATGTAAAAAGTTGCGGGACGGTACCGACCATGGGATACCCTACACCACTATCCCTGTGCATAAGCTTTTCACTAGTAAACATTTCTTTTAGGGAATATAATCCGACTACCATCAAACATAAATGCCTCTTTCTCTCTGGGAGTCCCATAAGCAACCAAAACTTCGTGACCATCCGATCAAAATTTCGACCTGTATCGTGATTGCAAACAAATTTATTGCAAAAATATGGAATTGGATGCATTACCGACTATTGTGGTATCTCCCTTGTTTGACCACCTTCGCCAACCTACTTTACACCAATGTAAAGGTAATATTTTCTTCTTCCATTGACAGGCTTTGCCGTTGGAATAACCCTACTAGAAGCCGATATATTGAAAAAAATCGGAAAATGGGATGCATTACCGACTATTGCGATATCTCTGTTGTTTGACCTTACCCTTACCTTACATCGTTGTAAAGGTGATATTTTCTACTTCCCTTGCCAGGTTTTGCTTTTGGTATACCTCATATTCACTCTGAAATAAAATGTTGACTTTTTCTCCAAATAAGTTTTTTGACCATTCTGATCCCAGAATATTATCCGACTATCACCAAAATCAATAGGCTTCCTCCCCTCCGGGACCGTCATCAACACCCAAAATTTGGTGACGATCGGATTAAAATTGCTACCTGTAGCGCGATTACTAAGTTTAGATGGACATACGGACAGACGGACGGACGCACATAGCCAGATCGACTCAGCTCGTCGAGACATTCATTTTGGTATATATGTATGGGTCTACGACCAAAACCAACTTATAATACCCTCCCCACATAGTGGTGTAGGGTACAATGACATGTTTATTCATAGCATGAATGTATTGGTCATTTAACTCCTAGAAATACATACATACATACACACTTGACGTTTTAGAAATTGAAGGTACCCTTGAGTTACGCATGCTGGAATACTTGAAGACACTTATTTGAGCCACATTACTTAACAAATCAGAACATTTTTCATCCTTAAACGCTTTATGTTTTGTATTCAGCTTCAAAATAAATTGCAGTTAATATTAAAATATAATAATTGACATTTTTCTTTACATCGATATTCGTCGGTATAAGTAAATGATTTCTACAATCGGTAACATAAAGTTATAGAATAGCAACCGCATATTTTTGTTAAATACCGATGTCGGTTTGTTATCAAAAAAAGTTACAGAATCGCACTACTGAACCGATTCTTACCAAAATAAATGGGTTCGTATTTTGGGCAAAAAAAGTAACTTCCCCAGACGACAGACGAACATGCGTTAATCGACTCAGAATTTGAATCTCTGCAGATAATCAAAAGGAACTATGGGGTTATTTCCCTTAATTTTGCATGTTACACACATAATACCCCTTATCGAAGATTAGCCATGTCGGACCACTCCTTCGAGTACCTCCCCAAAAAAGCTAAGACTTTTCGGTTTAAATGCAGCGGATAAATTTTAAAGTTTATTTCAAATAGTTCTCGCATATCTTATTACAACAGTATAACTTTTTTCTTAGGGAAGTCCATATTTTCTCCAGATAATGGTCCTAAAGATCCAAAGAAGATACAGATACAAACCATGGGCTTAATTCATGTTCTATGCAAATTTGAAATGAAAAGTTTTATAAAGGAAAAAAATGACAAATGAACAATTTTATAAGGCAAATATTTTTCATTTCAAATTTTCATAGAACAAGAATCCAGCCTCATAATAATAGCTGTGTTCCAGAACCTGCAAAATAGTACTATTTAGTACTAGTTTTACAATTTTTTGATAAAATGCGTTCCTGTACTTAAAAAACTGGCAACATTTTTTGTTCTCTTTAAACAAAAATGACTCCAAATGGCTTTCTCTTCTACTATTTTCTACTACACAAATTTGGCTGTGTAAAAAGTAGGAAATTTGTCAACAGGAATATTTGACAGTTTTTGAGAGAACCGAAAATAAATAACATTGAAACAAATTAGAAAATAATTTAAAGTCGACATTAAATTGAGATATTTCGCAAATAATTCATAAATCGTTTAATAAAAATTCGTGGTAATGAACTAAAACATGTCAGGAAAGCCCGTAATTAAACAATTTCAATCTTACAGTTCAACTGCGGCAATTGGGACCAACGTTTTTATGTGAAAAACCATCAGCAATTATCCTCCAGTACGCTATCTTCTACACCGGCATCGCACATTGTTACAGGGATCTTGCAAATAGAACCACATCTTTTGTACATTAACGTGGTTTATATTGCTCAAGTCCTTCAACGTTTGTAGATTCATGCATATGCTGGGTGGAACAAATGATTGGCATAAAAAAGCCCAATGCTTCCCATATGCCAAATGTTATGTTTCCCACTAACATCTCAAAATGGAAAGGTTAGGTCTATCCCAGTCAGCATGTACATACGTCCGTTCGAATGGGGCATAGTTCGACGAAAGTTAAATTAGTTCTTAAACAGCCGAAGAACCTTAAATAAACTCAATTCCAAAACGTAATTATGGTGGTCCAGTAACTAATGAGATTAGAATAAATCTCTAAGGGATTTATTAAGATGATTTTTATTGTTGCTTTTATATTATGAATACAAAATTTATATTTAAGTATTAAAATCGCATACTTTCTTTGAGATTTTTGTTTAAACCTCCATAATTTATATGGTGAAGGGCAATTGATTGATTGGTTGACTTATAGGAACTGATTGCAGGCGCGGATACAATTATTAATACAGACCAGTATATTTTGATATAATTTGATATAATTTGATATAATTTGCCTGGAACTCACATCCGCCTTTATGTCCACTCCCGGTCTAAATGTCCAAAAAGAGACGTCAATCAGATGTTGTTTCTCTCACTTCTTTTGGTACGTAACATTTGATTTATAAAAGATAAATTTAAAATCACAATTCGTTATTACAGACAACCCTACATACATATATTTGTATATGATGTTTGTAATTTTTTATTCTTGACATATTTTTTATTAACCTTACTACATTTTCCGTTCCTGTACTTTTTGAAAAATTATGTGTTCTGAGAGCAAAATTTATCGTTCGCTCTTTTACTATTTTTGCCATTAAAAAAGTTCTGGAACGAAGCTAATAAGTGTGTCTGCGTACTCGATAATTTGTAATAATTATTACAAATTATTACTGAATGTTGTTTTTTTTACACAAATGTTCAGTAAATGTGAATGAATTGAGATACTTGTTTTGAAATTTTTATTACTGAGAACTTAAAATTTTTACTGAAGGAATTTTGTTCAGTAACATTTTGTAGCTTTAGCAGTTGTCAAAAGTTTAAAATATTCAAATATAATAATCGTCAATATAAAACAAATTGCAAAATTGTACTGAATGTTGTCTTTTTACTTTTTTATTTTTTTCCTTTGAAAGAGTATAAAATGCTTAACTCTCTAAAAAGAAGTTACTGAGTAATATTTACTGGGAAAGTACAAGGACAAACCTAATGTTTCTTTATACGATCAAAAATAAGTCTCATCCACTTTTTCGATCATCCACTTAATAACTCAGACTATTTGTAGTCTAATTTGGAGCCGTCGCGACGGCCCGTCTGGCTGGCTGGAGATGATATTTTGGTGTAGCCTCTAAGCTTTTCGAGTTCTCTCTGGACATGGAATCTCCCTCAAAATATAGTTGTTATTGGTCCATATTTTAGCATAATTTTTGCATATCTTGCCTTCTTTGGACAGGAGATACCCTTTTCACATTAATTGGCAAAGCTCCGCAATCCTTTAAAAACGTCCACAATCCTTAAAATAAAGGTATGGTCACATTAGGCAAATGTTTACTCCAGCGACAGTGGTCGCTGCAATTGGCCAAAATTAAAAAAATGAAAGTCTAATTTTTGGTACCAAATGTGTTCATATCTACTCCTAACATGTTAAATTTCTCCTAAATAAATTTATTATGAACTAGCAAAATGCCCGCTCCTTCGTAAGCGGAAAAGGAATAATATATAAATAAACAATATTTAATAATGAGAACACTGAAAGATGTACTAATACCTATTTGAATTGATATTTAATTTGTTTCAAGTACTGCTCGTATACGTTTTGTTCGAATTTCAAAAAAAAGGCCTCTGCACTTCAACAGCGGCCTACATATTAATTTCCAGTCCATGTTTTATTAGAACGACCGAATTTTGGAATTTGTGATATCAAAATGTAGAAAACCATTATTCAGAAGATTTTACCCTATATAACAGTAAATTTTTGAGACATTTTATTTTAGGCCTTTTTCCTCTGGATGTAAAAACCTTCTTGTAAAAAATTAGCCGCATAGATCTACCTTTTCAAATGAACTTATAATAACGTTTAATATAGACAACAAAGATAAAAACAATTTTGTTGAAAAGGTACGTTTGACTTTTTGATTTCAGTACATTAGTTAGAAACCGAATTCGTGTTAACCTAGAAACAATAGTACATTATTCAGTACAATTTTTTTAAAATCCAGGACCTTAGCTCAAATTTTACAGTTTTAGCTCTTCTTGTTCACCCAATGTCAATTGTATTACATGTAGAAACCTTTCATACATTTAAAGGCATTCTGATCCAATCTCAACAGTTATCCTCATAACAAATTTCATTTATCGATTCACCCAGTACCAGTGCTTCAATATTTAGTATTATTTAATACTTCTAGTACACTTATTGTACGACCACCTCTAACAATGAACCTGAAAAATCAATAATATATCAGAATTTCACTTCTATACCAAATTTATTGCAATTTTGTACTTTTCACGCACTAATGATATAATTCCATCTTCATTGCTACACCCAACTTCAAATTTAATAGCATTTGGTACATTTCGTATTTCTCAATAAATCATACAGCCCTCAGCCTAATTTTAGAATTTGTATGCAATTCGAAATTCTACCTATATCCCATCATGCAACACCAAACTGGTACCAAATTTAGTACTTATAGTATGTATGAGTTTCAAAAATTACTTCCTTTTATCCAAGACTATATCCAAACCGCGATTTAGTATTTTTCGTATACATTAGTACGAATTTCCAAAACTTCCTCTCTATCTCCACTCTAAACGTCAACTGCTATACTAATACCGAATTTCACAATTTCAGCTCTACCCCTTTTCACAATAACAATGTGGACCAAATTCTGTGCCATTTAGTAATTTTCGTACACTTATTGTAGGTATATCCACAACCACATCCATATCTCAACCTTACACCAACAGCGGCTATAATACCAAATTTCCGAATTCCACTTCTATTCATAATACCATTAATACTTTTCGTATGAAAGTACGAATTTCAATAAATAACTCCAACAGTTATTGCGAATATCAGGATTCCACATCTATCCGTCCACCCAAATCTAAATTTTACCAAATTTAGTACCATTTATTATTTTTCGTACCCATAAGTACGTATTTCCAAAGCTACCTCAATGCTACACTCCATAAGTAATCTTAATTATAAATTTCAGGATTCCAGCTTTATCTGTACACCCAAATCCAAAATGTACCAAACTTAGTACCATTTAGTACTTTCCGCACCCATAAGTACGAATTTCCGAAACTACCTCATTCCTACACTCCATAAGTAATCTTAATTCCAAATTTCACGATTCCAGCTCTATCCGTCCACCTAAATTTAATTTAATTTCCAAGACTAAGTCAATCCTACACTCCAAAAGTAATTAAATTCCAAATTTCAGGATTCCAGCTCTATTCGTTCACCCAAATCCAATTTGTACCAAATTTAGTACTTTTCGTACCCATAAGTACGAATTTTAAACAAATTCCTCAATCCTACACTCTAACAGTAACCTTAATTCGAAATTTCAGGATTCCAACTCTATCCGTTCACCCAAATATAAATTGTACCAAATTTAGTACATTTTGTACTTTCCGTACCCATAAGTATGAATTTCCAAAACTACCTCAATGCTACACTCCATCAGTAACCTTAATTCGAAATTTCAGGATTCCAACTCTATCCGTTCAACTAAATTTAAATTGTATCAAATTTAGTACTTTCCGTACCCATAAGTACGAATTTCCAAGACTAACTTAATCCTACACTCCAAAAGTAATTAAATTCCAAATTTCACCCAAATCCAAATTGTACCAAATTTAGTACATTTAGTACTTTCCGTACCCATAAGTACGAATTTCCAAAACTTCCTCAATCCTACACTCAAAGAGTAACCTTAATTCGAAATTTCAGGATTACAACTCTATCCGTTCACCCAAATATAAATTGTACCAAATTTAGTACATTTAGTACTTTCCGTACCCATAAGTATGAATTTCCAAAACTGCCTCAATCATACACTCCATCAGTAATCTTAATTCCAAATTTTAGGATTCCAACTTTATCCGTTCACCCAAATATAAATTGTACCAAATTTAGTACATTTTGTACTTTCCGTACCCATAAGTATGAATTTCCAAAACTACCTCAATCCTACACTCCATCAGTAACCTTAATTCGAAATTTCAGGATTCCAACTCTATCCGTTCAACTAAATTTAAATTGTACCAAATTTAGTACCATTTAGTACTTTCAGTACCCATAAGTACGAATTTACAAGACTAACTCAATCCTACACTCCAAAAGTAATTAAATTCCAATTTTCAGGATTCCAGCTCTATCCGTTCACCCAAATCCAATTTGTACCAAATTTAGTACCGTTTACTACTTTTCGTACCCATAAGTAAGAATTTCCAAAACAACCTCAATCCTTCACTCCATCAGTAATATTAATTCCAAATTTCAGGTTTCCATGTCTATCTAAATCCAAATTGTACCAAATTTGGTACCATTTAGTACTTTTCGTACACATAAGTATGAATTTCCAAAACTACCCCCATATCTCAATCGTACACTTCAACGGTAATCTAAATTCCAAATATCAGGTTTTCAGCTCTATCCGTTCACCCAAATCCAAATTGTACCAAATTTAGTACCATTTAGTACTAGTCGTACACATATGTACGAACTTCCAAAATCATTTCCTTATATTCACACCACTTCCCAACCTTAATTCACACACCAAATATGAAGATTGTAGCTATATCCGCTCAAAATATACAATTGGTACCAAATTTAGTAACTTTTCGTACACTTATAGGTCATTCCAAATTTCAGAATTCTAGCTCTTCCCGTTTGCCTAATACAAAGGGTACCATACTTAGTACCTTTTAGTACTTTTCGTACCCTTCTAAGTCGAATTTCCAAAAACCCAGCCTTATCTCACCACTACACACCGACAGCATCCTACAGTCAAAATTTCAGCTTTTTAGCTTCAGCGGTTTCGTCTGGGCGATGATATGTCAGTCACTCACTGAGCTCTTTTATATATATATAGATTACTTCATACTGTACTCTTTGAGAATATCATCAAAAAAGAGAAATTTAAACAGGTTGAAGTTCAAGGTGAATTCAGTGCAAAAGTTGGGTGAAAGTATAATATTAATATCAAACTAATTTAACTCTATATTGACCAAACCTAATTCGAATAATGAAAAACAATATATTAACTTAATTTTTATGCAGTTTTGTAAAACTGATACCGAATATTGGGCGGTACGGATTTTTGGAGACAACATCAAAGGGTGGACCTGCATTAATCGACAATTTTCAGGGGGTAGTCTACCTCCAGGAAATATTAAGTGCCAAGATTCCGAAAATCGGACTGTACCATTATATGGGGACCCTATCCAAACGTGGACCCAATTCAAAACATTTTTGCAAGAAGGTTTTCTAACACTAGGGAACACCTATAGCCAAATTTTAGCCAATTTCACTGAAAGATGTGGTCAAGACCCTCAAAATGACAGAAATAAGGAGGTACCGTTCTATCGAGGCTATACCTAAAGTTGGACCTATGTTGAATTTGTTTTTGCTTCTTTTTATTTGTGTTGCTAAACTAGCTTTTACTGAACTTTTTCTCCACAGGAAGTATTTTTGGCCGCTCTTCCCATGCAAAAGCGACCACAGTGGACCGGCAGTGCATTATTATTCAATGCATTATTTACTCTCACTTGATCTCAGTAGGCGTACACTGCAGGTCGCTGGAGCAAATTTTTGCCTAATGTGACCTTAGCTTTAGTTGAACAAAAATAGGAGGTTGCAAGAAGTTTTGTATTTTACTTGTTTTGGCTACGTGTGTGCTTAACAATCTTTCCAAAAAAAAAAAACGATCAATATGTTGTATGAACATTTGTTGTCGCACCTCCCCATTTCTTGTATAAGCTGTCTTCTGAAGGACAATGTTCGTCCTGTGTAATAACGCTTATATATAATTATTCATAAATACGCCAAAAAAGTTTCTAAACAATACTGCACCCGTTGATATGTAGACCATCCTATGGTGCTTGTGACAACATGCAGAAGTTACCCATGCCTCAGGTTCACCCAAAACAAATGTTTCAAGAAAAAAAGAATCCATTTCATTTTATATTCTCTCTTTGATTTTTAGATAAAACAATTTCATATTTATTGACTTTAGTTATTTGGTTTTTCTGTTGTTGTTCAGAGTTACATTTAAAATTTTAAAATTGACATCACATATCTACACATTAAACATTTAAATTTATTCCATTGTTGTTGTTGTTGTTTTCTTAAATAGATTTCATTTGTGAGTTGTGTGTTAATCCAGTTTTGTTGTTCTTTGGATTTGAATTCATTTGGAAAATTAATAAATACAAAAACCACCAAATGATGTCTATTTAAAAGTTGTTAAGTGTTTTTGTTGTTGTTGTTATTTGGTTGTTGGTTATTCTGCTCGATTTAACTGGGTTGTTTCATTGTCAGTAAACGAGACTAAATATTTGATTTTCTTTGAATTTGTTCTTTTTTTATAATTTGCTTCAGCATTTATTTTTGTTTCTTTATTAGTTTTTTTAGTTGGAAATTGACTCATAAAAAGAGAACACTAATATGGTTTTATTTTGTTTCAATTCATTTCATTTCTTTTTTGTTTTTGTTAAGTTTGGCCTTATTGCGGTTGTTATTTTTGTTGTTGTTTGCTTAGCATTCTGTTGAATGCACACAAATTTGAAAGAGTGATTTTTTCCAGTTTGTTTCCTCTTGTTGTTTTTTTATCTTTTTTAATACATAAATATTATTTCCTCTTTGTATATATAGCTGTAGGAGTTTTATTTTTTTTACTTTAAAACAAACATCTATGAAATAGTTGTCTAAATTAGTTTTATATTTTGGTTTTGATTTGTTGTGTTTTACCAATTGGCCCGAATATTTCCCCTCTGGTTGTTGGCTCCAATATTTTCTTTTGTTTGGCAAACAAACTACCAATAAATTGTGTTTAGATTTTAGTTTGTTATTTTTAATATATAAAGTAATTATTTTCATATAAATATATATGGATTTTTGTTTCTCTATATATAAATATATATTTTTCTTTATTTGGTTTGTATTAAATTCAACATTTAGTTTTCAGTTACATTGTTCATGCAACACTATGCAACAGTATTTTAAGATTATGATTAGCTAGAACAGTTAATGAAGTTTGGGGTTTATTATCGGCAAAGACAAGCAGGCTAAATAAAATATGAACTTACATCTGGAGATATATATTCCCCAGGCATATAACCTATATTCGAGATAATCTAGGGATAAAGTCAACAACATTGTCATACATAATCGATCAACATAATGAGATTTACGGGATGTGAAATCCGATTATTGCGGTGCTTTTAAAGTGTATTCATTCCCAATGAGTTTGAAGTGGTCAAAGATAATAATGAAAATAAGTCTTCACGTACTAGTTTAAGTATTTGGCTCCAAAAACACTGTGAAACAGAATAGAGGTGAAAATCTGGGGGCAAAAATAATTCATTTTTGGTATGAATGCACTTTGTGACTATTATATCCTTGTTAACTGTTGTTTTAGCTTATTTATGAGATGACATGTCTTCAGTCAAATCGAATGAGGACTACACTGTGCAACATTTTTAAGGTGATCTTGTGGAAACAATTCGAACTGAGAATTTTTTGAAAGTACATATGTTTTAGGAAGTTGTTAACTGAGATCTTAGGTAAATTTTTGTAGTTCTTTTTATTCTTGAATTTTGAACGGTTCGGTATCTATGGACCAGAATCGGAGAAAAAAGTATAAAAATCGAATATTTTCTAAAGTTTTTTGCTATTTTGACCTTTAAGAAGAGTTCGTAGTGGGCTCTGATGTTCCACAAAGTTGTATACCGATATATTCGCTACATTATTGTGGTTGAATGTTTTCTTGAATTCTGAATGGTTTAATTTTTATGGAGCAGAAACCGAAAAAGAAAATAAAAATTGCATTTGTTTTGCTATTTTGTCCTTTAAGAACCATTTCTACAGGGTTCGTATGTTCTAGAAAGTTGTTTATTGAGATCTAAGGTACATTTTTGTCGTTGGATGTTTGATTCAATTTTGATCGGTTTGATATCTGTAGGCCAAAATCTGTGAAAAAAATATAACGGAAACTTGACATTAACGATTTTGACCTTGAAAATAAGGTTGAATGGATTTTATGTCTTCACAATTATTATTCTTTAAGATGAGAGCTACAACTTTGCCTCCACGAGTAAAACAAAATTCTTAGCGGTTTAGAAGATATGAGCCTGACAAAATGGTCCTTTTTGACATCAAGGCCTCAGGTCTTTGGGGGCCCATAACCGCGAAATTCGAAGTAACAGGGAAAAACGCCGAGACACGTGTCTTCTTTTTTTTCGTCTTCTATCACGCTGCGGTGTCAGAATGTGGTTAATTTTTTTCGTGTCGCACAGTGTATTCCCTGGAATGTAATACACAACTCTTCAGAACATGTCATTGTAAAATGCCTCTATGCCGCTGTTTCAGTACATTTTTCAACGACGATTGAATAAAAATGTCAATAATGTAGTGAAATTCGAAATGCGAGAATAAACTGTTGGTGTGAACTGTGTTTGAAAACGTGTTGTAAAAGATATGATGCAAAATACCGCTGAAACAACATGAAGTAAGCATTTTAGAGTTTCAGAATGTTCTAAAGAATTGTTGAGAACTTTATTTGGAAGATTTTTGCAAAAGGTTACTTGGTTCAACTCCCAATAGTTAGCCGATACTGACCAGAATTTTAGCAATTATGTAAAATTTTCTATATTTTATAGATTTTGATGCCCTAGATGGAATTTTTCTTAAGATAAGTTCTACTAGTTAAGGGCTACAATATTGCTTAAGACAGCATGGTCAAATTCCTATTCGTTTCTGAGATAAAGGCCTGATAAATGCTCAGAAAATTTAAGGTACGACTCTCATTGTCAACTAATCGATTTTGTCGCGTTTTCATGGTCATTTTTGACTTTACCCTGTTTTGGCTCAGAAAAAAACTATCACTGAAAAACTTTGCGGAAAAGTTTGACATTCACTTAAAGGGCAAGAAGAGGCTTGTCGTATATCAACGAGTACTGTCCGACTTAAATATATAATCATCGGATTTTGCATATTTTTAAAAATTCAAATCGAAAACAATTTGATATTCTTACATATTTTTTTTACATATTTTCTTATATTATGTACATCATACAAAAATAATAGAATTTTCCCACGTGAATTTTTGGCAAATACGCAAAATATGCTGGTAGTATGGGACCCCGTTTTGTTGCCAAGTTCGAACGGCGTGTCTAATGACGCTACTTGTGGGAAAAATTTACAGAACTGGACGGTGTCGAATATTTTTCTGATGTTGTCCTGCCTGTAAATCCAACCCACTGTGGTCGAACTTGTATGGGAAGAGCGGCCAAAAATACTGCCTGTGCAGATATCAATACGAAAATTTCAGTAAAGGCTAGTTTATCAACACAAATAAAAGAATCAAATAATTGAACCTAGGTCCAACTTTAGGTATAGCCCCCATAGAACGGCACCCCCCTGACTTCTGGCGGTCTAGACCACATCTTTCAATGAAATTTGCTAAAATTTGGCTATCGGTATTCCATAGTGTTAGAAAACCTTCTTGCAAAAAATTGTTGAATTGGGTCCACGTTTTGATAGTGTCCCCATATAATGGTACCGCCCGATTTTCGGAAACATTGAAGGTTTTATACAAATTATTAATTCGATATGGCCGAAATGCCACTTAATCATTCTTGGAGGTTGGCTAACCGCAGAAAATTGTCGATTACTCTAGGTCCACCCTTTAATGTTGTTCCCATAAATCTGTACCGCCCAATTTTTTTAGGGTTCTAGCCGTAATATTCAATCAAAATGGCTGCATTTTCCAAAATTTACATTGAGGGCCACATTTTGACGTGTCCTTCATATAGCTGAACTGCACAGTGTCTCTTCTATATATTTAAAAAGCTGATATGTATCACCTGCATATTTGAACAAATGACAAAAACACCCTAAAAGGTACCCTTAGTATTTTGGGAACAAGTTTCAAAGATTCAGAAAGATGCAGCTGATAGAATCTTTAGACTACTACTGATCTTTAAAAAAAAATTAATTATACTGAAGCGATGACATTACAAAAGTCCTTCAATCAACACACATACTCAGTAATGAATCCTAAAACTTAACAAAAAAATAAGTTAATACATTGTTTTTCAATATTCGAATTAAGTTTGGTCAATATAGAGTTCATTTAGTTTGATATTAATATTTTACTTTCACCTAACATTTGCACTGAATTCACTTCACCTGCTATTTTCAAAGAGTACAGTAATGCATAACAAATTTATTTTAGAGAAATTTAACATGTTAGGAGTAGATATGAACACATTTGGTACCAAAAATTAGACTTTAATTTTTTTTTTAATTTTGTCTAATTGCAGCGACCACTGTGTAACCCAGATATTCAGAATGCATCATCAATCATTGCACTTATTGGCGCTGTTAGAAACAAAAAAAAAAAAAAAAAAAACAAATAGTTATAAAAATCTTCGTTATAAAAAAATATTATTTTGGCGAACTTTTCTTTATGGGGACGTTTGTTATAGAAAAGTTCGGCTGTACTTCGACACATAAACCATTCCTTTACTTTCCTCAAAAAAAAAAAAAAAAAAAAATAAAAAAAAAATAAATAAATAAATAACAAGTAAAAAAGTATCAGTCGGCTTGGCCGACAGAAATATACCCTCAGCCTGTGTATATTAAAACAATTTTTCCCAAAAAAACGTATGTATTTAGAGTGTTTTAAAATAATGGGCGTATGAAACGACAAAAATGGTGATTAGGATTAAGGATCTAAAAGAAGTGGATCGACATTGACCGTTATGGAAGAGGATCTCCAGCCACAACATATGGTGCCATAGGGCGTTTTTACACTCTTCGGGCTGTTTGCTCAAGAAGTATGGACTAGCCCCTAAAAAAACTTTTACCATCGTTATTGAGGCAGCGAATGCAATTTGCTTCAACAAAAATCGAAGTGATTCGATATCGGGTCTTAAAGTGAACTTATTCGAAATTTTGTGTGGGTGGTACCGGATAGTCCATAGTCCACATAGTTACACATGATATATATTTGGTAGAGATATTACTATTTGCAATGTTTAAATTACATTAACTACTCCATTAAAGAGTTTTCGTGCTGACCACCCACTTAGTTTGTGAAAGAGAAAAAATATATATCGCCATGATAAGTACCACCAAAACTATTGCACTTTTTGTGGGAGGTACCAGAGGGAATAGTACCCATTTTAGTAGTACCCATTTACTGGCGGTCGAGGTTTTTTGATACTTCGAATCGTCATCTCTGGAGGAAAAGAACTCGATATATTCCATCTTCGAATTTTATCTAAGATTGTCAGAAATATATTAAAATTTTGTACAAACTCGGATATTCCGTTCGGGTGCATCAGCCACTGCACTTGCTGGCAGCAAGCGTTTTTTACAGCTTTCTGGCCATTGTCTCGGAAAGTATGGACTTGTCCATGAAAAAAAAAAGAATTACGAGGACTACCTGCTAAAATTTCAAAGAAATCCGATAAGTGGCTTTAAACTGCAACTTAGAAAATTTCTTGAAATTGTTTGGGGTAGATACTTGAAGAAGTGAACCAATATGGTCTATATTCGATTTTGATCTAAGGATGTATAAGATGTTCAAGGTTTCCAAAAATCGTTTGATCCGTACGAATGTTAAAACAGTCAGAGAACAGTTTTATAAAAAAAAAATAATTTTAGTAGCGAAGTTACCCGGTGTGAGCTGATATAGTCCATCGTTACACTTAATATATTTGATAGAGATATTACTATTTGCAATGTTTAAATTACATTAACTACTCCACTTAAGAGTTTTCGTGCTCACCACCCACTTAGTTTGTGAAAGAGAAAAATATATATCGCCATGATCAGGACCACCAAAACTACCTGCGGTACGTGAAAAATATTGCACTTTTTTGTGGGAGGTACCAGAGGGAATAGTACCCATTTTAGTTACTGGCGGTCGAGGTTTTTTGGTATTTCCAATCATCATCTCTGGATGAATAGACCTCCCTTAGAAAACAATTATAAATATAAACAATTGTCAGAAATATATTACAATTTTGAACCAACTCGGATACTCAGTTCGGGTGCATCAGCCACTGCACTTGTTGGCTTTATGCGTTTTTACAGCTTTCTGGCCATTGTCTGGGGAAGTATGGACTTGGCCCTGAAAAAAAAGGACTACCTGCTAAAATTTCAAAGCAATTCGATAAGTGGCCTTAAACTGAAACTTAGAGAAATTTCTTGAAATTGTGTGGGATAGATACTTGAAGAAGTGAACCAATATGGTCCTATAGCACTGTGAAAAACGGGTTTGATGAACTCAATCGGGACCGAAGCTCGCAAAAAGTGAAGGTAGTCCAAAAACGGCAGTTATTGCAGAGAATATTGATGCCGTGCGTAAACTGAACATTTGTCCGTAACTTGTCGTAAACTTGTATTTAAAAGTCAATCAGAAAACCCTTTGAAGTCGACATTAAATATTTTTTTGCATATTGTAATATTGTTTTTATAAAATAAATATTACCAAATCTGCAGAGTTTTGTAAACATTCCTAAATTAGTTAAAAAAAAAAACATTTGATTAGTAACGTAATATTCAAAATTAGGACTTGGTGTCTAAATATTTATCTAATAATCACGGTGCTCTTGATTCAGAAACTTCAATGTTCATAGATGTGAAAAATCAAAAAACCAAAAAAAAAAAAAAAAAAAAATCGCCGGGACGCTTTTTAAATAAATCGCGATTTAAGTTGACATTTTTAAGTGTTTTTAGGTTTTAACGATTTTGCTTGGAAACCGCAATTGAAATGGGACTAAAGAAGATGTTGTAGCTATGAAAATTCTCTATAAGATTGACTTTTATGATATATTCGTAGTTTTTACCGTTATTGAGATATAGAAGTTCAAAATAGGACAATGGATTGACTTTATCGCCTCCTTATAAGACAATGTTATACACAGTGCATCTTAACTAACTTTAAATGAAAACCGGTTACACCAGGGAAGTTTTTGCAAATTTTGAAACAGCTATGTTTATAGATGAGAAAAATCCAAAAAACAAGAAAAACATCGTTGGATGGATTTTTTAATAAATCACGATCAAAGTTGACATTTTTAGGTTTTTTTTTTTATAGTTTTTCCCAATTTTTCTTGGAGACCGCAAGTCCTATTGAAATGGGACTAAAGAAAATGTTTTAGCAGCGAAAATTCTGTACAAGATTGGCTGATTGATATTTTCCTAGGTTTTACCATTTTTGAGATATAGAGGTTCAGATCAAACTTTCAGATTTTTTTCATAGGTCTTCAGGATTTAGCTTGAAAACTGCAAATCCCTTCGAAATGGGACTAAAGAATATGTTGTTGCTGTAAAAATTCTCTACAAGATTGGCTTTCGTAATTTTTTCCTAGATTGTACCGTTTTTGAGATATATAAGTTTAAGTTGGGAAATTGCAGTCATGACATTTATAAGGAGCCGATACAGTCAATCCATTGTCCTAATTTGAGCTTCTATATCTCAATAACGGTAAAAACTACGAAGATATCATAAAAACCAACCTTGTAGAGAATTTTCATAGCTACAACATTTTCTTTAGTCCCAATTCGTAAGGACTTGCGGTTTCCAAGCAAAATCGTGAAAATTTAAAAACTTTAAAAAATTTCAAAATCGCTCCGGCGATTTTTTTAGTTTTTTGATTTTTTTCATCTATGAACATTTTAGTTTCAGAATCCGCAAAAACTTCCAAGGTGTAAGCACCTTCCATTTAAATTTGAGCACCGTGTAATTAGACAGCGGAATCCTATGCAAATGGTTAGGATGGTCGTGTAGATAATCTGATTAGACAGAAACTCGTTTTATCACAAAAACGAATTAGGCCCAGAAATGTTTGCATATCGTGCATATTTTTACATATTTGCATAAAATGAGCATATGCAAAATCATATGCAAAATTTATACAATGATTTGTGATCTAAATATCCCACCGAAATGGATGAAAATTGGTATTAAGTCTTCATATAGCCCCCATAGAACGGTACCTCCCGATTTCCGATATTTTGAAGGTAGTGGCCTTAACATCACACTGAAATGGCTTACATTTTGTATTAAGTCTTCGTTGGGAGTATAAAACTGTCCACCTGAAATTTGTCAGTATATATCCACGTCTTCGGCATTTTGAAAGTTGTAGCCTCAATATCCCACCGAAATAACTGAAATTGGGCACTTAGTCTTCGTACCCCTTTATACCCCTATAAAACTTTCCACCTAAAATTTGTCGGTATAGGTCCATGTCTTCATATAGCCCCCTTAGAACGATACCTCCCGATTTCCGGTATTTTGAATGTTGTGGCCCTAATATCCCGCCGAAATGGCTGAAATTTGGTATTAAGTCTTCCTTGGGGGTATAAAACTTTCAACGGGTTATTTGTCGGTATAGGTCCACGTCTTCATATAGCCCCCATAGAACGGAACCTCCGGATTTCTTGTATTTTATAGGTTGTGGCCTCAATGTCCCTCCGAAATGGCTGAAATTTGGTATTAAGTCTCCCTTGGGGTACAAAACTTTCCACCTGAAATTTCTCGGTATAGGTCTACGTCTTCATATAGCCCATATAGAATGGTTTCTCCAGATTTCCTGAATTTTGAAGATTATGGCCTCAACATTCCGCCGAATTGGCTTCCTCGGGGGTTAACAACTTTCCACCTAAAATTTGTCGGTTTAGGTTCAGGCCTTCATATAGCCCCCATAGAACGATACCTCCCGATTTTCGGTATTTTGAAGGTTATTGCTGTGGTTATACATTTCTCTATTTTATTGACTTGTCTGAAGAGAATTTTAAACAGAAACACACAAACATTTGTGTATCTATTATTGAAATATTTGTTGCATAAGGAAATATGTAAAATGCATAAATTTGCATATGTCATATGTTTCGATTGCATTTTACACTGAAAAAAATTTATCGATTTTTCGGCGATAAAAAAAATTGTCATATTTACGAAATTCGATAAAATTATTTGATCACAAAGCAAAAATACAACTGATAAAATATTTCACATATTGACTAAAATATTTATTAATTTTCTTATATTGAACTGATAAAATATTTCACATATTGACAAGAATATGTATCGAAATATTCCAAATTTTGTATCAGAATTCAGTGGTTGTTAGAATAGCTACCAATAATCATTAGGGTTATAAATATTAAAACTACCACCGCACAGCCGCGTAGAGCATGAAAAACTACTATTAATACGGTGAAATTTTTTTCTCTATCGCGAAAAAAGTTTCCGCACCAAATGCATTGATGTTCAGTAATGCATTATTTAATTTTATTTGATAAAATGACATATACGATTTTCCTTCTTCTTCTTCTTTATTTGCCTATTCGTCATACGAATTTTAGCGATCAATACAATTACAATAAAAATTCGATTTTAAATAAAAATATTAGATAAATTCATAAATTGTTCACAATATCGGCAAATATGTCTCTACTTCTGGCAGCACTTAGTAGGTATCCAACATCTCGAAATCCTGTCCATTCTTGAATATTCGCAATCCAACATAATTCTTTTCGGCCTTTAGGATTTTTACCTTCTATTTTTGATTTTAAGATATCTTGCAGTATTTTGTATTTTGAATTTCTCATGATATGACCAAGGTAAGCTGTTTTTCGTCTCTTGATGCTTATCATGATCTCTCTACTTCGATTCATTTTTCGCATCACTTCATTGTTTGTAATTAAGGCCGTCCATGGAATTTTTAAAATTCGGCGGTATACCCACATTTCGAAGGATTCTAATTTCTTCACATCTACTGCTTTTATTGTCCATGTTTCCATAGCATATAATAATGTTGACCATATATATGCTTTTACAAATCTACATTTTGTTTCCAGGTTAATATCATGGCTGTTCAGAACTTTCTTGTATTTAAAGAATGAGTCTCGTGCAATTTCAATACGCCTTCTTATTTCTTTGGAGCAATCCCATTCGTCATTTATGTCTATTCCAAGATATTTAATGTTTTGGACTCTTTCAATTGAGAAGTTTTGTATTTTTAAGGAAATGTTGTTGTGGCTATGTCTCCTGCTCACAATCATATATTTTGTTTTCTTTGTGTTTATATTTAGGCCATATTTGTTACTGCATGTTACCAATTTGTCCATTAATTCTTGTAGTTGTGAGATTTTGTCAGCTAATATTGTAGTATCATCAGCATATCGTATGTTATTAATGTATCTACCACCAATGAATATGCCTTTGGAAGTTTTGTTGATGGATTCTTCAAAAATTTTTTCGGAGTAGATATTGAATAACAGTGGAGACAATATACATCCTTGTCTTACGCCTCTTGATATAAGAATAGGTTCCGTTATATCTCCATCGATTTCAATTTGTGCGGATTGGTACCAATATAGATTTTTGATACATCTGATTTCTTTGCTGTCAATACCAATTGATTTCAGGATATCAATTAGTTTGTCGTGTTGTTGTCGTGTTCGACAAGGTAGAACGCTTTTTCATAGTCGACAAAACATAAGAAAACATCTTTCTGCACTTCTCGGCATTTTTGAATAATAATTTGTAGGGAGAGTAAAGCCTCACGAGTACCCATACCTTCTCTAAAACCAAATTGAGATATGCCCATATATTTTTCGCATTTTTCATAAATTCTCTTGTGGATTATCCTGAGGAATATTTTTAAAGCGTGGCTCATAAGACTTATTAGCCTGTAATCATTACATGATTTGGCGTAGCTTTTCTTGGGTATGGTTACGAAAGTTGATTTTAACCAATCTTGTGGATATATTCCTGTCTCATAAATCTCGTTAAAAAGTATTGTTAGTAAGTCGACATTGTTGGAATCTATAAGTTTTAATATTTCTGATGGAATCTCATCAGGACCCGGCGATTTATTGTCCTTAAGTGATGTTATAGCGGACTCTATTTCATCTCTTGTTATACGGGTTCCTGAAAGTGGCAATTGTATTTGTTCACTGTTGTCTGATCGACTATTATCTGTGAACAGTTGTTGAATATATTCTTTCCATACTTTCTTTTTATCCTCTATTGATATCATTGGTTTGTTGTCATTATTGTATAAGACAGTTGGGTTTCTTTTTTTAAATACTCCCGCTGCTTCTTTTAATTTTTTATGAAGATTAAAATCGTCGTGTAAACTTTGGAGCTTTTCGATTTCTTGGCATTGCAAATTCAGTTGTTTGTTTTTGGCAATTCTGATTTCCGCTTTTATTTTCTTATTGATGTTGTAATACAATTCGTAATTTTGATTTTTGTGTTTGCGTCGCTCATCCATTAATTTCAGTATTTCGTTTGTCATCCAATCATTTTTATTGGACTTCTTGCTTTTGCCAAGGCTTTTTTCAGAGATTGATTTCATTGTATTTTTTGCTTTTTCCCATATGTGTTCCACATCATTTCTATCAACATTAGATAGTTCCTCGTTTATCTTCTCTTTTACACTCGCTTTAATTCTGGGATCTCCTAGTAGTTCTGTATTTAGCCTTTTCCGAGTATTTTTCTTGGGAACGGCAGATAGTTTTATCTTGAGCTTCATTATTAGAAGAATTTTCCTTAATAACTTATTAATAGTTTTAATCTAATTTAAAATCAATATCGGTCCATTCTCCACAAATTTGGCTTTTGGGTTTGTATTTAACAAAAAACAACAAAATAATTGTAAATATGAACATTTTTTTTCATCGATTGAAAAAATGAATTCAAAAATTTTTTCATCAAGAACATATTTTGTTTTTATTAAGCACAATGTGGAATATTTTGATAAATATTTTTGTCAATATGTGAAATATTTTATCAGTTGTATTTTTACTTTGTGATCAAATAATTGTATGGAATTTTGTCAATATGACAATTTTTTTATCGCCGGAAAACCGATAATTTTTTGATTGAATCTTTGATTTTTTTATCAAATGGCTAATTTTTTTTCTGTGTAATCAGAAGCCAAAAATAGGTACAGTCACAACATTTGACATAAATAGGACTGAACAAGTAAGAAAAGCGTTAAGTTCGGTCGGGCCGAACTTTTTATACCCTCCACCACAAATTTCAGCCGTTTCGGTGGATTAATGTGGCCACTACCTTCAAAATACCGAAATTCGGAAGGTACCGTTCTATGGGGGCTATATGATGGCGTGGACCTATACCTACAAATTTCTGGGGTAAAGTTTTATACGCCTAAAGAAGACTAAATACCAAATTTCAGCCATATCGGTGTGATAATGAGACTAAAACGTTCAAAATATCGAAAATCGGGAGATTTGTATTATGGGGGCTATATCAACACGTGGACCTATATAAACATTTTATGGTAGAAATGTTTCTTAGCCTCTGGAAACACAAAATACAAAGTTGCAACCGATTCTTTGGTCAAATGGGTCTAATACATTCAAAATATATTAAAATGACGCGTACTTTATAAGGGGTCTTATGTGGGGACTATACCAAAACGTGGACCTATATAACCCAACTTTGGTAAGAATGTTTTCTGGCCTCTGAAGACACAAAATACCAAATTACAACCAATTCTGTGGTCAAATGGGTCTAATACATTCAAAATATGTTAAAATGACGCGTACTTTATATGGGGCCTTATATAGGGGCTATACCAAAACGTGGACCTATATAACCCAACTTTGGTAGAAATATTTTTTGGCCTCTGGAGACACAAAGTACCAAATTACAACCAATTCGGTGGTAAAATGGGCCAAATATCTTAAAAATTCCTTAAAACGACGCGTACTTTATATGGGGCCTTATATGGGGGCTATATCAAAACGTGGACCTATATAACCCAACTTTGGTAGGAATATTGTTTGGCCTCTGGAGACACAAAGTACCAAATTACAACCAATTCGGTGGTAAAATGGGCCAAATATCTTAAAAATTCCTTAAAACGACGACGCGTCACGCGTCATTTTGTATGGGGGCTATACGAAAGCGTGGACCTACATAGCCCGCTTTCAATACCAAAAGTCCTACGTAAATATAACATATTTTCCCAAAATTTCATCAACCTACGTCAATCCGTTCGGACGCTAGAGTGATTTCCACAGACGGACAGACGGACAGACAGACAGACGGACAGACGGACGGACATGGCTATATCGATGTAGAATTGCACGCTGATCAAGAATATATATACTTTGTGGGGTCTACAATGATTATTTCGAGTAGTTACAAACGTAGTGACAAACTTAATATACCCCCATCCTATGGTGGAGGGTATAAAAAATAGGGCTTGGATAAAATTCCTAATAATATAAGCAAGTGTGTTTGGATTGTAAATTTGCCATAGACTGAACAATACGTGGACCTATTTTTACGGAATTTGATTATGAGCAAAGCGTGAAAAAGGAAAATATTATTAAAACATATCTGTCCGTTCAAAGATTATAGCATTAAAGCACGATTTTAAATCACTGTGCACCATGAAAAACTCCCTGTTTTGGGTGTTTATTTTGAAATGGTACGCATATATAAACGTAACCTGAGGCATGATTTCTAAACTCTTTCATAAAAATGCAAAGGATTATTCACAGGAACCCAATAAATAAATTATATTCATTGAATACATGTTAAATATTGCAGTCACGGATATGGAAATAATATCAACGAACAATTCTACCTGAGTTCCAGGAATCAACAACCGACGACAGAAAAAGTACTTGTTTGGAGAAGTTTAGCTTTGTCTATTAGAAATTATAATGACTCAAAATACAGTATACCTTCAGTTTAATGATTACGTTTTTTTTCGATCTTATATATAAAAATGTTTAAAGTTATAAAATAAAATAACAAACATTATAATTCTTATTTAGGAGAAAATTTAGCAAATTTGTTTTATTAATTTGAATTTTTAGAAATATTTCAAGAAATATTGATCTTCTTCAGATTCATAAACTAAAATCTGTCAAAAAGGGTATTTTTCTTATGTGGACATTTCAATATTTTTTAATAATATTTCAAGTAGTAAATATGTATTCAAATAACTTCCTTAGCTGCTATAGCTTAACCGTTTGTTGCATTGTGTTATTATTGATTACGATTTCAATCAATTGACAAATTAATTTGTTTTTTTTCACTTTTTTATAAATATTCATTAGTTATTTTTCATTTAACAGTTACTTTGTTTTTAGTAAAATTTAAAGATAAAAAAGAAAAATAATTGAAAAAAGAAAAACAAAAAAACAAAGAGATATATTTTTTTAATTAAGATTTTATTTGCAAATATAACATTATTATAATTTCTTTTTTTTTTGTAAATTTTTTTATATAGTTATTTTCCCATTTTCCCATTTAATAATTTCATTATTTAATTGATTTAATTTGATTTTGGTGTTTGGGTTAATAGAAGCCTAGGCATTTAGGATTTAATTTTGTTAAAATGAGGTTTTGCCAAAAATGAAATTTCCAGGGGCATTGACATCTTCAGCGGCAAAGTATTCCTTCCACAAGGCAGCAAATTGATCACGTGTCACCTCAGCTTGGCCGCCAGCCATTTTGGCGAAGGCCTCTTCGCATTCTTTCTTTTCCAAACCATAGCTGGAGCAGACCAAGGCAAATTCATTGACATCAATGCTGCCATCGTTGGAAGCATCTTCCAAATCGAACATGAAGTTCATGTACTTGTTTTGCCAATCCATAACGGAGCTGGGGTCCTTGGCATAGGCGTCCCACATGTTGCACCATTCATCGACAGAGACCTGCAAGGAGATAAGAGATGGGGGGAAATTGAGGATATTAGTTGGAGTTTAATACGAAAAGGTTATATAAAGAAATAAACAATTTTTTTAAAGATGTATTGGCTATATATAAAGGCTGATTTTTTAACTTGGGATATTCCTTGAACAAAAAAGAGCGATATTTATTTAAATGTAATTTGCTTATCTTTATCCTAAGTGTATTTTTCATTTAATGTCCCAAATAGTTTTCCATATCTCATTGCCATTTCATGCTGTTTTTTGCTTATCGTCAACACCACTTCAAACCTCAATTTGCCTCAAAGCTTATCGCAATATCCCTGTATCTGGCAACTGGTAATTATTTTTAAGTGCCTTGAAGCTGTAATTTCCTTAAAGATATTTTTCAGATATCAATTTTAATAAACGGTAATGAGTTGTCCTCAACATATTTTATTTCCTTTCAATTGTCATTATTATTATTATTATTCATATCACACCTATCATCTACACTCGATTAACATTGACAATGCCTGCAGATAATATATCACACCATTATAATTATTTTTATTTTTTTCTTTCTTTTATTTAAAAATTTATCTGAAATGCACACCGATGACAATTATTAAATGAAGGTGAAATAATTTAAATATTCTGTAATTAATTTTTCAATTAAATTTATTCAAGGTATGTATGTGTGTGGTTGATATTTTATTGGCGGTGACATTTTTAATTCCAGTGGAAAATAAAATGTTAAATTTTGTTTAAGTTAAAGCATGTTATAGAGAATCTGTTGGATTATGGGCAGCTAAATTTACTCAGCCTATGACTGTACAAAAATCAGAAGAGGCGGATCTAAATGTCCTATGAACAGATCCTTAATGTTGTTAATGGAATTTTCTTAGGCGACAAAATAAGTATTGGAAGTTGTCAATATTATTTTTTAGGTGCTTGTGGGATAGGTTTCATAAATAGTGGGTTTAAATTCTTACACTGAAAAACCAGATGCTGGATTCTCGTTCTATGAAAATTTGAAATGAAAAATATTTTCCTTATACAATTTTTCATTTGACATTTATTTCCTTTATAAAACTTTTCATTCCAAATTTTCATAGAACAAGAATAGAGCCCCAGGTCAACATAGTCTGCCCCACAATCCTTCTTATATTAAACCACAAAAGGTGTATAATGGACCATTTCGTGACTCATACCTCAGGAAGTTTTGGCTTCCCCTAGAAAAAAGTGTTGAACTTTGCGGATGGGGTATCTAAACGAATGGACAAACATACATCATCTTAAAATTTAATGTAATTGTTTGCGACCATTTCTGTCGATGCATTTACCATCCACTTTGGTTGGACACCGTAACATATTTTAGATGTAAAGGTAGTCTGGAAACTGGATGTGCGTTTAGAAGAAATTTATGATGCGTAAATTTTTGGCCAAATCGTATACTCAACTCGTAAGTTATAGTGATCATCAGTCATTTTAGTTGGTGTCGGCAGGGGTTTTTATAGAGCTTAGGGGCATTATCTTAGGATGTATGCAATTGCCTCTAAAATAAATTGTACCGTTGTAAGGCCCCCATTACGCAAGGACAACCTGCTGAAAAAAATCACATATCCATTTGAGACATGTCCTTAAACTGCACTTTAGCGAAAATAATTATTGTTTTATGTCGCAGGTACCCGAAGTTTCGGATCGATGTATTCCATATTCGAACCTGATCTATGTCTGGAAAATATATTATGTTGTGCAAAGTTTGAACCAATACTCGAGTACTCCCTTCGACTTTTGCAAAAATTTTGTGACGATGATACCCGATGGAGTGGACGGTTGTAGCCCATGTTCGAATCGTATCTTTTTTGAAAAATACCTCCCTGCACGCTGAAGGTCGTGGTGTCGATTCCCCTGCCAGGCAAAATCAAAACTTTTCAACGGTGGCAAAATACCCCTCAGTAATGTTGGCGACATTTTCTGAGTATTTCAGCCATGTTAAACTTCTCTACAAGTGGTGTCTTAAGACATACCGTTCAGACTCGGCGATAAACAGAAGGTCCCATATGAATCGGCTAATATTAATCGGGGTGCACTCATTGATATGAGAGAAGTCTCCCTTGTCCCTTCTGGGATGTTTGTGGAACAATTATATTATATATGCATTATTACTACCAAATCTGTTGTTCCCATAGATGGAGTTACCTGAGGGAGTGGACCGGACTGGATCTGAGTATGGACAAAATGTTTCGAGAGTTATGGTTCGCACCTGCCAGACATACCGACAAACATATGAACGGGGTTAAATCATTATTAAGGTGTGGACCTGTACGGACAAATTTCGGGGCGAACGTTTTATACTACGAACGAAGACTAAATAAAAAAATGTCAATGGAATATTGAGGCCACAACCTTCAAAGTACCGATAATCGGGAGGTACCGTTCTATGGGGGCTATATGAAGGCGTGGACCTATACCGACAAATTTCATATGGAAAGTTTTTGTACCCCAAATGAAGACCAAATACCAAATTTCAGCCATTTCGGTGGAATATTGAGGCCACAACCATCAAAGTATCGAAAATCGGGAGGTACCGTTCTATGGGGGCTATATGAAGGCGTGGACCTATACCGACAAATTTCCTATGGAAAGTTTTATACCTCAAATGAAGACTAAATACCAAATTTCAGAAATTTAGGAGGAATATTGAGGCCACAACCTTCAAAATACCGAAAATCGGGGGTTACCGTTCTATGGGGCTATATGAAGGCATGGACGTATACCGACAAATTTCATATGAAAAGTTTTATACCCTCAACGAAAACTATGTACCAAATTTCAGTCATTTCGGTGTGATAGAGAAGTTAAAACCTTCAAAATATCGAAAATCGCGTGGTACCGTTCTATGGGGGCTACATCAAAACGTGGACCGATATAGCCTATTTACAATACCAAACATCCTAGGAGTAATAGAAACTTCTCTACTAAATAACAGAGACAATTTTGTTTCTCCACGCAATAGAAATTCAGGTAAGGTATGAGACAGCCATCGCAGCTGTAAGACTTAAGTCGATGAGCGAGTGGATGGTAAGAGACCACCAAACATACCACCAAAGCATATTACGGGCTACAACGGGTGAGTCAATAGATCATATTGTATCAGACCGTATATCTGAAACAATTGAAGCAGCCTTGTTTGAAATTTTATAACCGGACAGAGACATGTGGATCGATGGAACCCTGAAACGGATGCCAACTGGAAGCTGTGGGTTTACAGATGGGGCCGTTCTAGGGGGGAGAACGGGTCTGGGTCTATATATCGAAGACCAGGAAACGAGGATCTCCCTTCGACGGCCGGATCATAATATAATCCTACAGGCCGAAATCCGAGCGATCACAGAGTGTCTGAACTGGTTTAAAGCTAACACAAGGTCAATCCTCTGTAAACATCCTAACGGACAGTAAAGCAGCAATTAAAGCAATATCAAGCAAGACGATGAAATCAAAAACTGTCTTGCAGTGTAAAAAGTCAATCAACGATTACTCCCACCATGGTTCGGTTAACATTATATGGGTACCAGGACATAAAGGGATTAGGGGTAACGAGCTAGCTAACTTCTTGGCAAGGCAAGACAGGGAGCAAACTACGGTAAGCCTAGATAATGCTAAGTCTTTAAAAGCGGCGCGTCTAGAGTTAAAGGCATGGACAGAAAACGCCCATACATCCCTCTGGAACACTGAAGAGAAAGGGAAAAAGATAAAAATCCTCTGGGGGAAACCCATACGAGGATAATACAGAGGAACTACTTTTAATGAGTAAGAAGGACATTAGTAGACTGACAGGCATCCTTACAGGACACCTAGGGCTACAAGCACACCTGCACAAAATTGGTTGTGCGGAGAGGACGACGAAACGTTGGATCCAAATAACAAAGCTCTATCTTTAAAATTGCGAGCTCTATCTTGATTTCAACAGTCTGACGGACGGACAGACGGACATGGTTATATCGTACATGGTTAGAATATTACCAAGAATATATGTATGGGGATTTCTGAGTGAAATCGGAAACTTTTTCAAGATGAGGTTTTTGATTTCCTTTATTTTTTGCTGCGGTGATGCTGCTCATTAGCAAAACATTTTAGTATATTTTCAGATTTTTTTGGACTATCGGTTGCAGAGATATCGCGCCTTGAAAAAGTCAAATTCTGTAAAAACTACATGCAAAGAAATACTCATAACTTCTTTAATATTGGTCCAATTTGAAAAAATCTTGTTTTGTATGTTTTGTTGTTTTATCAGCTGTTAAATAAAAAATAGCAAAAAAATTTGCACAGTGGGCTTGGATGCTATTTTCGCGATTTAATATTTAAAATAAATTTTTAAAGATGTTCGACCCCTTCAATTTTCTTTAAATTTTTTTGTATTACACTACGTTCAATTATAAAAATTTTAAGTCATATGTGGTAATGGGATTCGGACGATTACTATTTTTTCTGAATTTTTTAAAATTTGTCAGTACAAATTTTCCTTTATACCTTTGTCCAAAATTTGTATTTCCTGTATTTTTGAAGCTAAGAGTACTTATTTATCATTATATATTATATATTTATCATAAAAATAGAAAAAAAATGCACAGTGGGCTTTAATGGAATTTTCGCTGATGCATTTTCAAAATCGAAAAATGACGCTGTTTTTAAGATGTCTGAGATAAATTCATAAATATAAATCAAAACAAATGTTTAAAAATGAAACTTTTAATTTTTTTAATAAATTAATCAATTTTGCACAAAGTTATAAAGGAAAAATTGAATTGAAAAATTTTAAAAAATTCAGAAAAAATAGTAATCGTCCGAATGCCATTACCACATAGGACTTAAAATTGTTGTAATTGAACGTAGTTTAATACAAAAAAATTTAAAGAAAATCGAAGGGGTCGAACATCTTTAAAAATTGATTTTAAATATTAAATCGCGAAAATAGCATCCAAGCCCACTGTGCAAATTTTTTTGCTATTTTTTATTTAACATCTGATAAAACAACAAAACATAAAAAACAAGATTTTTTCAAATTGGACCAATATTAAAGAAGTTATGAGTATTTCTTTGCATGTAGTTTTTACAGAATGTGACTTTTTCAAGGCGCGATATCTCTGCAACCGATAGTCCAAAAAAATCTGAAAATATACTAAAATGTTTTGCTAATGAGCAGCATCACCGCAGCAAAAAATAAAGGAAATCAAAAACCTCATCTTGAAAAAGTGTCCGATTTCACTCAGAAATCCCCGTATATATGTATATACTTTGTAAGGTCTCCAATGAATATTTCTATGTGTTACAAACGAAATAGCAAATTTATGGTAGAGGGTATAAAAATGAAAAAATATTGCAAATATTTCAAAAGGATTATTTCTAAGAATCCAATCTTTTTGTGTTTGAAAAATAAGATACGTATACTTGATCGACTCATACCTCATATAAGCCATTACCTGTGAATTATTTTTAAATAGTCTGAAAATACTATCTATTCATTATTTCTAATATTACCTAATCAAACATTATGCGTATACTTGACGTCGTCATTTATACGCAATATGGCCTTAGCCCTAATTACACAAAATACCAATTTTTTTAAATCCCAACAAACAAGTGTGTTAGAGTTACGAATACTTGATCGACGTCACTCATACGCAAACCGAACCGTTATCCCGGAACTATTCTTTTAATATTAAAAAAACTATTACATATTAAATATTCATCCCAAAATTTCCTAAGCCACTTCATTTTTTTCTCTTTCTCTCTCTTATAATTGCTTACACTGGAACTTTTGCCCCATAATTGAAAAGCATAACAACAAATTATAAAAAAAATCCAGCACAAGGTGATGATATCTTTCAATTACAACTATCCATATCCACAAAAGTTTATTTGGTTAATAAATAATAAATAATTATTGGTTTTCATCACAGATAAATTATAAATCAATTATGTTTTTCTGTTGTGAATATGCATGTGTATGTGTGTGTTCATGGCAATTTAATAAATTAAATATACGTCCTGTCACAAAAAGTGAAATCATGTATGCATAACAAACGCACACACACACACACACGACTCTCTCTGAAGTGATAGGTAGAACAAATTGTGAACTGTGTTATTTTATCTCTGCTTTATGTTGACAATAATTTAAACATACATAATTTACACATGGACGGACAGTGCAAGCGTAAAATAAAAAAAGACATGTGTTTATGTGTGTAAGTCACATGTCCAAACATGTGTATGTTAAGTGGCCATAAAGGAAGTTTAAAGGCGCAAACCAATCGAGTAATAGTTGAAGTGAGAAATGCATATTTTGGCGGTGTGAGGAGGAGTTGTTCAAAAGTTTTGTCGGCTAAGTCGTAGCTACTTGGCACGAAGAGGAAATTCATTAAAATGATAATATTTGCAATGGAAAAAAGGTATTTATATTTTATAGAACAATTCCTTATGGAGACACATTCGTTACAGTAATTTTCGTTATGGAGTAGTTTGAATATATATTTCTTTCCTACACGCCATTTGAACTCGGTGATAAGAAGAGGTGAATTATCCCTTTGTCCTTTTGTAATATTTTGTCTGCATACTATAAAACTAAGGATATCTTCGCCTTTTGATATGTACAGCTGAGCAGGTCTTTTGCTCTTTAAATATAATATGTAGCCTATATATCATTTAACGAAAACACAACAATGTACAAATGAATGTAATGTCAGCCGACAAAGAAACAAGAAAAAAAGAAAACCTTAAAACGAAATCTCGTTGTTTCTGTTTGATGTCCTTTTTTTAAATTAAAATGTTGTGGCCTGAGTGAGAGAAATAAAACGAAAATTCTTTGTAGTTGTAAGTGTTTTGTGGTCTGGTAATGATGTTGTATTATCATTGCAGGCTGGCTGATGGTGCCAATACCGTGTTCAACATTAAAAATTACATATAGCTGGTCGAAACAATGGCATTTTTATCTCACATTGCAAAAATTTTTGTAGCCCAGAAAAAATATTTTTTTTGCCGGGATATAGGTTTTCAATTACAACATGTTGTTGTTGTTTGTATATGTATATGGTTTTATTGCTTTCCAACATACAATTTATAAACAAACATAAAAGCGGTATACCAACAAATAACCAACCTTCCTATTCACAAATACAATCGTACATAACATTGTGTCAACACCTACTGGCAAAAGGCCAAAAATGTGTCAAAAAAAAAGAGAAGAAAGCAAGGGAACCACAAAAAAACACATCACCTTCAATACATTGTAAAAAACAACAACAGCCAACTCAATACACATACACTTAGTACACAAAACATATACAACAAACAAAGTCATTCAATACAATAAAGCATTTTAGTTTGCTATATATGTTATGTGGTTTTTTTCCATTCGCATGCTCATACATTTACACACGTGTGGCTACATTGGATGGAAATGGAAATAATCACACATACCTGGAATAGTCTACTCTACCTACCCACTATCAAGACAGGTATAAAAATAAAAACACACACACACCTGAGTTTCATTAACAATCTTTGGTGACTTGCGGATATCCTACATTTCATTAGAAATTTCCTAAATGCAGGCACTTCAGCGAGAGCAAGGTAGTTTTTTAATTGTTAAAGGAAGTATGTTATTCGTCAAAAGTGTGGTACTTTGAAAACATTAGACACTTTAAGGTTTAAGGACAAGAAGATGTTTCAAAAAAAACCAAGTCTATTTCGTATTAGTAAATTGGGATTTTCATTTCATTTTTTAGAATATTGAAAAACATTGGTTTTGCCCTCAATCTCGCAAAATGATTATTTCTAAGAAGTCAGTCGATCAAATATGTAACGTATACTTAATGTTCGTTACTTATACGTAACATTAACCATCACTTGGGAACTGTTTTAAGGCATTTTGAAATTATTCCAGTGTGTATTAGTTACTAATAATTATTTCTAATATTACCTTATCAAACATGATGCGTATACTTGACGGCATCATTCATACGCAACATGTAACATGACATCTTAGCAGGTTTTTTATACCCTCCACCATAATATGGAGGGTATAATTAAAATTGTCATTTCGTTTGTAACACATTGAAATTTTCATCGGAGACCCTATAAAGTCGATATAACCATGTCCGTTCCCCTAGGATGTTTGGTATTGCAAATGGGCTATATCGGTCCACGGTTTGATATAGCCCCCATAGAACGGTACTACCCGATTTTCGGTAGTTTGAAGGTTCTAGCTTTATTATACCACCGAAATGGCTGAAATTGGCTACTTAGTCTTCGTTGGGGGTAGAATACCTTCCACCAGAATTTTTTCGGTATAGGTCCACGCCTTTATAGAACGGTACCTCCCGATTTTCGGTATTTTGAAAGTTATGACCACCATAATCCATCGAAATCGCTAAAATTGGGTACTTAGTCTTCATTGGGGGTGTAAAGCTTTCCCCCAAAATTTTGTCGGTATAGGTCCACGCCTTTATATAGCCCCCATAGAACGGTACCTCCCAATTTTCGGTAGTTTGAGGGTTGTGGCCTCAATATTCAACCGAAATGTCTGAAATTTGGTATTTAGCCTTCGTTGGGGGCATAAAACATTTCCCCAGAAATTTGTCGCTACAGGTCCAAGCCTTAATATAGACCCCATAGAACGGTACCTCCCGATTTTCGGTATTTTGAAGGTTATGGCCACAATAGTCCATCGAAATGGCTGAAATTTGGTATTTAGTCTTCATTTGGGCTATAAAACTTTCCATATAAAATTTGTCGGCATAGGTCTACGCCTTCACAGAGCCCCCATAGAACGGTACCTCCCGATTGTCGGTATTTTGAGGGTTGCGGTCTCAATATTCAACCGAAATGGTTGAAATTTGGTATTTAGTCTTCGTTGGGGGTAGACACCTTTCCCCCAGAATTTTTTCGGAATAGGTTCACACCTTAATAGAGCCTCCATAGAACGGTACCTCCCGATTTTCTGTATTTTGAGGATTGTGTCCTCAATATTCAACCGAAATGGCTGAAATTTGGTAGTTAGTCTTCATTTTGAGGTATAAAACATTTTCCCAGAAATTTGTCGGTACAGGTCCAGGCCTTAATATAGCTCCCATAGAAGGGTACCTCCCGATTTTTGGTATTTTGAAGGTTGTGGCCTTAATATTCAACCTAAATGGCTGAAATTTGGTATTTGGTCTTCGTTGGGGGTATAAAACATTTCCCCAGAAATTTGTCGGTACAGGTTCAGGCCTTAATAGAGCCCCCATAGAACGGTACTTCCCGATTGTCGGTATTTTGAAGGTTATGACCACAATAATCAATCGAAATGGCTTAAATTTGGTATTTAGTCTTCATTTGGGGTATAAAAGATTTCCCCAGAAATTTGTCGGTACAGGTCCAGGCCTTAATAGAGCCCCATAGAACGGTACATCCCTATTTTCGGTATTTTGAGGGTTGTAGGCTCAACATTCAACCGAAATGGCTGAAATTTGGTATTTAGCCTTCGTTTTGGGTATAAAACATTTTCCCAGAAATTTTTCGGTACAGGTCCAGGCCTTAATAGAGCCCCCATAGAAGGGTACCTAACGATTTTCGGTATTTTGAAGGTTATGGCCACAATAAGTCATCGATATGGCTGAAAATTGAAATTTAGTCTTCGTTTGGGGTATAAAATATTTCCCCAGAAATTGGTCGGTACAGGTCCAGGCCTTAATAGAGCCTCCATAGAACGGTACCTCCCGATTTTCGGTATTTTTAATCTTATGGCCATAATAATCCATAGAAATGGATGAAATTTGGTATTTAGTCTTCATTTGGGCTATAAAACTTTCCATATAAAATTTGTCGGTATAGGTCCACGCCTTCATATAGGTCCCATAGAAGGGTACCTTCCCAGTTTCGTAATTCTGAGCGTCAATATTCCACCGGAATGACTGAAATTTGTTATTTAGTCTTTCATGGGGTTATAAAATGTTCCAGAAAAGAATTATCAGTATAGGTCCACGTCTTCCTACATCCCCCATAGAAGCGTACCTCTTAATTTACGGTATTTTTAGGTTTTAACCACATTATCTTACTGAAATATCTGAAATTTGGTATTTAGTCTTCTTTGAGTCTAAAAATTGTACGCCAAAAATTTGTCGGGATAGAGCGAGGTTTTGACATAACCCCCATTAAACGGTACGTCCCGAATTTCCGTTGTTTGAAGGTTAGCCACTTTATTTTACCGAAATTGCTGAAATTTGGTATTCCGTCTTTTTCATAAACGAAAGGAAACTAATTGTTCCATTTTACTTCAATACAATTCGTGGCGCAGGGTATAAGTTCGGCCCGACCGAACTTAACGCCTTCCTACTTGTTAATAACTAAAAAATATTTGTTGACTTTGGCTTTTAGAAAATTATGTCACGATGTTGTACTCAGGATTGCAAGAATTACCTTGGGTGAAGATTTCCCTCGAACAGGCCAAACCTTTCAACATTTTCCTTTTCTCTAAATTTAAAAATTTCAACAAATGTTTGTGTAATAGCTCAACAATTATTGTCTCTTTAATATCCATCTACACTCAAAATTTATTTAAAAACAAAGGCATTATCATATTTAAACAAATTGAGAGAGAAAAATGGAATATGAATTAATTCAGCAAAACATATGAAGCTTAATGTGCCAACGGACACAAATCTGTTTGCATATGTTTGGGATTAATGGACATACGGAGCAGTAGTAGTGAATTGCTACGGTTGTTTGTGTTCCGTTGTCCAATTTTTTGCTTTTGTTTGTTTCCATTTTTTTGTGAATTGATCTCATGTGGATTTAACGGTATGCAATTCAATTCAATTTTTTGTATATTGTATATTTTCAGGCAATACAAATTGAAAAGATATGTTATTAAATATTTTTTTGTGTGTTTTTTTCACAGCAATAGCTCTAAGCAAATTGCCAACTATAAATGTATTAACATGAATAACAAAAACATAGCAGCTAACATTTGCAATAAAAACAAATTTTTTCCATAAAAATAATAAATTATGAAAACGAGAAATAACAACGAGTTTTTATTGCAATAATAAATATGGGTGCCACCGTGGTGCAATGGTATGCACACCCGCCTTGCACGCAGAAGGTCAGTGGTTCGATTCCCCGGCCAGGCAACATCAAACATTTTTCAACGGTGGCAAAATACCCCTCAGTAATGTTGGCGACATTTCCTGAGTATATCAGCCATGAAAAACTTCTCTACAAGTGGTGTCTTAAGGCACGCCGTTCGGACTCGGCGATAAACAGTAGGTCCCATATCATTGAGCTAATATGAATCGGGGTGCACTCATTGATATGAGAGAAGTCTCCCTTGTCCCGTATGGGATGTTGTGGAACAATGTTTGTTTGTTTAATAAATATGTAAATATTTTTTATGATAATGTTATTATTTTATTTTTATGATGATGTTAAAAATTTGAATTTTTAATTAGCAAACTCGTAATAAAAAAACAACAACTACCCAGCAAAATTTGACGGAAGGGGTTCTTTGCGATGACGTGATTTCATGGCATCTTTTGCATTGGTTCAAAGGAAGTCGTGAAAGATCCGATCTTTTCATTAGGATTTGAACCAATGCCAAGGAAGTCGTGAAAGATCCGATCTTTTCATCAGCATTTGTACCCATTCCATCGATCCAATAGAGATGATGTTTGTGTTTTTATTTACACACCTGTTTATTTTCATTTTGGTATGTTCCAGTACTGCAAAAATCTACTAATTTTTACTATTTTTTCCGATAACATAAAGGAAAAATTGTTATCGTAGTAAAAATAAGTAGATTCTTGCAGTTTCTGGAACAGACCAAAGTTGTTAGAAATGTCGTCGTGATTTTGTCTTACATTTCCTGTATATCAAACAACTAAAACTTCTAAACAATTGGTATTATATGAAGTCCCAACCATCGAGCTAAAAATAGAATCGGACTGCACACATTGCTATTTTAAAAGTTCCCTTGTCTGTTCTAAATCTGACATAGAATGAAATCAATCAAATCTCGCTTCTTGGAATTTGAAAAAAAAGTCCGAAACGAAAGGAACAAGAATCTGAAAATAAAGAAGAAACTACTTTTGGAAAGAAACAATTAAAAATAAATTAATTAAGTATAAATGGTATTTTCCATAAAAAGTCTCTCCTCCCCGTTCGTTACATTTTGTTCTTAGAGATCCCTAAAGCAAGCCGGGTTATAGATCCCTACATATTTCCGTCACTAAACAAAAGAGTATAATTTACCAAAATGTTGTTATAACATAACAAAATTATAAAATAAAAGTAATTTACGAAATAAAAATACTTAAAGGAGTGCATTTGGAGTCCATGTTGAAATCTGAACTGGTGATGGGAAGATAATTGAAAAAACCTTTTGTAAGATGAAAGAATATCAGTTGCGGAGAACGGAGGAAGTCATCTTTTGCGTTGCAGCGGTGGTGATTACATTGCAATTTTGGATGTAAACTTTTGAAAAACTAAACTGATAAATTAATTATAGCTATTTCATGAATTCTTTTGAATTAATAAAGAGTTTTGTTTTTCATGAAAACCATATTTCAATACAGCATTTCCATTTTCCAAACAAGACATGAAAATGTCATGCCATGGGGTTGGTGAAAATGACATGTCAAAGCATGGGTGAAAATGACGTGTCAAAGCATTGGTGAAAATGACATGTCAAATCATTGGTGGAAATGACATGCCAAAGCATTGGTGGAAATGACATGTCAACGCATTGGTTAAAATGACATGCTTAGGATCCAGAAAAGAACGTCATCTTTTGGGGTCCACGCTCATATAAAATTCATCGATGAAGATGCTAAAAAGATGACATGCTAGATCACTTGCACCCATGATTGAATGTCATCTTTGGCATCGAACATTTTGCTGGGTAAGTATACATTTCTCATTACCAAATAAACTATAAAATATGATTTATTTATTTATATAGCATATTTTGTGGCGTTGGCTGATATTATTATAAATGTTTTTGGATACATATTTTGGTTGATGATGATTTATGTATTTGTTTAACTAAATGTTGATCTACTTTTCAACAACATTTAATAGACAACCGTAAAAAGTTGCCAAATTGTTTTTAATTGGAAGGCACTTTTGAAGGGGACACTTTATGCCAAGGTAAGCCACAAATATTTTTCGACCCCTTGAAATAATTTAAACAAATATCGCATGTCATACCATAGGGGAATATTAAAAACTAAATCAATGATAATTCAGCGTGTTATTAAGTCCTCAGAGTTGATATATGCGCTATGACAGATCAAAGATGCATCTTATTGACGATAAGTAATGTTTTGTCCAAAATTGATTAAATTCGAAGATGGGCCATTTCGGGCTACAATTTCGAATACCTTCCCCTCCCGCAGATCAAATGTTTCGATTTGGTCTAAATGTTGCATGAAATATTTAGGATTTTTGATCGGCGCACACTTTAGGATACCTCCAACACACAACATTTAAACATTTTTCGTAAGAGCAGATCATGGAATGTTTTAAAATGTTTTGCTGTTGGTTGTTTCCACGTCCCCTATTATGACAGACAAATCTATACTTCCTGATATAATGACCAAAAACTGCAAAAAACCTTTCAGACATCAACTAAAATGACTTATGTTCATGAATTGAGTATCCGATGTGGTCGAAAGTTTAAGCATCGTAAGATTCCGTTTTGGGTAGCTATTAAGGGCTATTTAAAGAGCATTTTAAAGGTATTCCTTGTGGTCCGCTTTGCAGCGATAATGGTTTTCGTAAGAAATTCCATGGTTACTGAGATAATGCTCCAAAAACGCATACAAAATCAGACGGTGGCCAACTAAAAAGGCTGGTGGGCACGATACCTATCGAAATGAGTGACCGACATTGGTACAACTGTTGTACATCTCAATATTTCTCTGAAACTTAAATTTCTTAAGCTTCCGGGGGAAAAGAAGTGAGGGAATGGTTTTGGACCTTCTAGAAGAACTGTATTTTGAAGTAGAGGAGATGGTGCTACGAGTATCCAAGTGGCTGAAATGATAAATAGACCATCGTAGCAGAAGAACGCCAGCTGCAAACACGGGTGGTTTTAGCTCAGTTATGATCCGAACGATGCAGTCGCCTCAATTCGTATTGAACTACGAATTAATGCCACGTTATCCAACACATGCCCGTCTTGTGGATTGGGGCCACACGACACGCTACATTTGTTTAGCTGCCCAGATAACCCCACTCACCTGTATCCTGATTCGTTGCTACAACTACAACAAACGAATCATAAATTTATCTTGCTACAACAATAAACGGACCATGGATTTCTAAGCGTGTTAGTAGCTCGAATACGACCGCAGACGTGCGTGAAGAGGTTACGATCTTCCGAAGATCCACAGCCAGGTGCTATCAGGATGTGGGACCTTCAGTAGGGCAAATAATCGACTTCATACGCGGAAGTGGACTCATGCCCAACCTGTGGTGACCTGTAAGGTTCGCCACGAACAGAACTAGAGAGAAGAAGAATTTCAATTGTCTAAAATGACAGACCGACCATCAACTTCTAAGCAGGCTAGTGCCTGAAGACGACCACTTAACGGCAGGAGTGTCACAGTGTGCCTTAATTAAATTTAAATGGAAGGTGCTTACACCTGGGAAATTTTTGCAGATTCTGAAACTACAATGCTCATGGATGAGAAATATCAAGAAACAAAAAAAAAAAATCGCCGGAGGGATTTTCAAATAAATCGCGATTTAAGTTTACATTTTTAGGGGTTCTTTAGGTTTTCATGATTTTGCTTGGAAACCGCAAGTCCTATTTAAATGGGCCTAAAGAAAATGTTGTAGCTGTGAAAATTTTCGATAAGATTGACCTTTATGATATTTTCGTAGGTTTTACCGTTTTTGAGATATAGAAGTTCAAATTGAGACAATATCATGCTCAGTGCGCCTTAACTAACTTTTGATGAAAACCGCTTACACATGGGAAGATTTCTCGGATTCTGAAACAGCAATGTTCATAGATAAGAAAAGTAAAAAAAAACATAAAAAATCGCCGGAGGGATTTTTAAATAAATCACGATCAAAATTCACAATTTTAGGTTTTTTTTTAGGTTTTCACGATTTTGCTTGGAAACCGCAAGTCGTATCGAAATGAGTCTAAAGAAAATGTTGAAGCTGTGAAAATTCTCACTAAGACTGACCTTAAGGTTTTTTTCGTAGGTTTTACCATTTTTGAGATATATGAGCATAGTAGTTTCAGAATCTGCAAAAACTTCCCAGGTGTAATCACCTTCCATTTATATTTGGTTAAGCTACACCGTCGTGTATAAAGAGGTTTCGATATTTCTGGGATCCACAGCCAGGTGCCTAGAGGTTAAAGGTCCATCAGTCGGGCAATTACTTGACTTCATATATGAAAGTGACCTCATGTCAAACAGAGACAAGGAATGACTGGAATGACCTGTCACGAACCATCCATAACTATGTGTATGATTACCTCAGATGATCTTCTGGTTGCAGTCAATGATAAGTTTAATCCTAAGGATCATTGTTGACTCTGATGATGTGGATCTAAACATTCGCCATTGATCGCCTCTGACGACCTTCAGGTGACAGTCATTGATAAATCTGATCCTGAGGATTATTGGCTGATGGTAAAAGGTTGTCAGAGAAAGATCATGAACTCTATCGATGTGTACGACTGTAAGACAGTCTTCGGTAGGGCAGCGATCTACAATGCCGTCAAGGTACTAAAATGTCAGGATGGGGAATCTAAAGATTTTTTCATCCAACGTACTTTTGGATGTCTGCAAACTTGCTCCGATTTCAACTGCAGAGATCCAATGCAAAGTTGCAGGTGCAACATAGGTGCCGCCTCCTGATTAATGAAGTTCTCAGTGGATAGCTAGAGGGCGCGATCTACATAACGAACTGTGAGAAGGAGCTGTTCTTTGGGATGCGGTGGCGTTGGTTCTTCATCCCTCAGTAACAGTAGAGAACTTATGCAGCATTGTGTGTGGTGGAAATAAAAGTGCACCATTGCCAAGCGTCGCTGCCGAATTTTTACTCTTCCTCACTAGAACCGCAGTAAGGTTTCTGGCCTCTTTTTTCAACCCTATTGACCGGAATGTCAAAAAAAAAAAACCCGTCCATGTTCTGTTCTTGTAGTGTAAGAAGAATTATATTTTTTATGTAGGCTGTCTTGCAGGGCCTTTCAGTGGAATAATTAGACCCACTGTTTATGATACCTACCACATAAAAGCCTTAAAATGTACTCTGTGCTGCGATTCTCTGAGACATTTTTTGAGTTACCGAAAAATATCGGTAAAATTAATATGCTTATGATTTCGGTAATTAACGATGTTTTTCGGTAAGTTAGCGAAGAATAAAAAGTAGTCGTGAAGTTCTACCGATAGCAAGAGTGATGTCAACTTTTATTTGAACTGTCGGTAGCTCAAAAAATGAGTTAGAGAATCGCACTACTGGAACCTATCAAGACTTCTATTGCCACCTACGCAAATGCTTTAGATCCACCACTACGGACTTGTTTTTTGTACAGCCACAGGCTGAGCGCAACTAGCTGTCGTTAAAGCCTGCAGATGCTACTTTGGAAATTCAAAAACAAATCCACATCTCGTCAAACAAAAATAACACTCTATAAAACACTGAAATTACCCATGCTAATGTTTGGTTTCGAGAAAGGTGAATTTAAGATGGTGATCCAAAAAGCAAATTCAGGCTTCATTCGGTGTCAAAATTTGTTGACATTTTGTTATTTATTTTTGATTAAACATATGTTTTGACAGCAGATGAAGACATCAGTTGGTATTATTGTATCACCTTCTTGCACCATGGTTTCGAGGCTTGGCTAATTGCGCAATCAGATAAGGCAGTGTTTGAGAGAAAAATTCTTCGAAATGTTTACTTTGACGGTGAATAACGACGTCGTAAGAACCACGAGCTGTATAGACTATACAATGGCGTCAGTATAGTTAAACGTATCGAGATACAACGATTGCGTTGGCTAGACCATGTCATAAGAATCAGAAGGGCTAAAAGGTCGTGCGGGCCGGTACTTATACGCATCATACACAGAACTTACACGTAGAACTGGAAGACCAAGGCTTCGATGGAGATAGCAAGTGGGAAACTTTTCTTAGTTCGGCCTATAGGACAAATCTTCAGTAGAGGCCCACATAATTAAATGGTAAGTAAAGCCGACTGGTTATTTTTTACTTGTTTTCCAGAACCGTGATTCCTCTTTGATTAGAAATGAAATATTTTGCTCATATTCATAGCATACTATACACAAAAGAACATATGTTATTTGCCCAGTAATATTCAAAATATAACATTTGATTTAAATTATTGGGCTATAAAAAATGTAATGGAGTTGATTTCCAAGTGGTGCAAAATTGTTAAAGACTTTTATCCTAAATATATTATTCGAAGAATTTTCCACTCCACATATATCAAATGAAATAAAATATTTGATTGCAAACATTTTATGGTTTTACCATTTCCCTGAACAGACAACAGCTGTTTAGCAAAAAAGCCAAAGCGCCTAAAAGCATGTAGCGGTTACAAAATCATGTCATACCGACAATAAAAAACAATAATCCCCAATAAAAAGAATATTTTGCAAAATTAAAATGTTATTCACGAAATATGTTTCATAAAAATATTCTTTTTACACACGCCCATAAATATGCCACATTATTGGCATATTTTATAATAAAATCAGTGAAACGCTAATTAAATATGCTGAATTTTTAATTTTATTATCCATAATCAAATGAGTTTTTATTACGCACCAACACATTTTTATTATTGCAACGGTGTGTTTTAGATTTTCATTTATTGATTTATGTTGGAAATTTTTATTGTTATCACTTTTAATTGCCATTTGAAGCAGTGAACCAAAAGAAGAACAAAACGAAAAAACAAAACTATGACATGACAATTAAAAGTGCAATATTTTTGATTAATTTTTCAATTGAAATTTTGCAATTAGACAGGCTACAATGTGGTGTGATTTTAAAAGATTGGATGGGTTTGGTGGAATCCCTGAAGTGGAACAAGGTCACATTTTTCTATTGGTTTTTCATGTAAGATCTAAGTTTAACCATACGAAGTAGAGACCTTTTGGAGGTGATGAATATAGGGTGCATTTACAAGTCCATAAACAGTTTTAACAAATAACAACAGTCAGTTAAAAGCAAACAAGCAACATAATATCGACCAATATTTTGTTGACTTTTGGCCAAATAAAAAAAGGGAAAACAAAATAAAACTGGAATTCCACTTATTTTTTTCTGCAAACTGTAAATTAATTTTCCATACTTATGCTGCTGATGGGCTAACACTTCGCCTTCACTCAGTATAAGCTTAACACATATTAAATCATTCTTCTCTACATGTAGATATGTACATTTGTGTGTTCTATATGTAGAAGTATGTAAACATAATTGCCTTCCTCTCAGCATGTGTTTTTCCGTGTAACCCCTTAAAGTAGGCAATAATTCTTGTTCATTGTGCGTGTTTTATTGCCATGACTGGCTAATTTGAACGATTGGCCTGGTTTATAGTGAACACAGAGCTTTTTTCTGTGGGAAACATGAAATACAGACAACAACAAAGAAATCAATGACGCTTTTGGGCCATTAAAATTATCAAAGGATAAATAGAGTGGAAGAATATTGATTGTTACCTAAAACTATGCTATATAAATAAAAAAAGATTTATTGGCTGCTACCCAAAAAACAAAAACCTCAACAAACACATTCCGGCAGACAGACTGATAAATTTATTTATTTTTTTATATTTAACACCAAAATATCCCACTGTGTTTAACTCCCTTCTTGTTCTTCTCCGCACAAATGAAAGAAAAAATCCTCAGCCAAGGAATTTCATTTCATTGAAATAAGAGGGTATATTAATGTTTTGGATTTATTAGCCAACAAACTATCCATTGGTGTATTGTAATTGTTTATAAGATTTTCTTTAGTGTTAGGGTTATATCGACTAACACAATATAGAGGCCATCTGCGGGTTACATTATAGATCAAAAGCAACAACAACACACATGTGTAACATAAATTGCAATTCACTAATGTCCATCTGCCCATTCTTCATTGTATTGCCTCGATATGTAATGTGGTGGTGGTGGTGGTGGCATTGCGGTCAATTTCAAAGAGCATTCACAAAATATTACTCTAGAGGGGCTTTTATGGTGAGCATGTGTGTGTATTGTTTTCATTTTGCCTTGTTCTTTTTCCCCTAAAGGGCTATATTAAATGTGTTGAGTGTCCGAGTGCAAAAAACTATGGTCTGTTTAAGAGTTATATCGGGAAATATTCGTGTAAATGAATTGCGAATTGCTGTTCACATCTGTGAAAGGAATGTGTATGGTGAAAGAGAGTATTCATTATGCTATTTGCTATTGAAGTTCAATACCAATAACCATAACATTGGCAAAAAATTCCTGCAACTAATATCATCTATGTTCGAATGGCTTAACTGTGAATAGTGGTACACAGTGGAGAATATTTTGAGCATAGAGATTTTAAAGTAATCAAGCAATAAGAAACGCACTTCAGGGAACAAGGTTGTAGACTGTTAATATGCTTAGCTTAATGACATAGGCCATTGAACCCGTACAAAAATCGTCAGAACGAAGTCCGAAAAAGAAGTGAATTTGTTTAGAGAATATTTTTTCAAGGACTGCCAGACAATGAAAGTTCAATTTTTTAAGGAATATCTTTTTATTGCCCACCAGACCAAGAAAGGTGGATTTTTAACGAATATTTTTTTATGGACCACCAAACCAAAAAACGTTGATTTTTAAGGAATATTTTAATGGCCCACCAGACCAAGAAACGTGGACTTTTTAAAGAATATTTTTTCATGGACCACCACAGCAACAAACCTGGATTTTTTAAAGAATATTTTTTCATGGACCACCGCAGCAACAAACGTGGATTTTTTAAAGAATATTTTTTCATGGACCACCACAGCAACAAACCTGGATTTTTTTAAAGAATATTTTTTCAGGGACCACCACAGCAACAAACCTGGATTTTTTAAAGAATATTTTTTCATGGACCACCACAGCAACAAACGTGGATTTTTAACGAATATTTTTTCATAGACCACCAGACCAACAAACGTGGATTTTTTAAAGAATATTTTTTCATAGACCACCAGACCAACAAACGTGGATTTTTTAAAGAATATTTTTTCATAGACCACCAGACCAACAAACGTGGATTTTTTAAAGAATATTTTTTCATAGACCACCAGACCAACAAACGTGGATTTTTAAAGAATATTTTTTCATGGACCACCAGACCAAGAAACGTTAATTTTTTAATGAATATTTTTTCATAGACCACCAGACCAAGAAATGTGGTTTTTTAAGGAATATTTTTTTCATGGCCCACCAAACAATATTTTTTCATAGACTACCAGACCAAGAAACGTTGATTATTGGGCCATATCGGTCCATGTTTTGGTATAACCTACATATAACGATACCTCCGGATCTTAGCTATTATCCATCCATATTTCGGTATATTCACCATATAACGATGCCTCACGGATTTTATATGGCACTTTTTGTTCAAACTAGCTGTAACATGACATATTACATTCCCAGCGGTCACAAAACTTCTCCACAAAAAAGTGTCAAAATAGGTAAATATTTTTGTATAGTCCCCATATAACGGTACCTTCGGTTTTTAGGCATTTTAAGGATTTTAGCAGCATTTTTTGTCTAAACTAGCTATAATCTGACATTTGTTCCCAGTGGTCGCAAAACTTCTGCAAAAAAAAAAAAAATTTCAACATATGTCCATATTTTGGGATAGTCCCCTTATTACCACACCTCCCAATTTTGGTATTTTTTTAGGAATTTTTCGTTCGAACAACCTGTAATTTGATATTGGAGCCAATACAGGTCCGGCTCTGAAGTGCATGCATGCATACCCGCCTTGCACTCAGAAGGTCTGCGATTCGATTCCCAGGCCAGGCAACATCAAATTTCCAACGGTGGCAAAATACGCTTCAGTAATGTTGGCGACATTTCCTGAGTATTTCAGCCATGCAAAACTTCTCTACAAGTGGTGTCGTAAGACACGCCGTTCGGACTCGGCGATAAACAGGAGGTCCTATATCATTGACCTAATATGAATCGGGGTGCACTCATTGATATGAGAGAAGTCTCACTGTCCCTCCTGGGATGTTTGTGGAACATTATTATTAGCTGTAATTTGTGGACATATGTATGTAGGAACACATTGTAGTATAGCTCCCATATAACGACATCGCCATGGTCCACTCTTTAGGGTACCTCGCCCAGAAATTCAATATTTTTTCGCTAGAGGATGCAGCCGATAGCTCTCGCAGGGAGTAACCTATTTGGTTCAAACATTGTACATCGTAATCTTCCTTGGGACGAAAATCAGGAACGAATATGGACTATAGAGGTTCACTACTTCGGGTAACCTCCACACAAAATTACAAAATTTGATAAACAAGTACAGTTTAAGCACTTGCTTCGGATCGTTTTGAAATTTTTCTTATCAGGCAGGCCACCTGACAAGCCCATAATTCCTGATATGATGGCCCAAAAGCCACCTTGGTGCAGTCCTCCTTACACTCAAAAGGTCTGCTGTTCAATCCATGACCAGAACATCAAAATATTCGGGGGTAGCAAATATCCTCAGTGTAATGATGGTGTAATATTTTTCTGAGTATTTCAGCCATGAAAAACTTCTTTGCAAGTTGTGTCATAAGACACACAGTTCGAACTAAAAAAAAGTACAGTTTAGGTGCTATTCGAGAATCCTTTTGAAATCATTACAGAAGGAAGCTTTTGTGGGCCTGTTTACGGCGATATATTCGTTTTCATGGGTAAGTCCATGCTCCTGACATAATGGTCCAAAAGCTATCCCGTCTAACTAAAATAGCTTGTGGGCAGATCCAACATTTGTTCCAGTTCATAAATTATCTTATCGGTCAACTCATTCCAGTACCTCCCCGTCAAGAGCTCAAACTTTTCATTTCAGCTCAAACTTTTCATAAGACACACCTTTCGAACTCGGTAAGAAGGACAGTTTAGGTGCTGTTCGAGAAACTTCTTTGCCAGTGGTGTCATAAGACACACCGTTCGAACTCGGTAATAGAGTACAGTTTAGGTGCTGTTCGAGAATCCTTTTGAAATCATTACAGAAGGAAGCCCTTGTGGGCCTGTTTACAGCGATATATTCATATTCATGGGTAAGTCCATGCTCCTGACATAATGGTCCAAAAGCTATCCCCTCTAACTAAAATAGCTTGTGGGCAGATCCAACATTTGTTCCAGTTCATAGATGATCTTATCGGCCAACTCATGTTAAGGGCTATTCGAGTATTGTTTTGAAGTTTTCATAGAAGGTAGCCATTGCTTCCTGACGTAGTGGTCAAGAAGTTCTAAAAAATCGTATGGGAACCAACGAAAATCGTTGATGGAAACTATTACTCTAAAAAGGAATGACACCCATAAATTGGATCCAATTCCAAGATGTCGAACGGTCGGATGGTAACTGAACATCCTCCGCAAAAGTTCATATATTTAGGTCAGTTTAAGGCAACTTCGCAAATCGGTGTTGAAATTTTAATAGCGGGTAGTCATTGTGATCATGACTTTTTGTCTAGGAAAAGTCAATGCTTCCCGAGATATGAGCACAAAATGTCGCAATATTTAGGGCCACTGTTAAAACTCAATATTCTTATTCTCCACACTTTTCTCGATAGTGGCCTAACTATTCCAAAAAATCCGCCCAAGTTAAATTTTTGCAAATTTTTAAGTAAGGGATCAGTTCCTAGTTCATTTAGTACATCCGCCTGTTTAATTATTCTAATTACATTTGTTATTATTTTTCATGTTTCTGTTGTCCTGTGTTATGCCAACTTATCTACAACTCCAATGTATGTTTGTAACGATAAGTGAATATGTCAAAATCATACATTTATAGGTGGGCCATTATGTTCATACTTTTGTTTGTGTGTATGGTCATTACATTAACAAAGGCATATTTCAAATACCAGCAGCATACTCCTCCACATGAGGGTACTTAAATCAAGTACAAAATATATCGGTTAATTAAGTATTTTACAAGTTAAATAAACTGTAGACCTAATTAACAGAACACAGGATATTGAAATGAAAATAATAAATGAATATTGTTTGGTATGTTTTTAATTAGGTTTGTGGAAATGATAAAAATATTCCATTACTTTCAATTCTGTACATTCATTAAATATTATATTAAATGTTTTTTTTTTATTTCCAAACTTAACACACCGACTCCTAACAAAAAAGTAACAAAAATCTCGAGTTAATTAGTGTCATGGTGACTAACTATTTGTGCATTATTTGTCCTCGTATATTTTTTGGTTGCCTCTGTTTCCTTACCCCAAAAACCACATACATCGCTGACACAGAAATTCATTGTAAAAATGCAACATTCCGTTACAGTCAATTGCATGCATGTTGGGGAGAAAAGTAGGGAACCGCAAATACTTTCGTTTGCGATATAATGGATTATGTGGAAAATTTCACAGGTAATTATAATCAAAGGGTGAAAAAGCAACATATGTATGTAGGGAAAAAAGAGCGAGAGAAAAATTCGTTCATAAACCACAGAACGAAAAGAACAACTTTTTTCCCATTTCACAGAAGGATTAGTTGCAGTTAATGAGTCTCAAAGCATTTATGTCGCTAAATTTTGGTTTAGTTGCTTTTTAAGGGTTATCAAATTTAGCTTAGTCCAATGTTATGATTCATTGACTGTTGCTACACGGGCGGAAAATTATGGGTCTTTGGTGTAATGGTAATTTTCATAGTAAGTTGACAATTTTTGGAGCATACTATTAGGCTGCTGTGCTTGTGGTGGGGTATTAAAACTAATAGGCTGTTTCTCGTTGCATTAAATTAAATAGCATGGAATGCCAAGAATATTCAAAATTTATTACAAAAAACAACTTTATTCACTTCAAAATGAAAAAATATGAAGAAATATCATTATTTAAAGATAGGTGTTTAGCAGTTCCTTAAATGATTTTGATTAAATCCGCAATATATTTTTGCAATTGTTAATTTTGCAATAAGCAAATATCTAATACATAATAAAATAATATTCTAATATCCAATGAAAAACTGTATCCTAATTGTTTGGCCGAACAATTGTTATTTAATTGAAATTTTAAGTAACAGCACATGACCCCTAACCACACAATTGAACAATTACAATTTCAAAACCTAGGAACTTATTTAAAAATCTCTAGGGTAATAGAAAAGGCAGAACAAAAAATCTATTTTTTATGAATAATTTAATTTATTGTTGTGTCTCTTCTCAGCTCATTTGCATTCCAATCTCAGTTGCAATAATTTGTCGCTGCTGCTGCCGGTCGGCCTGCACACAATCAAATACATTCAAATTCTTTTTGTTATAATTTGTAATGCTTGAAAATCTATTCCTATTATTCCCATTCAATAGGAGCAGCAGAGACACAGACACACAAAACCCGGCAAGCTGATCACAATACATTGTTGTCACCAGAAAAAATTGTTCTATAGATTTTACAATAATAAACTAAATTTTGTGCAAAAGCAAACGGAAGAACAAGAAGTAACCGGCAAAAACAAAATATATAGAAAAGCTACATAAAAAACTTTCCACAACAATACAAATCAAATGAAAATATGCATTGTTGTGTCATTTAATGTTTTACTGTGTGTGTGTGTGTCTTTGTGCATGTGCATCCCTTTGAATGTGTGTGAGAATTTTTGAAATTTTACACTCGATTATTTTTCTCAATAGAACACAATCTACGATGTGTAAGTATGCGGTTGACTTGCATTCGTTTGTACATGTACAAATATTATAGAATTTAAACTTTTGAAATTTTTTACAATGGTGGTTCTTTATTCAATTGCAATTGAGGCAATACATTGGCGTAGTTAGAGTAATCGGATAGAGGGAATAAGTAGCGCAAGTACAGCATAATTCGAAAATATAATTTCATTTTTATTTAGGGTGAAAAAAGGGATGGTGATGGGGAAATATCCATAAGTCAGCAATCTCAACAAAATTTTTAAAAGCCGAGTGAAATATTTACATGGGAAGACAAAATACTCTCCCGTACGTCGAGAAAATAATGTGCTTTCCGTAGGAGGCTTCTATAGAATAGAAGACCTCCGTAGGAGGTTTCTATAGAATAGAAGACCTCCGTAGGAGGTTTCTATAAAATAGAAGACCTCCGTAGGAGGTTTCTATAGAATAGAAGACCTCCGTAGGAGGTTTCTATAAAATAGAAGACCTCCGTAGGAGGTTTCTATAGAATAGAAGACCTCCGTTGGAGGTTTCTATAGAATAGAAGACCTCCGTAGGAGGTTTCTATAGAATAGAAGACCTCCGTTGGAGGTTTCTATAGAATAGAAGACCTCCGTAGGAGGTTTCTATAGAATAGAAGACCTCCGTAGGAGGTTTCTATAGAATAGAAGACCTTCGTAGGAGGTTTCTATAGAATAGAAGACCTTCGTAGGAGGCTTCTATAGAATAGAAGACCTTCGTAGGAGGCTTCTATAGAATAGAAGACCTCCGTAGGAGGCTTCTATGGAATAGAAGACCTACGTAGGAGGTTTCTATAGAATAGAAGACCTCCGTAGGAGGTTTCTATAGAATAGAAGACCTCCGTAGGAGGTTTCTATAGAATAGAAGACCTCCGTAGGAGGTTTCTATAGAATAGAAGACCTCCGTAGGAGGTTTCTATAGAATAGAAGACCTTCGTAGGAGGTTTCTATAGAATAGAAGACCTCCGTAGGAGGTTTCTATAGAATTGAAGGTTTCTATAGAATAGTTTCTATAGAATAGAAGACCTCCGTAGGAGGTTTCTATAGAATAGAAGACCTCCGTAGGAGGTTTCTATAGAATAGAAGACCTCCGTAGGAGGTTTCTATAGAATAGAAGACCTCCGTAGGAGGTTTCTATAGAATAGAAGACCTCCGTAGGAGGTTTCTATAGAATAGAAGACCTCCGTAGGAGGTTTCTATAGAATAGAAGACCTCCGTAGGAGGTTTCTATAGAATAGAAGACCTCCGTAGGAGGTTTCTATAGAATAGAAGACCTCCGTAGGAGGTTTCTATAGAATAGAAGACCTCCGTAGGAGGTTTCTATAGAATAGAAGACCTCCGTAGGAGGTTTCTATAGAATAGAAGACCTCCGTAGGAGGTTTCTATAGAATAGAAGACCTCCGTAGGAGGTTTCTATAGAATAGAAGACCTCCGTAGGAGGTTTCTATAGAATAGAAGACCTCCGTAGGAGGTTTCTATAGAATAGAAGACCTCCGTAGGAGGTTTCTATAGAATAGAAGACCTCCGTAGGAGGTTTCTATAGAATAGAAGACCTCCGTAGGAGGTTTCTATAGAATAGAAGACCTCCGTAGGAGGTTTCTATAGAATAGAAGACCTCCGTAGGAGGCTTCTATAGAATAGAAGACCTCCGTAGGGGGCTTCTATAGAATAGAAGACCTCCGTAGGGGGCTTCTATAGAATAGAAGACCTCCGTAGGGGGCTTCTATAGAATAGAAGACCTCCGTAGGGGGCTTCTATAGAATAGAAGACCTCCGTAGGGGGCTTCTATAGAATAGAAGACCTCCGTAGGGGGCTTCTATAGAATAGAAGACCTCCGTAGGGGGCTTCTATAGAATAGAAGACCTCCGTAGGGGGCTTCTATAGAATAGAAGACCTCCGTAGGGGGCTTCTATAGAATAGAAGACCTCCGTAGGGGGCTTCTATAGAATAGAAGACCTCCGTAGGGGGCTTCTATAGAATAGAAGACCTCCGTAGGGGGCTTCTATAGAATAGAAGACCTCCGTAGGGGGCTTCTATAGAATAGAAGACCTCCGTAGGGGGCTTCTATAGAATAGAAGACCTCCGTAGGGGGCTTCTATAGAATAGAAGACCTCCGTAGGGGGCTTCTATAGAATAGAAGACCTCCGTAGGGGGCTTCTATAGAATAGAAGACCTCCGTAGGGGGCTTCTATAGAATAGAAGACCTCCGTAGGGGGCTTCTATAGAATAGAAGACCACCGTAGGAAGCTTATATAGAATAGAAGGCCTCCGTAGGAAGCTTATATAGAATAGAAGGCCTCCGTAGGAAGCTTATATAGAATAGAAGGCCTCCGTAGAAGTCTTCTATGCAATAGAAAACATCCGTAGAAGTCTTCTATAGAATAGAAGACCTCCGTAGGAGGCTTCTATAGAATAGAAGACCTCCGTAGGAGCCTTCTAAAGAATAGAAGACCTAGGAGACTTCTGTAGAATACTACACCTATGCAATAGAAGACCTCCGTAAGAGGCTTCTATATAACAAACTACCATTTGTACGTTTTGTACGATCTCCCTTTTCATTCCATGTACCACTGTAAAAGTTCTAAAATAATAAATTTTGCATGCCAGAATAAAAATTTATATGAAGCGGACGCATGAAGAAAATAAACTATTACAGTTTATGGTGTGATGTCTTTCTTCTACATTGTTCAAAAATGTGTAAAGAGAAAAAAATCCCAAATAACAACTGAACAAACTAAACCGAATTGGACAATTGAGCTATTGTTCAAAATGCCGGCCAGTTATATACAAACAGAAACAAACACACACACAAAAGCCTCAATGAAATGCCCAGCCATGGCGGTCATGATGGAAAGAAAACATTTGTCTCTTTTAGTCTCTGTGGACATGGGTGTGTGTTTGAAAAATGTGGTATTTTGCATAATAAAATAAAGGCAAAGCAAAATACATATTACTATAGTCAGTGATTTTCCAGAGCGTGTGTCCATGGCAATAAAGCAATAGATAAGGCTTACATGTGTCGGTTGAAAATGTCTTTCATTCAGAGTTTTTTTTTCTTTCTGAAGAAGATATTGCACTTGACAATTGAAGGTATTTCAATTCCTCAAAAAACTATCTATGTATGTATGTCTCTCTGCTATGCAGAAACAGGATGTCAAGCTCTACGGAAATTATTGGTTTTGTAGGTTTGATATTTTTGCATTTTTTCTACTTTTGTGTGTGTGTTTTCCTAACTTTTCGCAACGCCCTTTGCTACTAAGCTAGCTAAAATAGCCATAAGCTTGTTATAGCTTTGCTGTTGTTGTTATTCCACAGTTGACATTGAATGAGTGAGTTGATGGTTATCCAACTTCCTGTTGAGAACACAAAAAACGCAGCAAGTTTATATTTCTGTCTAAAACTGCATTGGATTTCTTCATCTCCTGTCATTGGAGATATTAGGTGGCTGGTCTAGTTGTTGTTTATTTTGTTTTCTTTTTTACAAGCATCTGGATTTACCAGGTGTTGGTGCTTGGTTATCATCGCAAAAAAATAAAAAAATAGAAACGAGTACCTACCTGACCATCATTGTCCTTGTCAGCCTTTGAACGTAGACCTTCCCAAATTTCCAACATGACAGTGTGGATTTCCTTATTCTTTGGTGTGTCCTTAGCCCAGCCACGTAGTTGGCAAACACGCTATATGCCATGGCAGGTGATAGGTTTGATTAATACACAGGAAACAGCAGCAGAGCAGCATTGCATTGAGATGAAAAAGAAAAAAAGGAAGATGGTTAGGAAAATATGCATAAATGTAAGTACAAGGAATAAAGGGGGATGAGTTGGAATGGTAAAAAACGTGGTTAAAAATCGCATCTTTATAAAATATTAGTTAAGGATACATGAAATTTGCACATGACAAATGCATACATATAAAGCTTTGAATGTTTTTTTTGTGATGGAACCTCGGCAAAAATATATATTTCTTCTATTGTTTGGTAGAGGGGTTAGCTATTTATGTCACTTTTTTATTGAGCCGTTGGATTACTTTAATTGGATTACTTTAAATGGATTATGGAAATCGTAATTCCCTTTAAAATAAGGGATTTTATCGCAGGATATTTAGGCTCATTACTCGTCTTACTGTTTTTATTTAATTGTATTTTATTTTATTTTCATTTTATTTATTTCTTTTTTATTTTATTTTTTTAATTTATTTTATTTTATTGTATTGTATTTTATTTTTTAATTTATTTTATTTTATTTTATTTTATTTTATTTTATTTTATTTTATTTTAATTTGTTTTATTTTATTTTATTTTATTTTATTTTATTTTATTTTATTTTATTTTATTTTATTTTATTTTATTTTATTTTATTTTATTTTATTTTATTTTATTTTATTTTATTTTATTTTATTTTATTTTATTTTATTTTATTTTATTTTATTTTATTTTATTTTATTTTATTTTATTTTATTTTATTTTATTTTATTTTATTTTATTTTATTTTATTTTATTTTATTTTATTTTATTTTATTTTATTTTATTTTATTTTATTTTATTTTATTTTATTTTATTTTATTTTATTTTATTTTATTTTATTTTATTTTATTTTATTTTATTTTATTTTATTTTATTTTATTTTATTTTATTTTATTTTATTTTATTTTATTTTATTTTATTTTATTTTATTTTATTTTATTTTATTTTATTTTATTTTATTTTATTTTATTTTATTTTATTTTATTTTATTTTATTTTATTTTATTTTATTTTATTTTATTTTATTTTATTTTATTTTATTTTATTTTATTTTATTTTATTTTATTTTATTTTATTTTATTTTATTTTATTTTATTTTATTTTATTTTATTTTATTTTATTTTATTTTATTTTATTTTATTTTATTTTATTTTATTTTATTTTATTTTATTTTATTTTATTTTATTTTATTTTATTTTATTTTATTTTATTTTATTTTATTTTATTTTATTTTATTTTATTTTATTTTATTTTATTTTATTTTATTTTATTTTATTTTATTTTATTTTATTTTATTTTATTTTATTTTATTTTATTTTATTTTATTTTATTTTATTTTATTTTATTTTATTTTATTTTATTTTATTTTATTTTATTTTATTTTATTTTATTTTATTTTATTTTATTTTATTTTATTTTATTTTATTTTATTTTATTTTATTTTATTTTATTTTATTTTATTTTATTTTATTTTATTTTATTTTATTTTATTTTATTTTATTTTATTTTATTTTATTTTATTTTATTTTATTTTATTTTATTTTATTTTATTTTATTTTATTTTTATTTTATTGTATTTTTTGTAAAGTCATAAGCTGAGTTTATTTAGCTGCCGCCAAATCTGATTATTATTTTTACATATTTTTCTTTATATTTGCATTTCTTTAAATACTCCATTCTCATCTGCTATTCCTTTCCAACACAATTAAATACGCAATAAGTACACATGAAAATTGACATTCACATGATTGAGTGAGAAATGCAAAAAAAATGAATAAAATAAACTGACAAAATACACTTACCTCAATGGCCAATTCGAAATCCTTAATGTCAATTTCACCGCTTTGGTTCACATCTGTTATAGTTTTTGTGATTTGTTTTTTTTTTTCATCAATTCATATTTGTTGTTTTTTTTTTGTTTTTGCATATTTTTTCAACATTTTCAAGTGGACATAAAATCAAATTACCAACCATGCCAAAGGACATTGTAGAGAAAAAAATGGCATGAGTGAGCGAGCAAATACACAAAATGCCAATACCAGTGCCAATATGGTTGAGCACAAAAACATGTGTAAAGATGAATACATTTTCAAAGCAATATTTTGCATATTTTCCATATTTCGTTTTCGTTTCGTTTTGACATTATAATATAAAGCATCCAACAGCATCACACGAAATATCCAACATTCCACAACAATCCACAAAAAAAGATGAGAACAACGAAGGCGACAATGTCACAGGACCGAGAGGACACCAGCAATAGACAGATCGTTGAATATTTATTTTGTGTGTTAGTTTTTTTTTGGCAATGATTTTGTATTGGTATTTTACGGGGTATGGGAAAGTGATGTAGAAGAAGTGTGTCGGAAACCCATCAGCAACAGACAGGAATTTGTTCGTAAATCATTTTGTTATTTGTTTGTGATTTGTTGTAGGTTTAGAGGTTTTGTTGTTGTTATTTGCAATTCAATTAGAATCGTAATAATCACGAGTTGTAGGGAACACAACAGCCAAAACAGGTTCCACGGGATCAGCAAAAATTTACATGAAAGGAGAAAAAAAGAGGGAAACAAAATTCATGAGTTTTCGTAATTAAATTTGTATTAATTTTTTTTTTTAACAATTTTATAATAAAAAAATTAGTAAAACAAGCCCATCACGCTGTTTGAGGACATTGAGCAGAAAACACTAAGGTCAAATTAGAAACTTTGTATAATCAGTCAGTCGTACATGGCTTTTAGGAACAAGAAGTCCTATGAGTTCTCCAAAGGGACAAGGGTGACATCTCTCATATTAATGAGTGTACGCCGATTTATATTGGCTCAATGATATGGTACCCAGTTTTTATCGCCGAGTTCGACCAGCATGTCTACAACATCACTTGGAGAGAAGTTTTTCATTTTTTTACATTTTGAAGAAATGTATGCCAGCCTTACACTGGCCGCCGTCAAAAATGTTGATGTTCTGATCAGGGATTGAACAAAAACCTTCTGAGTGCAATGCGAACGTGCTTATCACTGCACTACTGTGGCTCCCACTGTTGTAAATTCTACCTTTCCTGTATTCCACCCCCTCTATATGCCATAGTGATAGTAACGTGTGCGGATGATTGTACGATTTAGGCGTCAAATACCTATGCAACTATCCGTAACTAAATCTACGGTTATTCTGTTCACCACATTGCCTACAGAGGTGAACACTGAGTTGAAATCATGGTCGATGATAGCAGAATTCCGACCACAAACAACCACAATATTCTTGGGGTCACATCCAACAACATTTTCACGTCATCTGCGCATACCACAGGTATCTGCCTCAAGCTGAGATGTAGAAATAAAGTCCTCAAGCAGATAAGGAAACCTTGTTGACCACATATAATGCGATAGGTCGGCCAGTGGTAAGCTATGTGGTGCCAGTATGGTACGCTAATATAAGTGCGACGCGATAAAAAAAATATTCAAATCTGGCAGAATGCAGAATGCCGAACGTGCTTATCACTGCACTACTGTGACTCCCACTGTTGTAACTTCTACCTCTCCTGTATTCCACCCCCTCTAGATGCCATAGTGAAAGTAACGTGTGCGGATGATTGTACAATCTATGCGTCAAATATGTACTCTTTCACTACATGGCCTACAGAGGTGAACACTGAGTTGAAATCATGGTCGATGATAGCAGAATTCCGACCACAAACTACCACGAGATTCTCAGGGTCACATCCGGCAGCATTTTCACGTCATCTGCGCATACCACAGCTATCTGCCTCAAGCTGAGATGTAGGAACAAGGTCCTCAAGCAGATAAAGAAACCTTGTTGACCACATATAACGCTATAGGTCGGTCTGTGGTAAGCTACGTGGTGCCAGTATGGTACGCTAATATAAGTGCGAGGCGATGAAAAAAATATTCAAATCTGGCAGAATGCTGCCCTGTTGACAGCAACATGTCGTCAGTGGATCATCTACACAATGGCAAACTCACGTTGCAGTACTTGCTCGGGTGTTACCGTGAAAGCCATCCAATCACCATACAGTGGATAGGACCCCCCACAGGCACGTCAGGTCGGGTCCTCATGATCTAGGAAGAGTGGTCCAATGTTACAAAAGAGAACCTCTAGATCAAGCATATTTGAACAGCATTCACACAGAGGCAGTCGCAGATGCCATAAACAACAAAGGTGTGAATGCAGTCCTCGGAGTAAATCTCAAGCCATCTCAGTAGTTTTCGCATCAGGGTAGTTTTGGCTCAACTACGTTCGTGATGGTGTAGGTTACTAAATACCTATAGGGCAAGGATTGATGACAGCGTGCAAAACATTTGCCCAGCATGCGGCATTGGCCCGCATGATATTAAGCCCAATTTAAATTGCCCTGTCAACACTACTCAACTAACTCCAGTATCTTTGTGGTTACAACCCATAGAAGCAGCCACATTCATAGAACTGGATATAGACCCATAGCCAAATTAAGCATAATAAGTAAACAACTATCAGTCGGCTTTGTCGACAGGGGTATACCCTCTGGCTATGTGCATTGGAACACCTATTTCCCAAAAAAACGTATGTATTTAGGGGTTCTTCAGAATTTTGGGCGTATGACCTTGCCGACATAGATATGGATTAGGTTAAAATCTCAAAAGTTTTGCGGGGAAGGTACCTAAAGGAATGAACCGACATAGTTCATTTTGGAAGTGTGTCTTATTTTAAGATTCATTCTTCTCGAAAGGACCATTAATCAGGAAATATAGACTTGCCGAGGAAAAACATCATATCGCTGTAAACAGGGCTACTAGGAGTACTTTCGGTAAAAATTTCCAGAGGATTCTCTCACAAACCCTTAACCGCACTTAAACAAAAATGTTGCTTATTTGTGTGGGTGGTACCCTAACGAATGGACCGATAGGGCCCACTTTTAAACATAATCTAAGTTTGGACAAAATATTTCGAGATCCCATGTTTGGACCAAATTGGTTGCTCCGTTTATGAAATATTGCGCTTACCATTTTAGCGGATATTTTTGAACTTTTGTGGGGGAGGTACCGGAACGAGTGGACCGATAAGCCCCATCTTAGAATCGGTTTATCCGTTCGAGAGTTATCACGCACTCCATCCACAACACATGGTGCCATAGCTGGTTTTTACAGCTTTCAGGCCATTTTCTCAGCAGGTATGGACTTGGTCCTGAAATAAACTTTCACCGTCGTAATCGGGGCAGCGAATACAAGTTCCGACAACAAAAACCAAAAGGATTTCAGAGGAGATCCTAAACTGCACTTTTCCGAAATTTTGTGTGGAGGTACCCGAAGGAGTGAACCGATATAGTCCATATTCGAACTTTATATATATTTTGTAGAAAGTATGGACGAACTCGTTAAGTCCCTTCGAGAGTTATTGTGCGTATAATTTTTACGAAAAAATTTAACTTTTGTGTGGGAGGTACCCAAGGGAGTGGGCCGATATGGCCCATCTTCGAACTTACCCAAGTTTGGACAAAATATTACGAAAGCCAAATTTTGGACCAAATCAGTTAATCGAGAGTTATCGTGCGCATCAGCCAGACCAACAGACGGACGGACTTGGCTAAATCGACTCCAAATTGTCTGAAACAGATTTCGTCCAAACATACTTGGGGTCTAAAACCATTATTTCGATGAGGCACATTTTGCCCGTATAAAATTGTATGTACCCTCGATAGCATAAATGCTGAGGGTATAAACACGAACCTACAAACATATTATATGCTTATACAATAAAAACAAAGGAATTCCACTCGCAGTGTTTCGGCTTGTGCCTGCCAACCCAGCATCAAACCTATGATTGTACGTAGGTTTCTATACTGCCACAACAACAACAGGGGATCAAGCCGAGGGTTCAACACATCCAGGAACTAGCTGTTCGTGTACGTCTATTTGAAAGTTTTAAATTTCGACCTGGCTAAACAGAAGGTTCTTTTCCCTAGCTTGTTTGGCAACCGTCTAATAGCTATCCATATATCTTCATTTCTAATCTCCAACTGGATTTTTCCACCTCCTCTTTGAAAATTATGTGCTAATGTTTTTATTGCTGTTGCTGAAGCCATTAAAGGCGAAAGCGTGCACACAATTTTTTCGTATTGATGCCGTTCTTTATTGTTCGCATTTTTAAATTGCCCGCTTATTCTGTAGTGTAATAATGTTTGGCAGAAAATTTTCTATCATTTCCACGGTTTTTTTTTTGTTTCATTCTCCAAACACCAGGCTTTATTACCTCGCTGTCGCCATGGTTGTTGCAGCTGTCATTCTGTATCCGTTATGTTTTTCAAACAGCCGGAAGTGACTTGTTTCAAGTACCAGTTTGTTTATAACTATCCCTATGTTGGTGAGTACCATGAGTATGAGTGTATAAATATGTGTGTGTGTGTTTGCTAGCGATTGGGTTTGTTAGTTTAGTGTTTTTGCCTATGTTCGTTGTTTGTCTCCTCGTTTAGGCTAAACGTTAAAGTGCCCTAATAAAGTTTCGTTGTTGAAAACGTTTTTTTGTTGCGTCGTCGTCGTTTTCGTTTCAATTTTTTACGTTTAGCCTCTGTTAAACATTGTAAATTGTGTTATTTGCCATCGTGAATTTCGGCCAATTGTTATCACCATGACACAAGGTCACCATTTGTTGGAAAATGAATAATTTAGTCGTCTATTGTTCAATTGAAAGGACAACAACAACAACGAAAATTAAAGGCTTATTGTTTGTTGGTGGGGAAAAAATATTTGTCGTTTTGTTGCCGATTGCAACAGATGTTGCTGTGTTGCGACAAATGACATGGAGGAACATTGTTTTGGGGAGGCAGATGGAGGTTTGTTAGGGGCTGCCTTGAGTCCCATAGGATGTCCCTGGACTATATATTTTATTTTTCCTTAATTTACTCTCAAATGCTAATTTTGTACTTCAATAAACATCCCAATTAAAGAAAGCGTTCCTTTAAATTAACATCTCTATTAAATATACTATTGGTAGAGTCCATCATAATTCTGTTTAATTTAAAAAGTATTTAACCATAACTTTAACATTCGAAATACAATCGCACTTGTTTATTACGAACGTCCATATAACGAATAATTTTCCATAATTTGTCTTATAGACCAAAAATTTGAATTTTCACTGTAACTGTTCTTCAGTGTTAAATACTTGCCTCTATCTCTCCCCTTGACCTATCGTCAGAATTAATTCCCTTACAGATCGTAACAATAAATTTATATTTTCGTTACGCCCAAGTGTTTCGCTTTTAATCCCTATTTTATGGTTTTGAATGTTAAATGCACTGCAACAAATTTTACTGTGACCCCTTGACGACATGGAAGGTCTTGTTGTTGTTATTTTTATGCTCTGCTCTAATTTATCTTGTAAAATTTTATTTTCTTTATTTTAATAAATGTTTTCCCTCCCTTTAACTTTCTTTCCTTGGAAACTCTCTCCCCCCTAATAAAAATGTTTTCTTTGTTGTTATCCTACTTTGATTTCTCCCTTCCCCTCCTTCTTTCTGTGTCGTCTAAATCAGTTACAAAATAGCTAAACATTTTTATATACTTTGTGGTTATTTGCCTGCAAGTGGTTTATTTGCTCGTCTTTTTTTATAATCATTACGTGAAGTCAAGCAAAGGACATAGTTACAGCTGATGATGATGACTATCGGCACCCAGGAGTATTTGTGCTATGAGAGTTTAAATCGTTTATGTTTTGTTTAACAATTGCTCATACTTTCCACTGGTCGGCACCACCACCAATGCTAATCGCAATGCTCGGAATGTCAAGTGTTTATGATAAATGTTGCGGTAAATTCGCTTTTAAATACTGGCTAGCATTTTTGAATGCCATTTTATAATCATGGTGAAATGGAAGATAAATCATTTCATAAGAAATATGGGAATATATAATCTTTTGGTTTGAATCCCATTAAAACAATGGTCAAGGACATGTCCATTTGGGAAAGGGAAAACATAAACTGGATATGGTGTGCATATACAATAAATTGAGTTCAGAATGTTGAAGATATCTTTTGGGCCTGAACAATTCATTGAGGGAAGACGAATGTTTTGCCATTAAATACACAGTGTGGAAATTTTATCGATTAAATCGATTTGAAGCAGCCCAGGAAAATATCACACACTTAACATCACATAATATGGAATTGATCCTTGGTATGTGTGTTCTGAAATACGGAAGTGTAAATGACAGTAGATTTTGCATATTTTGCGCAAGCATTGCGTTGAAATTCGTTTGTTCAGAATGGAGAAAAGGTTGTAACATCTAGAAAAATATGTAGAAGATCTATAGATGTAACCTGGGATCAGAGATGATCCGTAGGACGTATTTTTAGGTTTCCGATTGTCATGAAGTTCTAAACGTCGAAATCTACATATAACGGTATAAATTGTTGAATTTTGTTGATCATTAGGGTCGGGGTAAGCAGTGATGTGGGAATTCTTTGCTCCTTCGTATTCATTATATGATTTATATTATCTTAGATACCTCTCGAAAACTTTCTCATCTCCATCTCTGCCTCCGATCAAATTAGATACAAATACATACTACACCGAGTGTGATGGAAAATCGCTTGCGTTTGCTTAGAGAATTTGTCAGCGGCCGAAAATGAGATGTTCTGTGTGCAAGGCGGGCATGCTTACTACTGCATCTCAGTAACTTGGAAATCACAAGGCCCCCATATACCTGTCATATTAAGTCAAACCGCCAGGCAGCATATGACCGATGACATGACCACAACATTTAAATTGATCTATGCGATTTTAGGTCCAAAATTCGAAAGGAAAGATATTACTTCAGGATTCGAAAATTTCCCAAAAATATTGTATGTCTTGAAAGTAAAATTTTTACTGCACCTATTTTTTATTCTTGCGGCACCATAACGGTGTAATTTGTGTGGGGAAGAACTCGCATAAGTGCCCGATAGTTCAGAAAACACCTCTACTGGCACTAACCTAAACATTGATTGTATTCAACTGAATTTCCGGGTGTCACCCTGGTGCAATGGTTAGCATGACCGCTTGCTAAATGCCCAGGAAGCAAACGGAAGCAGAAATACCTGAGAGTAATGTTGGATTATATTTTTCGAGTATTTTTAAGCCATATCAACAGGATCCACCGCGGTGCAGCGGTAAGCATGTCCGCCTTGCACTCGTGCATTAGTAGTGGTTATCGAGATTCCCGGCGAGCATCGCAGATATAAATTATATACACACATCTTTCCTAGCATGTTTCGTTTAGAAAATGGAATATATCGACCCTCCTTTGGATATATGTACTTCTGATGGAGTTTATCAGTTTGACTATTCTTTACAGTAATATGTCTTTGTGATCTGCGCCTTGCAGCCATCCCACCTACGGTGAAAGTTTTAGAATTATTACCGCGATGGCAACAGCGATCAACAAATCCTCTTCTGATCATCATTGATATGCAATGGATTTCAGTATTGCAATTCATCGAGGATTGACAGGATGTTTCTTTCTCAGAAAGAATGAATTTGAATTTTATTTTTATACCCTCAGGTGATGATCAAATATGTGAGTCGACAAAATAATGGCTTTAGACCCCAAAGTATGTTTGTTGCTGGAGCTCACCATAACTTTCGAACGAATCAACTGATGATTTGCACCTTGTTATATTTTGTCACAACTTCGAATCAAAGAAATGCACAAGAAGCTGATTTCGTACTCATGAGCCACTTGACAAAAAAAGTGTGGCTTGCCACTCAAAAAATAAGTTATTTCAAAAATGGATATTTTTAGTTACTTGGTATGCTGTGCCAAGTAGTTTTGTGCACTCATCGAACATTGAGTGTTATTTTTAACCCTTGTAACTCAACCGATTGTCTCATGTTCTCCGAGAGACTGAGAGCAAAGGTAAAAAAAAAATCTTGTAAGGGAGATGTTTGTAGTGTTGTATGTGCTTCCACTTGTTGGGCCATTTGGCAAACTATCTACGATTATATAGCTCTATAGTGCAAGATACGATGAACACTTATTTTACTATTTACGCACAAGCAACGGTCTTGATGTATCCTTAGTGTTTTGTGGTGGTGGAAAAAAATACTTGAGTGCAAGAAAAACACTTATATTAAAAAGCACAAGACTCACAAACACTTGCGTGTTTTAAGTGGATTATGGAGATAAGTGGCTCATTGATTATCTCTGCTTAGAACAAGTTCGCAAATGGACCTTATCGATCGACTCCCTTGGATACCTCCTTACAAAAGTTCAAAATAGGGCACCCCATAACTCAAGAACAGGTTCGAATATGAACTGTATCCGCCCACTCAAATAAAAAATTTCAAAGTTTTTCGAAGAATGTGCAGTTTTAAGTTTTTTTGCAACCGGCTGTGCTTGTGGCCTCTTTTACGATCGTACAATTTTTTTGGGGGCAATTCCATACTTCCAGATATATATGAAATCAAATGACGAAATCGAAAAATTGCCTTCAGGTTTCAAAAGGTCTATATTGGAACACTTTTTCGGTTACCTCCTTCACAAAAGTCCAAAATGTTGCCCTAAAGCGCATTTCGAAATTCCATATCAAATTTACTCCTTAATGCCGGGTTTAGAGCTAAGTAATATTTGTTTTTTACAAGTCCATGGTTCCGGACAAAGTGACGTAAATGTTCTGTGGTGACTAACTACAATGGCTGGTGGGCAGGATAACTACCGAGACGTGTTGTTGACTTTGAGGACTTTGAGAGGATTTTTATACCCTCCACTATATGGAGGGTATAATTAAATTTGTCATTCCGTTTGTAACACATCGACATATTCGTCGGAGACCCTATAAAGTATATATTATTGATCAGCATAAAATTCTATGTCGATTTAACCATGTCCGTCTGTCCGTCCGTCCGTCTGTCTGTTGAAATCAAGATAGAGGTCGCAATTTTAAAGATAGAGATCCAATATTTGGTACAGAAGTTTGTACTACTTGCAGGATAGTTGGTATTGAAAATGGGCTATATCGGTCCACGTTTTGATATAGCCCCCATAGAACGGTACCTCCCGATTTTCGGTATTTTGAAGGTTTTAGATTCATTATCACACCGAAATGGCTGAAAATTGGTACTTAGTCTTCGTTAAGGGTACAAAACTTTCCTCCAGAATTTTGTCGGTATCGGTCCACGCCTTCATATAGCCCCCATAGAACGGTACCTCCCGATTTTCGGTATTTTGAAGGTTTTAGATTCATTATCACACCGAAATGGCTGAAATTTGGTACTTAGTCTTCGTTGGGGGTATTTAACTTTCTGCCAAAATTTTGTCGATATCGGGCCATGCCTTCATATAGCCTCCATAGAACGGTACCTCCCGATTCTCGGTATTTTGAAGGTTTTAGATTCATTATCACACCGAAATGGCTGAAATTTGGTACTTAGTCTTCGTTGGGGGTATTTAACTTTCTGCCAAAATTTTGTCGATATCGGGCCATGCCTTCATATAGCCTCCATAGAACGGTACCTCCCGATTCTCGGTATTTTGAAGGTTTTAGCTTCATTATCACACCGATAAGGCTGAAATTTGGTACTTAGTCTACGTTGGGGGTGTAAAACTTTCCTCCAGAATTTTGTCGGTATCGGTCCATGCCTTCATATAGCCCCCATAGAACGGTACCTCCCGATTTTCGGTATTTTGAACGTGGTGGCCTCAACTTTCCTCCAAAATGGCTGAAATTTGGTATTTAGACATCGTTTGGGGGTTTTAAACTTTCCTCTTTAAATTTGTCGTATAGGTCCACACCTTCATATAGCCCCCATGGAAAGGTACCTCCCGATTTTCGGTATTTTGAAGGTTGTTGCCTCAATATTCCTCCAAAATGGCTGAAATTTGGTATTGAGTCTTTGAGTCTAAAAACTTTCCGTCAGATATTTGTCGGTATAGATCGACGTTTTGAAATACCCCCGATAGAACGGTGCTTCACATTGTTTTACCGAAATTGCTGAAATTTTGTATTACAACTCTTGGTGGAGGGTATAACAAGTTCGACCCGGCCGAACTTAACGCTGTTCTTACTTGTTTTTTTTTATATTTTTGTCGAAGGTAGTCCTTGTAATTCTGATTACACCGATATAAGTTCGTGACCACGTCCATGCTTTGTGATAAAAGCCCTAAAAATCCTAGGGAGTAGGATAAAATTGATTGGTTGGCATGATTTCTGTAGAAGGAAATTATTTTAAAAACTGGATCCAGTTTATTGGGTCCATCTGGTCGGTCTGGTGATGTTACTTATCCTACAGACAAATTTAAACTAGAAACTTCCAAAACTTTTTTTTCACCTACCAAAATGATATATATCTGATCCGAGGTTTTTGATACCAAAATAAGGATTTTTTTAGATTTTTTTGTCATTGAAAAGTAGGGTGCTTTCCTGAAGCAATTGGATAAATTGAGTGGAGAATGTGCAACTGTCTGTTGTATAAGTTCGTACTTTATTCGCTAAGTTCAACATTTGCGAACCAGTGGTGCAAGTAGGCGAGCCGAGCCTTCAAACTAATTTAATGCCCAACATACTCGACTAATGCTTCGATGACTATGATAGCCTCGTGTCGCTATGTTTTAGTCTTCAGCTTATTCAAACGCCTAGCTTTTTACCGTTGATTTCGACAGATATGCTCACGATATTATTAGTGTATTAGTAGTTGTGGAATACTCTTCCCATTGCCAAACAATGTAATTCAGGTGAAGAAGGTGGAAGGCTATCCCGACACCTCAACCAATGTTTTTGATTTAATTTTGGGTGAATTTTGATGTAAATCTACCACAGTTTGTTTGAGCTACATATTTGCATAAATTTGATTTTGTATTTCATTACCAGAACCCTCAATTAAATTTTATTATAGTAACATGAAAATAACAACGAATAATTGGCCACATTTCAAGTCAATGTACTACATAAGCTTCTAAAAAACTGGCAATATTTATTACCAACAATGTTCATAATTATTAATTACCCTACTAAGAAAATGTTTTCATTGAACTGATGATTCCAGTAACAGTACATATACTATATTAAACATTATGCTATTTTTCCACACACTTTCAGACGTTGTGAGACAATTTGTCCGGTGACATATGCTGCGTATTAGTAATATCAGTACTTATACGCCTCAAATGTACTTGAAAACACTTTAAACCCCGACAGGAAAAACACACACATCCTTACATTTTACATAAATGTATTTAGACATCTTCAAAGTAACAAGCCAACCCTATTCACCCCTCCCCTGTGCACACACACACACTAAGTTGAATGTTTGGCCCCATTGCCAATATTTATTAACTGCATTTTTCTTTTTAGCAAATAGTCTGGTCATAGGCTGGCTGGCTTCCAAACAAGTAGTTGGCCATTTGTTTGTTAATAGATTTATGGCATATTGCCTTAAAAAATTACTTGGAATGCAGTTGAAAGGGCAGACAGTAGTCACAGGAATAAAGTATACCAAAGAAATCAATATTACAAAGTCTTAGATTTTCACAAAAAAGCCAATTTAATTTATGTTCTTCTCAATTATAAAAGACATAGAAAATCCTGCAATTATTTTATTGCCAAATTTATGGACATCTCAGCCCATCGCCACAATTCTTGGGCAAGAATTTTTCAATTGTCTGTCACTTGCAGGAAATACTGGAAAACCACAAATATTGTCAATTGGAAAAATGAAATGAAATTAACTTTCACTAACCGCACACACACATACATCGTAATAGGTGGCAGCGTACCTTCACATGCATACATACATATCTCCGCACCAATTAACGTATCAATAAATTATTAATTTCACATATGTGGCTATGAATTTCATTATCTTGGGAGTGCTGCTGCTGCTGTTGCATTTCACATTTGCATTTCATAGTTCAGAATTGTTGACCGTGGCGCCATTAGTGGCATCGTTCTCGTGTGTAACGTTGATGGACCGTTTGTAAATGTACGTGCATGTTCATAAATTTGTAACATGTAATGACACGACATTGTTGTGTGTTTACAAGCCAGTCGATTTAGCCAATGGATTATCTCCATCATTATTGCATTAATTAGAGCAGTTGTCGATGGGTGGGTGGGTTGGTTGATTGGTTGTTTTTGGTATTCATTGTGTGCACTTTGGGAAACTTCATTATATAATTACAGACTATCATTGTGGTGTTAATTTCCGCAAATATTATCTGTGTAATTAAATTTTTTGAATTATTCCAAGAATACTCAGCAATGAAAACATACATTTAAAAGTTGAATTTTAAAGTTTGAAATAAATAAATTAAATTGGATTTAACTCCCTTATAATTTTCTGTTTATAAAGATCATTTAAATGAAAAATGTAGTTTCAGCTCTTCAGCTTTAGACAGGAAAATCCTTAAGTTTGTTAATTGTTGCGTATAAGTAATTTATAGGTTAGTTGTCAACACTCATACGACGAGTTTAAATCAATGCCGACCAAGAAGAGCAAAGCCACAAATGTGAATGTATTCAAAACATTGACAATTTATGACAGTGTGTTAGTAAGATTGTATGCACGCAAGCTACAAAACAAAACATTTGCTCTCTCTTGCACGCTCTTTCTTTGCGTTCCGATCGTATGTGTGTGAATTGCCGAAAATCTTCGTAACCAGCGGCAAATGGCTGTTCGGCACTGGTTTAAACTAATTCCACTTTAACTATACTTCACTTTCAGATTAAATAAAAATGAATTAAAAAACTGAACAATTGCAAGCAATTCGTTATCTTTACCTCTTTGAAATAAAATTCTTTTAATATAGCTTTATTCAACCTACAAGTAGGTTACATTTTTTTTTGTTCTGGAAACAGTAGACTGGATTTCAAAATTAAACACTTTTTAAAGAATTTCCCTTTAAATTGCCAAATATTTTTTTATTTGGAGTAATAAATTTTATTGTATGTCCGTGTGTGTGAACATATGGACTAAATATTTCACTATGAAATATTACCCAAATTTCCTATTATTTCCACTTATAGCTTTATGCTTTTGCTGTAAACTATTCAAACAGAATATTAAATGAAGCACAAATTACATATATAAAACTCGAGCAAATAGTAAAGCAGTTATTTAACCATCAAATGCATATGTGTGCGATTTAAAAAAGAATGTGCATATCTAGACTGAGAGTGGTTCTAGAATATAGCAAGTAAAAAAAGAAAGAGTTGACTTTGACGACTGCTGAGTACCCTCGGCCAATGGCAGTACAAAAAGCAATAACGGAAGTGGTGAACGTAAACGTCCTATACACAGATCCCTAACTTCAACAAGTGAGCAAAGGCTATAGTCGGGACGGGGCCGACCATGTGTTACCCTACACCACTACCCCTGTGCATTAGTTTTTCACTGGTAAACCTTTCTTTTAGGGAATATAATCCGAATACCCAACATAATATGCCTCTTTCTCTCGGGACCCCCATAAGCAACCGAAATTTCCTGACCATCCGATCAAAATTGCGACCTGTAGCGTGATTGCAAAAAATGGAAGAATTGGCCACCTTGTTTGGCCACCTTCGCCAACCTAATTTACACCAATTTAAAGGTAATATATTCTTCTTCTATTGACAGGCTTTGCCGTTGGAATACCCCTACTAGAAGCTGATATATTCACAAAGAATAAAACTTTGAATTTGTCTCCATATGAGTTTTTCCCCATTCCGACCCCTAAATATTATCCGACTATCACCACAATCAATAAGCTTCTTCCTCTGTGGGGCCCGCATCTACCCCCAAAATCTCGTGACTATCCGATCAAAATTCCAACCGGTAGCGTGATTACAAAAAATGAAAAAATTGACATATTACTGACTTTTGCGATATCTCGGTTATTTGCCCACTTACGCCAACATACATTGAATCAATATAAAGGAGATCTTTTCTTCTACCATTGGCGGGTTTTCTTTTTGGAATGCTCCTACCAGAAGCGGAGATATTCGCATAAGAAAAAAACTTTGACTTTTCTCCACATAAGCTTTTTGCTTATTCCGACTCCTAAATATTATCCTACCATCACCAAACTTAATAGGCTTCTTCCTCTGTGGGACTCGCATCAACTCCCAAAAAAATTCGTGACCATCCGATCAAAATTGCGACCTGTAGCGTGATTACAAAAAAATCGGAAAATGGGATGCATTACCGACTATTGCGATATCTCTGTTGTTTGACCACCTACGACAGCCTACGTTGTAAAGGTGATATTTTTTACTTTCCTTGCCAGGTTTTGCTTTTGATATACCTCTTAAAAAAAACAGAGCTATTGGCTTTGAAATAAAACGTTGACCTTTTCTCCAAATAAGTTTTTGCCCATTTTTACCCCTGAATATTAACCGACCATCATCAAAATCAATAGGCTTCTTCTTCTGTGGGACCCCCATTAACTCCCAAAATTTCGTGACGATCCGATCAAAATTGCGACCTGTAGCTCGATTTTGAACAAAATTGAAAAATGGGATGTATTACCGACTATTGCTATATCTCCGTTATTTGGCCACCTACGCCAACCCGCTTTGAATCGTTGTAAAGGTGGGATTTTCTACTTTCATCAGCAGGTTTTGCTTTTGATATACCCATTATAGATGCGGAGATATTAGCTTTGAAATAAAACGTTGACTTTTTCCCCAAATAAGTTTTTTGCCCATTCCGACCCCTGAATATTATCCGACCATCACCAAAATAAATAGGATTCTTCCCATCCGGGACCCTCATCAACAACCAAAATTTGGTGATGATCCGATCAAAATTGCGACCTGTAGCGTGATTACAAGGTTTAGATGGACAGACGGACAGACGGACGGACGGACGGACTGACGGACGGACACACATAGCCAGATCGACTCAGATCGTAGAGACATTAATTTTGGTATATATAAGTATGGGTCTAGGACCATTATTTCGATGCGTTACAAACTTTTTGGCCAAAACCAACTTATAATACCCTCCCCACATAGTGGTGTAGGGTATAATAAAGGAAATAACATTCTGAAAATTGAATCACAGAGCTCCTGAATGCATATCACTGGACCACGTTGGTTGCTATCTAAACGAAATGTCAGCAGGGCAACAATGGCAGAATAGGCATTCGGTCATTAAAAGACTCAATGCACAGAGAAGAAAGTCTTTTTGTGAGCATACGATAAAGATAAAGTATCAGTTCACTTCTCCATTGATCTCCTTGGGCGTGAGCTTACTTCCCTGGTTTATATGGTCTCAGATGAATATGTCGGGGTGTTATAGACGGAGTGATACATTTTATATACTCCGTTTCCTATGACGGTTGGTGTACAAAATATGGATAATTCTACTTGATTTCAATAATAATTTGGCTTTCGATTTTAGTCCCAAATTACTTGCAGCAATTTTGTGTGCCGCACTTGTCATTTTGTCGGTGAGAAAGGGTTGTTGAGAGGGGAAGTGCACTCATTAGCCTCAACTCTCTCTTTTCAACACACTGAGAATTACCACAACTAAAATTGCTTTATGTAAATTGAGACTAATTAAATTCCGTCCAGCCTCACTTCTAAATAACATAACTTATAATTAATGAACTTTGATAACCCTCTAATGTACATCAGTTCACCTTATTTTCTTTTTCTCAATTCAAGTAACAGTAATAACGGCAATACACAAGATAGATAAAAAATCCATTACTCACCAAAGAAAACGTTGAACAAGAACAACAACTTCTTCTTGCGGAAATCAGAGATGGACATGTTGATATAGTTTTTTATTTGTGGCTTTCAAAGAAAGGAAATTGGAAAAAAGCTGTAAAGAGAGAAAAAACAGAAGGGAAACACAATGAAATCCAATTACTAAAAAAGTTGGCATTTATACATAAGGATAAGGCATAAACATGAAAGGATACTTAAAAAAGATTTTTTTGACAAATTTATAAAAATTTTAAAAATTTTCAAAAATAGTAGATCTGTCTAAATTTTGAGTAAGATGTACCATTTTAATTATTTTTAATTAAATAAAATATGTATACATTTATCAAAATATATATTAAAATAAAATAATTATAAATTTAGTAAAATAAATATTAAATTTCAATTTATTTCATATTTATTTGAATATTAAAATAATTTAATATTAAATATTATTTTGGTTTAAAAGTATGGTAAAGGAAGTGTTCAAATATAAAAATAGCTTTTCGAAAATAATCCGCAAATCAAATGAGACATTATTTTGTTGTAAGGGTTGGCATGATTAAAGGTCGATGGTATGAAATTGACGTTTAAAGAAATCAAGTTTTTATAAGGTAATCAAATTCAAGGCGATATGATCGCAACGACACTTAATATTTCCTAATTGTTTCAGCCATATAAAATTTCTTTATAGGAACTTGTGGTGGTGTTTTTATTTATAATTTTTATTCTTATGATATTTAATAGTATGTCCTCACTGGTATATTGAGATAGATCACTTCTCTTATTTAAATATTTTTATTTTTGCTATTTCATTTTCTAACTTCTGATGGCTATAACTTTTAATTATTATTGCAATTCCCATTGATTTGATTATACCTCTATTTCTACGATTTTAATTTATTTTCAGTAAATAAAACAAAAGCTTTCGTCGAAACTCCATAATAACTAATGTAGTAAAACGTTAACACATGCAGCCATGCGAAAAGTGTATAAATAAAATGCTACCGCTTTTACAACCATAAAAAACTATAAATTTAATACCTTCTAAACAATTTCAACGGAATAAGAACAAGCGTTTTTAAGTTATCTGCGCTAGGTGCTTTCCTCTAAGAAAAACAACAAAAACGCCAAATACATCGCAAAACTATTTCCATGAAATTTTAGTTTTTTCCTTGTGACTCGTAAAGCTTCATGAAAAGCAGCATTTTACCAATTTGCGAGGAAGGAAAATGTGTACGTTTGTATTTTAAGCTCACATACACACAGACAATTGTTCTTGGTTGTATGTCTGTTGTCGCCCTGGAATTAGTTGTTCATTGTTATCTAGAGTTTTATTACTTGGAATTAAATAAGCTCCCAATGCTCTCAGGAATATTTGAACTACAAATGTTTCCTTGAATCTTAGAGAGTTAACATATTTTTGGGGATGTCATGTTTTAATAATATTGGGATGTATTTGAAAGATGTTGGTTTTGTAATTATAGATTTTTTTAATTGAAATGGAATTAGAGTTGTAAAATATGGAACCTTGATTATAAGTAAAAATATAAGTCCTAGCTTTTTAAGGCTTTACGCAGTTAATGAAGGCAAAGAATCAAATATAACCTCCAGGCATAGGTGATTTTTCAGAGCATGATATTCACAATTCAGGAGTGGATGTTTTAAAGAATTTTTCAAGTCACTTTAAACCAACCAAAGCTTGGATATTTTAAGGAATTGCTCAAGCCACTTTTAATCAAACAAGGAGTGAATATTTTAAAGACCCACCAAGGTGTGAATATTTTAAAGAAGTTTTCAAGCCACCTAACCAATTAATGCGTGGATATTTTAAAAAACAAATTTCAAGTCACCCTTAAGCAAGCAAGGCGTGGATATTTTAAAGAAATGTTCAAGCCTCCTTTAACCAACCAAGGTGTGGATATTGTAAAGAATTTTTCAGGCCACCTTTTACCCACCAAGGCGTGGATATTTTAAAGAAATTTACAGGCCAACTTTAACCCACAAAGGCGTGGATATTTTAAAGAAATGTTTAAGCCTCCTTTAACCAACCAAGGTGTGGATATTGTAAAGAATTTTTCAGGCCACCTTTTACCCACCAAGGCGTGGATATTTTAAAGAAATTTACAGGCCAACTTTAACCCACAAAGGCGTGGATATTTTAAAGAAATTTACAGGCCAACTTTAACTCACCTAGGTGTGGATATTTTAAAGAAATTTTCAAGCTACCTAACCAACCAAGGCGTGGATATTTAAAAAAAAATTCAAGTCACCCTTAACCAAGCAAGGCGTGGATATTTTAAATAAATTTTCAAGCTACATAACCAACCAAGGCGTGGATATTAAAAAAATTCAAGTCACCCTTAACCAAGCAAGGCGAGGATATTTTAAAGAAATTTTCAAGCTACATAACCAACCAAGGCGTGGATATTAAAAAAATTCAAGTCACCATTAACCAAGCAAGGCGTGGATATTAAAAAAAATTCAAGTCACCCTTAACCAAGCAAGGCGTGGATATTTTAAAGAAATGTTCAAGCCTCCTTTAATCAACCAAGGCGTGGATATTTTAAAGAAATGTTCAAGCCTCCTTTAATCAACCAAGGCGTGGGTATTTTAAAGAATTTTGTAGGCCACATTTAACCCACCAAGGCGTGTATATTTTAAAGAATTTTTTAAGTCCTCTTTAGCCAACCAAGGCGTGGATATTTTAAAGAATTTTTGAAGTCCTCTTTAGCCAACCAAGGCGTGGATATTTTAAAGAATTTTTTAAGTCCTCTTCAGCCAACCAAGGCGTGGATATTTTAAAGAATTTTTTAAGTCCTCTTTAACCAACCAAGGCGTGGATATTTTAAGTAAATTTTTAAAGCCCTCTTTAGTGGATATTTTAAAGTCCTCTTTAGCCAACCAAGGGGTGGATATTTTAAAGAATTTTTTAAAGCCCTATTTACTGGATATTTTAAAGTCCTCTTTAGCCAACCAAGGCGTGGATATTTTAAAGAATTTTTTAAAGCTCTCTTTAGTGGATATTTTAAAGTCCTCTTTAGCCAACCAAGGCGTGGATATTTTAAAGAATTTTTTAAAGCCCTCTTTAGTGGATATTTTAAAGTCCTCTTTAGCCAACCAAGGCGTGGATATTTTAAAGAATTTTTTAAAGCCCTCTTTAGTGGATATTTTAAAGTCCTCTTTAGCCAACCAAGGCGTGGATATTTTAAAGAATTTTTTAAAGCCCTCTTTAGTGGATATTTTAAAGTCCTCTTTAGCCAACCAAGGCGTGGATATTTTAAAGAATTTTTTAAAGCCCTCTTTAGTGGATATTTTAAAGTCCTGTTTAGCCAACCAAGGCGTGGATATTTTAAAGAATTTTTAAAGCCCTCTTTAGTGGATATTTTAAAGTCCTGTTTAGCCAACCAAGGCGTGGATATTTTAAAGAATTTTTAAAGCCCTCTTTAGTGGATATTTTAAAGTTCTCTTTAGCCAACCAAGGCGTGGATATTTTAAAGAGTTTTCCATTTTTCCAATTTTTAATTTCCATAAAAATGTCACCATTTTCACCCACATTAATTCTGCTTAATAGTGCCATACCACCTTCAGACAAGTTCAAGTTTCAAATATTGGCTTGGCTTGTTCCTTTGACTTTGACTTTGGAAACCAAATCATTATCTTATTTGTGATGGTTGCTCGTCTTTTTGCACATTTTTTCCTTTGAGGCATTGTTTCGCCTGCATTTACTTTGTATCGGGGCAATGTTGTTGGCATACATTCGTTTATGCGCTCTGAGGAATAGTCATTCTCAGTATTTTGTCATTAACAGCTACAAAACTACCATCGTCGTCATCATCATTACCAATGTCATTACGACGCTGACGTTGATGATTTGTTTTCTGTGAACATTAAATTGTTTTCATTTATTTGCAGCTTCTTAATGCAACTTGATGCCCATGATTTTATTGCTCATAATGTGCTGCTCTTTTGTTTAATGGCATCAACTGAACTTTGATGCCCAAAAGGATATGATGAGCAAAAGGCTTCAGAATTATGGGCAAAAGTGAATAGAAAATGGTTATTAAATTTATATATGTGATCATAAAACAGAAAATAGTTTATGCTTATGCGTTTTGCATGATGTTGAGCTAGAAGAAATTTAGCTTTTAAATGGCATACGTTAATATCAAATGATGCTTTTGGTAATCAAGTCACAAGTCATAAAGTTGAAAAATATGCAATAAACTGCAATAATGGCATTGGAAATTGTGGGTGATGGTGCATTGTTTAGATTTATGATGCATTAATATGCAGCATAATGCTTGTTAAGTGAAGGACGATTTGGTGGGGACCATTCACCAAGTAAGGTTGATAGCTTCAGTAATGCAACATCTCTTTAAAATTTGGTACCATGTTCAAGTCGTACTATGGTCAACATCCCAGCCAGGCATGGCAATATAAATTTGCTAGTTAATTATTGATCTCTTTGTCCCTACCGGAATGGTCTCAAACGTTCTTGTTCTGCCAAGTTTTAATTTTTATAAAAATTGTATCATAGAACTATCCCCATAAATCTGAAAATCTTAACTAGTTGAAACAATTTAATAGATTTCAAAAAAAAAAAAAAATCAATTTAAAAAAAGGCAATATAAAGCCCCACGTTTTTCTCCCCTTAAACCTGACAACTATTCTCCTTTAGTCTGCCAATACCTAAGGGATTTGTAACATATCCCTGGTGGCTTTCATAGACATTAACAAAAGCTCAAATGGAGGAGTGAATACCATCAAGTGCGACGCACAACGACGGCAGTGTGGCAGGTTTTTTTCAGATTCTAGTTCTTTGTATGTTGTCTAAGAGCAAACAAAAGGACATATTTACACCTTTCGTGGAAAATGCACTCAAACAAAATGCTACCACTCACACATACAAAAATATGTACATATGTTTGTACATATTGAGGCATTGGCAGAGACCTAGAAAATAAACATGCACCCTGTTTGTGTGTGTGTGTGTGTATGTATGCTTGTGTTGATTTTCTTGAGCATAGAAATTTACCGAGATTTGTTTTTCGTTTGAAAAACATGTTAAAAATGGCAATCTTCACAAAAAGTTGCTCACTTTAAGGTTGTCTCGGAAATTAGTTTCAATGAAAAATCAAGGTCCATGGGGTTTGTTTTCTGGCATTCAAAAACAACATTACAAAATAAAGGGGAATTGAAGCAAGAGAAAAATTGAAGTAAACAAAGGAATGTTAAGAAAAATTTAATATTATTTTGATATTTTAAAGAATTTTTCTTGACACATTTTCCTTACCAGGAAGCGTAGATATTTTAAAGAATTTTTCAAACCTTTTCCACAACAAGGCGTGGATATTTAAAGAATTTTTCGAAGCACCTTTTCCACAACCTGGCGAGGATATTTTAAGGAAATTTGCAAACAACTTTTTCCCCAATAAGGCGTGGATATTTTAAAGAATTTTTTCCCCAACAAGGCGTGGATATTTTAAATAATTTTTTAAACAACCTTTTCTCCAACAAGGCGTGGATATTTTAAAGAATTTTTCAAAGCACATTTTCCCCAACAAGGTGTGGATATTTTAAGGAATTTTTCAAACAACCTTTTCCACAACAAGGCGTGGATATTTTAAAGAATTTTTCAAACAACTTTTTCCCCACAAAGGTGTGGATATTTTAAGGAATTTTTCAAAAAACCTTTTCCACAACAAGGCCTAGGTATTTTAAAGAATTTTTCAAACAACTTTTTCCCCACAAAGGTGTGGATATTTTAAGGAATTTTTCAAAAAACCTTTTCCACAACAAGGCCTAGGTATTTTAAAGAATTTTTCAAACAACTTTTTCCCCACAAAGGTGTGGATATTTTAAGGAATTTTTCAAAAAACCTTTTCCACAACAAGGCCTAGGTATTTTAAAGGACTTTTCAAAGCACCATTTCCCCAACAAGGCGTGGATATTTTAAAGAATTTTTCAAAGCACCTTTTCCCCAACAAGTCCTGGATATTTTAAAGAATTTTTCAAAGCACTTTTTCCCCAACAAGGCGTGGACATTTTAAGGAATTTTTCAAAGCACCTTTTCCCCAACAAGGCGTGGATATTTTAAAGAATTTTTCAAAGCACCTTTTCCCCAACAAGTCCTGGATATTTTAAAGAATTTTTCAAAGCACATTTTCCCCAACAAGGCGTGGATATTTTAAGGAATTTTTCAAAGCACCTTTTCCCCAAAAAGGCGTGGATATTTTAAAGAATTTTTCAAAGCACCTTTTCCCCAACAAGGCGTGGATATTTTAAAGAATTTTTCAAAGCACCTTTTCCCCAACAAGGCGTAGATATTTTAAAGAATTTTTCAAAGCACCTTTTCCCAACAAGGCATGGATATTTTAAAGAATTTTTCAAAGCACCTTTTCCCCAACAAGGCGTAGATATTTTAAAGAATTTTTCAAAGCATCTTTTCCTATCGTAGGCGTGGATATTTTAAAGAATTTTTCAAAGCACCTTTTCCTATCGTAGGCGTGGATATTTTCAAGAATTTTTCAAAGCACCTTTTTCCTATCATAGGCGTGGATATTTTCAAAAATTTTTCAAAGCACCTTTTCCCCAACAAGGCGTGGATATTTTAAAGAATTTTTCAAACAACCTTTTCCCCAACAAGGCGTGGATATTTTAAAGAATTTTTCAAACAAGGCGTGGATATTTTAAAGAATTGTTCAAACAAATTTTTTCCAACACGGCGTGGATATTTTAAAGAATTTTTCAAACAAATTTTTTCCTCAAAAAGACGTGGATATTTTAAAGAATTTTTCAAACAAATTTTTTCCTCAAAAAGACGTGGATATTTTAAAGAATTCTTCAAAAAACCTTTTCCCCAAAAAAGCGTGGATATTTTAAAGAATTTTTCAAACAACATTTTCCCCAAAAAGACGTGGATATTTTAAAGAATTTTTCAAACAACATTTTCCCCAAAAAGACGTGGATATTTTAAAGAATTTTCAAACAAGAATTTTTAAAGAATTTTTCAAACAACCTTTTCCCCAACAAGGCGTGGATATTTTAAAGAATTTTTGAAAGGCGTGGATATTTTCAAGAATTTTTCAAAACACCTTTTTCCCAACAAGGCCTGGGCAGTTTAAAGAATTTTTCAAAGGCGTGGATATTTTCAAGAATTTGTTAAATCACCTTTTCCCCAACAAGGAGTGTATATTTTAATGAATTTTTCAAACCACCTTTTCCCCAACAAGGCGTGTATATTTTAAAGAATTTTTCAAACCACCTTTTCCCCAACAAGGCGCGGATATTTTAAAGAATTTTTCTATTCAACTTTTCCCATCAAAGGCGAGGATATTTTATAGAATATTTTAATCCACCTTTTCTGTAGCTTATTTTCCTCCTTATTATTAACCCTCATACCGTTTTTGTTTTTTTTTTTTTATTATTATTAAAGATTTCGAGATATTCAAAATTTACTATTTAAATATTTATAAATACACACTTCAAGGTTTTGGCCTCTTCGACTTCAATGACACTTCTGGCTCTCAACTAATTGTTTGTTTAGTAAATTAAAAAAAGCAAAACCGAGCTCTCACATGCCACACTACAACACAATTCAATTAAGTATGTATGTATGTTTATATTTTTTTGGTTTTTGCATATGAAATTAAGTTAAGTATTTTTGGTAATTGTGTGCATATTTTCTATGCGTATATTTTGTGTGTGTATGTTTTAGTGTTTACATTAATTTTAATTGTATTTGTGCAAAAAAATTAATGCTAAACCATTTTAGTTTTAATTTGTTCTCATCCTCCAGTGGTGACCTTTCATACCGTCGCTCCCTCTTACTCTCTATGGTTGTTTATTTTTCTATTGTCCACTTTCTCATTCGCTTAATCCCCGTGATAACATAAGTTTTTAATAGTGAAATTTTATGTTTTGTTTTCTGTGTGTATTTGTATAAGTGAGGTTTTTATGCACACCACTCTGCAGCTATTAAATTATTTACCAAACTAAATGTTTATTTAGATTATTAGTTTATATGAGACATTTCAAAAAGAAAAGAATGAGAACAAGGAAGAAAAAAATTGATTGTTGAAAGTAAATTAATTAAACGATGAACAATTTAGACCTATAGCTGAACGTACTACCTAAAATTTGTTTATGCCAACTTTTCCACAACCAGGCGTCAATATTTTTCATAAACTTTTCAAGTCACCTTTACCAAGCAAGCGTAGATATTTTAAGGAATTTGTAGAACTACCTTTTTCAAACCAATGCTATACCATTTTAAATATATTTTCATTGGAATAACATTTTTCATTTATCCGCTTTATCAACATTTACAAGTCTCTGCTCATATATTTTAAGGATCGACTCATATCTTATTACCTTCTTCCTCAAACCTCTTCCCCCAATTCTCTTCAACGAATTATCATATTTTAACTCTTCAACAATCAACTCATCCATTATCGTCTTGCATTTGCATGCCTACTCTTCTGCCACTTTCACCTCCCTTATCCCACTAACTACTCATTTAATATTTGGAAATTCTAAGCACCAAAAAACAACCTTGCAATTGTTTAAAGCTATAACAAACATGTTAGTTTGCATATCACTGTACGAGTGTATGCTTGAAAGTGTGTTTTTTTTTTTTGGTGCAATTTGCTTAATTACACATCATAATTTTTAAATTGCTCACACGCTTTGATAACATATACATTTGAATAAATATTCATCTGTACATATGTATAAATGTCTGTTTTTATACACACACACACTCATGAGATACATGGGTGTGAGACAAATATTTACACACTCTTTTTCACATTACAATTGATATAGTCACACATTGTAACATGAAATAAAGGAAAAAAACATAGACCAAGAGTAAATCTCACAATAGTTCGGCTGGGTACTCTCTACCACCAGCCACTCACAGTTAGTGTTCTAATACATATCAACTATTCTATAGACGACACACATACATACATACATTTATTACAAAGCAATGTCTATTTAAATACCATCATATCCATAACAATTTAAAATTCTCTTTTTCAGGAATTGTGTTTTGTTTTGCGTTGTTAGCAGAAAAATGCCGGCAGACGAAGGCAGGGATGAAAGGTAAGTGCACTACTACGCCACTTGACAGTGGTTTAAGATTGCATTTTGAATTATGAAATTGATAAATATCAAATAAAATGTTCAGAAGAAGGGAAATCTCTTAAAGAACATCAAATAACAGCGGGTTTGTAGGAAATTGACGTTAGAAATGACACGAAAAATACCTGTCTGCTTAAATATTTTAATCTCAAATATTTAATTTTTATAATGCAGATATATAAATTAATTGTGCTTAAACCCCAGGTTTCTGTTTCAGTGTGCATGAAATTAAGCTGGCTTTCTCGCTTCATATCCAAGCACCTCTAATAGAAATTATCTACTTTCTTATATATTTCTAAAATAAAATAAATGACCATTTTTGTGTTATTTCCATGGGTCGTATTAGTAGTGTCACCCTCCATACGACCCATAGTACACTATAACTGAAATCCACACTTTTTCTGGGTATAACGGATAGTTCTTAGAGTGATTTTGTTATAGCAAAGGAAATAAAACAATTGGAGATTGCAAGGACATTTTCAGCATTAAAAAACTCAGTTGAATTTGCCGACATCTGAAATAAATTAATTGTGCTTTAACCCCAGTTTCTATTTTAGTGTGCCTGAAATTAAGCTGGCTTTCTTGCTTCATACCCAAGCACCTCTAATAGAAATTATCTACATTCTTATAGATCTAAAATAAAATAAATTAAATGACCATTTTTGTGTTATTTCCATGTGTCGTATTAGTAGTGTCACTCTCCATACGACCCATAGTACACTATAACGGAAATCCAGGCGTTTTCTGGGTATAAGGTATAGTTCTTAGAGGGATTTTGCAATAGTAAAGATAATAAAGCAATTGGAGAATGCAAAGGAATTCTCAGCATTAAGAAACTCAGATGGACATCTGAAAACCCTCAGCCTATGGCTGTACAAAACAACAATAACAGAAATGGTGGACCTAAATGTACTATGAACAGATATTTAATTTAAAAAGTAAATAGCATTTTCGTAGATGACAAAAGAAATTTTGGATGGCGTTTGTGGTGTAGGTATCATAAGCTGACGCTCAAATTATTCCCCTGACTAATGAATACAATACTGTTTTCACCAAAAGATTTTTGGAAGACTCAGACCATTAGTGAGATACGTATGGAAAATAAAATTATAGCGTTGTAACAAAGGCTAGGAAAAAGTTTAGTGCGAGAGGTGTATGAAGGATTGGGGCATATATTTCAGAATGTATTTACCAACCCTAGCGAAAGAATTGTTATGTTATAGCTAAGATGCCACCGTGGTGCAATGGTATGCACACCCGCCTTGCACTCTGAAAGTCGTGGGTTCGATTCCCCGACCAGGCAACACCAAACATTTTTCAACGGTGGCAAAATACCCCTCAGTAATGTTGGTGACATTTCCTGAGTATTTCAGCCATGTAAAACTTCTCTACAAAGTGGTGTCTTAAGACACGCCGTTAGGACTCGGCAATAAACAGTAGGTTCCATATCATTGTGCTAATATGAATCGGGATGCACTCATTGATATGAGAGAAGTCTCCCTTGTCCCGTATGGGATGTTTGTGGAACAATTTTAAGACGACAATTTCAACACGATCTGAGAATTGCGTTAATCTAAATCTAAATTAAAGCGCAAAATATTAAACTTTTGTGTAAAAGCCACTTGAAGAAGTGGCACAGCTAGTTAACGTGCCAACCAGCTATATCCTTAGACTGCTTGTAGGATATATTAAAGCTTTAGGGTCAATATGTAAGGAAGCAATGACTTGTCGTAAAAAAATGATATTGTTGTTACCTGCAAAATGTCTAAACAATCCTAGAACAGCCCTTAAACCATACGACTTTCCTCCAAAACAATATTTACTGCCGCAATATGGGCTGCTAGTCCTATTTGCTGTAAAAATATCAAAACGTTTCGATAGCTGGTCTTACATTGAACTAATTTTCTGTGGGATGTACACGAAGAAGTGTATATATTCCAGACATAGGTCTGAACTTTGTATGCCTGGAAGAAATATTACGATGCGCACAAATTGGGTGAAATTAATTACTTCCTTCGAGAGTTATCGTACGCTCCATTTTATCGACAATTTTGAACTCTTGTGTGGAGGGTCCCCGAAAGAGGGGACCGGTTTAAGTTTGTACAAAAGTATAATCCAAACCTGAGTTGTTCGAGAGTTATTTTGCGAATTAGCCAGCCAGGACGAACAGGATTAAAATGATTGAAACGTATTTCGTCCAAACACACTTGGGGTCCGAAATCATTATTTCGATGCGGCACATTTTTTGTCGTATCAAATCGTATATGGCTTAATTAAACTGAAGACTAAGGGTATAATATAGGTTGTGACAGCAAGGTTGTATTTTGAATAGTATATTGTATTTAGGATACAAGAAGAAAATTCCAATGAGTTCGAGTTAAAAATAGCCCTGAGCTAATACTACAAAATCGTAAAATTGAACGATTTTTATAATTTTATATGTGCCGCATAATTAATGTTGTCAATCATACGGCCCATAATTTCCAAGAGTCATGAGTTTTAGGCTTCCTCAGCCAATATTATCTAATAAGTTAAGCAATTTTTATATTTGTTCATATGTGTCGTATAATTATTGTCGCCAATTATACGACCCATATCACACAATGAACTAAATGTGAGCTAACTCGTTTCAAACACTTGCGTTTTGGGCTTTCCTAGGAGAGTTTGTTTATCTTTGTCTTATAAATTAAGCAGTTTTTTTACTTTGTTCATATGTGCCGTATAATTAATGTCGTCAATCATACGTCCACATTACCCAATGATTTAAATGTTCTTTATGGAGTTGTGTCAAATGAACTTCAACTTCACTACGTTCTAGTGGCTCACATCATTTGTATGAACAAACTGCGCATACGTAATATCACACGTTACATTTTATAACGTTACTCATACGTTTTGGAACTAGTACAGTGAACTAGGAACTATATTACTCATCTCTTGTAACTTAACTCGTCTGAAATATTTGGGGTTGTAAGTTTTGTAGCCAATTTCATTTTGCTATTCTGAGTTAATCGAATTTTATATTTTATTTCTATGTGTCGTATAAATAATTTCGCCAATCATACGCCCATATTGCCCAAAAAGTTAAAGATAAGTACTTTCGTACTTTGAGGAAAACCCGGTGAGGTCCTTTATCTAATCTATATGTAATATTTTCAGATTTTGTTCATAGGTGTCGTATAATTAATGTCGTCAATGATACGTTCCATATTCACAAATGAATAAAATACCCTTTATTTTGGACTTTCTTAGCCAATTTTATTCTCCACTGTATCGAGGTTCCTATTCTCCTCTCATTGCTTTATTACCGTAGATATAATCAACAAGGCTTCAGGACAACCCTCACTAATACATTGATTTAATATTTTTTCTCTCACTGTCACATTTAATTATTAAATTCAATATTTTGTGTTCCCTATTCATTGTAATAAATTACATATTACATGTTAATAAAATTACAACATATTATAACATGTAATACAAACTCATTAAATGAGACCTAATTATATTTGTTATCGTACATAATCTGTTAATAATAAAAATATTTATTAAAAAAAAAAATAATTATTATTTAAAGTGATTTTTTTTTGCAATTGACATTATTATTACAATAAAAATAATTTTATATAAACTCGGTACATATATAATGTACATGGAACTTTTGCCACACTTATACTAGCACACAAACTCACATAATTATTTTAACCAACAATAACTAATTTTACAAAATTAGTTGAAATAACAGCAACATGAACAAAAAAAAAAAAAAACTTATTTAAAAATTCTCTATATAATGTGTTTGCCATTGAATATATCCTGCAGCAACAAATAACATTTAAAATTCATACAAAAATGAATTTTTTGCATTCTATGGAATTTAATAACATTTGTTCTGAATTTTAACAGACAGATAATTGAGCCGGTGACAATTTGAAAAAAGGAAAAAAACTAATCATAATTAAGTCTAATATTTTTAGCCTTAAATGAGGTTCATGGTGGCATATTGTAACAGTCTTTTTGTTTTCTTTTTTGCTTTCTTCTGTTCATCTTATAGCTTGTCGTCTGTAGTTGGCCTTTTAATCTTGGCAGCCACATCAAATAAGAATGGAAGAAAAGAAACCTAAAAACACAACAACAGCTGAACAGCTACATCAACATTTGATTGCTTAACAACGAATCAAAGTAAGTAGCCGTGTAGAGGATACGTTTTCAAAAAGAGCAAGAAAAAAAAAATATGTAGATGTCTTCTTAATGTTAAGAAATAATGGGGGAACTAATCTTAAAGCAAATTTACAACCAAATGCCACAAATACCTAAATGTTTTACCATGTTGTGAGGTTAAAAACAAATTGTGGGAAATGTTTAATTTGTTTCGCAAAGGAAAGTGCTTGATCTTGTGGGAAATGGAAATTTAGGGTGCATTAATTTAAAGATTTGGGGTGACATTTTATGCAACTTTTATTTAATAATTTAAAAATGATAAACTATAATAGACTTGTTTTTAAAAGAAATGTGAAAGAGTTCAAATCATTTACTGGGAGAGGGGGCCCTAGTGAGAATACTTACGTTTACATGAAGAAGTATTATGTAATAGAGTAATTAGAGATTTCCCACATAAGGAATGTTAATTAATGGGCCTGATTTACATACGCCAACAAGGCACAAATTAGGGGAATAAGCACCCCTTAGCCCTCAACACCCACATGGTAAACTCTCAATAGTCGTGAATAAAATTGGCTAATAAAGCTGAAAAACCAAGGTGCTCAAATGGGTAGAAGTAATTTTTATCGTAAGGTAATATGGGGCGTATGATTGGTGACATTAGTTATACGACACCTATGGATAAAGTAAACACTTTTATTTATTAGATATATGACCTTAACGGACCTCTTTCAGCGATAAACATGCAATAGGAAGGAAAAATTTTCTATGAAACTGTAAAACCGAAGTGTTTAAAACAAGTTAGCTTGAATTTAATTAATTGGATAAAATCAGGGTTTATGATGAGCGGCCAGGGCTTATGGGGTGCCACCGTGGTGCAATGGTATGCACACCTGCCTTGCACGCTAAAGGTAGTGGGTGCTATTCCGCGGCCAGGCAACATCAACAATTTCCAACGGTGGCAAAATTCCCCCACAGTAATGTTGGCGACATTTCCTTAGTATTTCACCCATGTATAACTTCTCTACTCGGCGATAAACAGTAGGCCCCATATCATTGTGCTAATATGAATCGGGGTGCACTCATTGATATGAGAGAAGAAGAACAAATATTATTATTATTATGATTAGCGGCAATAATTATAAATATACAACATATATTAAAAATATAGTTATACCCTCAACCATTAGGATAAAGAGGGAGGGTATAATATCTTACATGTAATTCAGTGGGTAATATGGGGAGTATGAGTAGCGACAATGATTATCTGACACACATGAACATTTTGTTAATTATAACCTCAGTAGATCCGCTTGATCGAGAGTTGTTCTGCTCGTCAACCAGCCATAAAGACGGACGACCGGGACTAAACTTACTCCAAATTGTCTAAAGCTTATTTCGTCCAAACATACTTGGAGTCCAAAACTATTGTTTCGATGTGGCAAATTTTTTATCGTATAAAAGTGTATATGTCCTCGTTAGGCTAAAGACTGAGGGTATTAAATAGCTTATTTCACTGTGTCATCTTGTTTATTTCACCACGTCGAATATACTGTATTTTGAATAGTATGAGTATTGGATCTAGGATACGAAAAGGAAATCTCCAGGTTTCCAAAAAGTTCCAGTTCAAAATAGCCTTGACCTAATACTTCAAAATCTAATAATTGCACGACTTTGAGAATTTTATATGTGTCGTATAATTTGTGACGCCAATCATACGCCCCATATTTTCCAAACAATAAAATAAAAGTTAACTAGTTTGAAAGTTTTGTGTTTTAGGCTTCCTTAGGCAATATTATTTCGAGAATAAATTTGACTCAGAAAGCCTACATTTCAAGTGTTTCAAACGATTTACATTTAATAAATTTGGTTATATGGGACGTATGATTGGTGTCAATAATTATACGCACATATGAAGAAATGTTTAAATCGTCAAATATTATCCCCTCAGCAGGGGACTTGGAGTCCAAAACTATTGTTTCGATGTGGCAAATTTTTTATCGTATTTAGCGGTCTTAAACGAAAAAATATCCTCGTTGGAACTTCGAATCTCTGAAGTTGAAACAAAGCTCCAGACCAATGTAGACCAACAATTCGTCGCAATAGAAAAAACCATAAGCGCCATTGAATCACGTCTAGTCAGCCTAGAATCAAAAGACGATTCCGTTGCCAATAACGAAATTTTTCAATTAAAACAACAACTTCAACGCCAAGAAAACCTGGCCGTGTCGTGTGACCTGCGAATAACTGGTGTTCCATAGATACAAAATGAAAACCTCCACGACTGCTTCCACGCAATTTGCAACGTTATCGATATAAATATACCTTCATATACCTCTATCTTCCGCTGGCGTACTAACAACAAATCCGATGTAATTATTGCAAAATTAACATCAGCCTACGATAAGAACAACATCCTAAAATACTATGCTCGGTTTAGAAAACGTAACAACAGCAGCCTGCTACTGTCACACTTAGGCTTCGAATCGAGTAAACCCATATTTATAAACGAAAATCTTACTGGTCATAACTACAAAATCCTGCAAGCCGCTATCAAGCTTCGAAAACAAAATGCTATTTCTTCTGCTTTCTCATTGCGTGGTCTTGTTTATATCAAAGCCACTCAGACTGATGATCCCCTACATATTGATGACCTGTGTAAATTAAATCAGTTTTTTCGACCATGCGATAATAATAATACCACTGAGCAAAATTAATTTCGTCTCTAAGTTAGCCGAGCCCTACTGTGGCACTGTCCTTGAGATCTACAATTTGTTAATCGCCTTTACAAACCTACCCATTCATTCATCTACTTCCAAACTTCCACTTGTCTGTCAAACCATTGCCTTAATTTTATTCCACGATGTCTATATCAAATGAAATGTTCATCAACGGTTCCAAAGACTCCACAAAAAGCCTCATTCAAATACTAGGGAAACAAAAATCGGGTTTACGTATCTGCCACATTAATGCCCAAAGTCTGTCCAATAAAATGGATGAATTTCGTTACATATTCGAAAATTCTGCTGTGGATATTGTCTGCGTATCGGAAACCTGGTTCAACTCAATTACTCCTGACATATTGGTACGAGTTAATGGTTACAAAGTGTTTCGAACTGATAGATCGACTCATGCTGGAGGTGTAGCAATTTATGCGAAGACAAACATTCAATGTAAGATATTAAGTCAGTCTACAAGTGAGGATCGTATTGAACATCTCTTTACCGAAATTACTATTATTGGCAATAAACTGTTCCTGGCTTGTATCTATAGGCCCAAGCATAACATTAAGTATGACGATTTAATTGCTCTACTTGGGGATTTCACAGTACATTACTCAGATGTTGTAATCACAGGAGATCTCAACTGTAACTTACTGAAGCCTAATAATTTCGTAACGTCTTTGAATTCTATTGGCTTATTTGTGGTAAACTCAAATACACCTACGCACTTTTCTCAAACTTGCAATACTCTTCATTGTCGACAGAACAGACAAGGTTTTATTGTACGACCAGTTGTCAGCCCCATGTTTCTCAAGACATGACCTCATCTTCATGACATACGAATTTAATATGGTTTTTGAAGAAGTTACCGAAAAATACTATGATTTTAAACGAATTAATATACCACAATTGGAAATTGACGTTGCTTATACGGACTGGGATGAGATCTATTGCAAAAGATCTTGTGACGATCAACTCTCGTGCCTACAAAATAAAATATCCTTGCTTTTTGATAAACACGTACAGCTACGAACTGTTAAAACCAAGCAGCGTGAATCATGGTTCAATGACAATATTAAAAAACTTATTGACACAAGAGATAAACTGTATATGCGTTGGAAGCGTTACAAGATATCCTCATTCCACGATGAGTATAAAGCTGCAAGGAAACAAGCTACGAAACAAATTCAACGAGCAAAATCTATTTTTTATCATACAAAATTTAACTCTGCTATAGATTCCCAGCAGAAATGGAAAATCATCCGGGAAATTGGCATAGGCAAATCGAAAAACCAATCTCTTGGATCGGAAATTGATGTTGAGACATTGAACCAGCAGTTTGTGGACCTCATTCCGACATCAGGTATATCGAGTCCCACTTTTCCTCAATCGGACGATGCTCAAACAATATCACAATCTAGTTGGAATGTGAACAGTGAACTCACTAACGTGCTTGAATTTAACTGCGTCTCTCCACCTGAAGTCCTCTCCTCATGCATATCAGTTAAATCAAATGCTATGGGAACTGACATGTTGCATCCAAAATTTGTCAAACTACTCCTGCCTTATATTCTTAACCACATAACACACATTTTCAATACAATCATCACGACAAGTACATACCCCAATACGTGGAAACATGCCAAAGTTATTCCAATCCTCAAAGCCAACAAAGAATATAGGCCAATTGCTATTTTACCCTTTCTTTCAAAAGTGTTCGAGAAAATTATACACGAGCAAATTACGCACCACATTCAACTTCATAACTTATTGTTTGAACGTCAATCTGGCTTCAGGCCCAACCACAGCTGCATAACAGCACTAATGGATGTGTCTGAATGTATAAGGAATAAGATTGATTCTGGAAATATAACGTTCTTAGTTCTGTTGGATCACTCGAAGGCATTTGATTGTGTAAACCATAATATTCTTTGCTCAAAACTGAAATCACTGTTTCGTTTTTCTGATACCTCTGTTCGACTCATTAGTTCATACCTGCAATACAGAACCCAATCTGTCTACTGCAATCATAAAGTGTCAAATGCTTTGATAATTAAGAGAGGTGTTCCTCAAGGATCGATTCTGGGACCCCTCTTTTTTTCAATGTATATACAAGATCTTCAAGACCACATTTCACACTCAAAGTTCCATGTTTATGCTGATGACGTGCAGCTATACCTAAGTAGCCCCAAATCTGAAATTCAATCGCTAACGGCCATGTTGAACGAGGATTTACTTAATGTTTACGAGTGGGCCAGAAACAATGATTTATTCCTAAATCCTGCTAAGACTAAATGCCTAATACTAAGCAAATCTAAACTTGCACAGTCCCTTGTTTGTCACGATATTATATTAAACAACCAATCAATTAGCATCGTAAATGAAGTGAAAAACCTGGGAGTAATGTTTAACAATCGTCTTAAATGGCACAATCACATACAATTTACCACAGGGAAAGTATTTGGAATGCTAAGAACACTCTACGCCTGCCAACGTTTCACACCACTACACATCAGGACACTTCTTGCCAAAACATATCTTGTGCCACAACTACTGTATGGATGCGAATTATTTGCATCATGCGACAAAAAGAGCCACGACCGCCTAAACGTTGCATATAATGCTATTTTGAGATACGTTTACTGCTTACGGCGGCGCGACAGTACCTCCCCAATCTCACATAAACTGTACGGAGTTACCTTCGACAATCTTCTCAAAATTAAAGTTCTAACATTACTTCACAAGATCATATATACAATGGAACCAAGGTATCTCTTCGACTACTTACAATTCGCTCAGTCACCCAGAGGGAAAAAACTGATTATACCACGGCACCAATCCAAGGTCTCTGACTGGCATTTCTACATATACTCTGCTAAACTTTGGAACCAACTACCAGATAACATCCAACTCCAAGGCAATGCATCAATATTTAAATCAACACTTTACCGAATGTTTGGACCGACATAACTTCATCGTTCACTGTTTTCATCTTCATTTCATTCTAATTATCGTACCCTAATCTATCTGAACGATTTCTTTAATTATTCATTGCAATATTTCCAAATATTTATTTCAGTTATCTCAACAATGTACTTTTGTTCCAATTATTATTACATTTACAGTTTATATTGTAGAGTATAATCTTAAGAAATATATTTTCTGCTTGTAACACATTTATAAAAATACTAACCCACACTGTCAATTATAACACTTCGGTGTTGTTGTGTGGGGTACTAATAAATAAATCAAATCAAATCTAAAGCTAAAGACTGAGGGTATAAAATAGCTTGTTTTCCTATGTCATCTTGTTTATTTCACCACGTCGAATATACTGTATTTTGAAATTCTCCAGGTTTCCAAAAAGTTCCAGTTAAAACTAGCCTTGCCCTAATACTTCAAAATCTAATAATTGCACGATTTTGAAAAGTGAAATTTTTTTAAAATAGATCTTTTAAAATGCCAAAAACTACTAGAATCAATTAATTATTCAATATTCTCACCAAATAGACATAAATATTCCCTTTTTGGACTTAAATGTGGAAATAAACAATTGTAAAATTGGGGAAAGGGAAAAATCGGCACGGAGTTTTTATTCATGATAACTCTGTATGTAAATTATATTTTGAAATATTAAATATTTTTACAATGTTTGTATTGTTATTGTTGAAGATTCAATCATATGATTGCTTATTCTCCCAGTATTCTCCCATTGGCTTAACTTCATCATTACTCTCTATTATAGAGAGTACTGTTTACAAAATGCACTGACAGCCTGCACAATTTACTGGTCGCTACCAATATCATGATTTCATCGCGGCGAAGGTAATTATCAATTGGCTTTTCAGTTATTGAAATGATGAACTCTTTAAGCATCGACAGCACGATACAATACCTTACAGTAAGTTCATTGGATAATAAGGGGCGTATGATTAGCGACAATAATTATACGCCACATACTTATACCATTCGCCGTTAGTCTATCGAAGGAGGGTATAACTAAATTAATATTTCACATTATTTTAAAAATTTATAGAAATCTATGAAGATAATATAATTGTTCCACAAACATTCCAGAAGAGACAAGGGGGATTTCTCTTATTTCTCTACCACATATAGAGAAGTTTTACAAGTCTGAAATACTTAGGAAATGTCGCCAACATTACTGAGGGGTATTTTGCCTCCATTGCACCACGGTGACAACGAAGAAGATGATAATAGGTTAAAATTTAATTGTATCAATACCTAATTCCTAAGTGACTAAAACCCTGAATCTCCTATTTTGAAAAAAACTATACTTTAGAATTTTTGTAATATTTTGTGCGCTATTTCAGAGGTAAATTATATATTTACCTGTCAGTTGTGTGAGTGGCTTGTGGTAGATAAGATTTTTTTCGTTTTCTGATATCAGAAGTGATTATGTTGTAAATTAAATGGATTAAATCAGGAATGAGTTTAAGTAATTATGTTTGCGGAGCGTATACGTTGTGACATCAATTATGCGCTTGTGGTACCCCATTCGAATGAGTAACTCTTGTATGATTAGAAGAATAAAATAAAAATAAATAAAGGGACAAAGTCCCTGAATCCCCCGTTTTGAAAATCTTTACAAATTTATATGCTTCTTATTTTATGTATGTGTGAATGATCTCTACGAAACTTGTAATGTTGGTTGTTTTGTCCCCATTGAGATTTTCCTTTAGGATTTTTTTAATATTTCTCAGTTTATAGCAATTCACTTGGCGGTAGCATTAAGTAATGGCAAATATTTAAACACTTCTCTATAGAAATACCTAACCCATTTCAACCATCTAATATCGATTTGTTCTTATTCCTGCATTTTCCACTTAACGTCGACAATTAAAATTCGCATATTTTCCATTCTATTTAATAGCACTAAAACCCTCCTTTGTTAATGGTTGCGTATGCTTGACGGCAATCATCATACATCACCCTGGAGTACCATATATGAAATAAATGCATAAATACATTTGATTTTTATGAATTAATATGCACCCCATATTATTTTAATGTATTGCCATAATTTTTTTATTTCAAAATAATAACTTTTGCCCTCTATACATTTGCGATTTGCAATGAGTGTATTTGGAAATGTGAAATTTATGGTTATGTCTCATATAATTATGCAATAAAAAAATTTGAAAATATTTTTTTATGTAAAATTTCCCACCTAATAAATATTTATTGCTATTGAGTTTCATGTCATATTTTAACATAATTTTCACATAAATGTTAAATGGTTGTTTCGCTTCGATTAGCACATCGATGCTTGTCTTAAGATTCATTAGCCTCCATTTCAAAGAGGAAAGTTAATAAAGAAACAATGATGAGGGTCCGTGGTAAATAACGAAAGAAAGTTACTTTGCCATCATTGCGAAATAAGAATTATTACAGTTTTGGGCTATACTCAAGTAATTACTTTGGAACATATTTCTTGTGTCTTATGTTGTATTGGTTACTTATTTATTGTCAATACCTCCTCCTTGACCAAAAAATATCTTTTTCGCCGTAGGCTTTGGTCATGCTTGTTTTGCACAACTTTTTGATAAGTTATGAATAACAAAATGAAACCAAGTTTCCATTTTAAATGGCAATGTAAATTGTCAAAAACAAAACAAAAGGATGTGACAGTAACAAATTCTCCAAAATAAAGTTTTTAATCCCTCTTCCCGTCTGTTTATTTTATTTTGTTCTTTAGAAGAAACATATTTTTGTAAGGCTCTTATGTTTGCTTGAATGCGTTCCTTTCGTTGATTGGGGATATATATATTTTCTTTGGTGCTAGCAATCTGTTGCAACAATCCTTTATCAGAAAATATTTGTATGTTTTATTTTCATTACTTGACAATTTACTTGTAAAGAATTTTAGCAGGAAAGTTTGTTGTAGCGTTTGCATAAATCTGTTACTTCGTTTATTTTTCATTTCATATTGTTGCAGAATATTCGCATTTTGTTTAAAATTGTAGTTATCTACGTAAATCACAGTAGTACATGTCACATGGAGCGAATAACTGATATCACTAATCATACGCCCTGGATACGTGATAGCGATCATTTTAAAACTTTACATATTGGTTTCATGGGAACATTTTTAATTTATATTATTGAAATATTGTAGTCATTGTCACTTCAAAGTCACAATATTGCATTCTTCTGGTGATAAAAAACATGCTTTATCCTCAGAAGTCTCCGCTGTTCTCTTCTGGGATTGTATATCCCAAAAATGTTTAATGACTTTTTCAAAACAATGGTATATTTCTCTAAGGCGTTTTGAATTTCTAGTTCTAGTGGTTTTCTATGACCCAAACCACAATTCTAAGAAATCAATTTCATATTAGGTGTTTTTAATTGTTGTAAATGAAGTAATTGACGCCTTTCAAGTTGATTTGAATAATGAAATATTTTTTAGTAAATATTAATGGCATGCGGTTCGAACTTGCAATGAGACTATTTGTAAAATTTTAATCTTCAATTTTGCCTTCGGAATTCATATTCAAGGGAGCGTATGATTGCTGGTACAATATATACAACCAGAGTCAATGAAATACATTTTTTAGAAAATATCAATGGCATGCGGTTCGACTGTATTTCTTTCTAGTTAACCACCTAGAAGTGATAAATTATTCGAACTTGCAATTAGACTATTTGTACAATTTTAATCCTCAATTTCACCTTCGGAATTCATATTCATAGGAGCGTATGATTGCTGTCACAACATATACAACTGGAGGCACTATACTATTTATGTTAATCAAATTGTACTACTCCAATATTATTTTAAGTATCTAGTTTTTCCCATAGTCACACCACAAGTCTAAGAAATATTAAATTTTTGAATTATGAAATATTTTTTCGTAAAAATAGAATTAACTTTTTCAATTAATTCAATTAATTAAAAAAAAACTTTCATAAATAATGGTATTCGTCCTAATAAGACTACAATAAATAGAAAGATTTTTTGTTCGGCCGGTTTCGCGATCATTTCGAAATTTTAAGTCGTCCATTTGTCTTATATAAACCCTTCAACACATCATTTCGCCTTTTGAATTCAAGTAAGTGGGAGCGTATGACTACTGTCACAACTTATAAACCTGAGGTACCATTTTAATTACACTGTGCAACATTTTAAGGTGATCTTGTGCAAACAATTCGAACTGAGAATTTTTTGAAAGTACAGACCCAAACGACAAGAGTTCCTAGTTGGGTTTTGTTGTGTCAGATCCAGCTCGGATTATATGGCCCCGTCTAAACATGGTTAATAATTTAGTTTTTAAAGAAATTCGGGGCTTTATCTCTGAAACCAATACGAATCTTCTTCTCACCTCTGAAGCAAATTTGTTGATAAGGACAAAAATAAAATATTTGGGGAAATAATGAAATCGAAAAAGAAATTCGGGGCTTTATCTCTGAAACCAATACGAATCTTCTTCTCACCTCTGAAGCAAATTTGTTGATAAGGACAAAAATAAAATATTTGGGGAAATAATGAAATCGAAAAACTAAATTTATTGCCTCAAATTTCAAAATATATGCAAAAATTCCACAATTTTTATACATTTCGCACCGTATCTCCAAAACCGTTAGTTTTTTCTGAATATTTTCTTTTGGAAAAATATTCCCTGGAATGTAATACACAACTCTTCAGAACAGGTCATTGTTGTAAAATGCCTATATGCCGTTGTTTTCAGTACATTTTTCTACGACGATTTAATAAAAATGTCAATAATGCTGTGAAATCCGAAATGCGGGAATAAACTTTTGGTGTGAACTGTGTTTGAAATACTTGTTGTAAAAGATATGATGCAAAATACCGCTGAAACAACATGAAGTAAGCATTTTAGAGCTTCAGAATGTTCTAAAGAATTATTGAGAACTCCCAATAGTTTACACGATACTGACCAGAATTTCAGCAGTTATGTAAAGTTTTCTATATTTTATAGATTTCGATGCCCTAGATGGAGTTTTTCTTATGTAGTTTTTTCAAAAGATAAGTTCTACTAGTTTAGGGCTACAATATTGCTAAAGACAGCAAGGCCAAATTCCTGTTAGTTTCGGAGATAAAGGCCTGATAAATGCAAAAAAGTGTAGATTTATTGAAGGTAAAGAATTTATCCACAAAAAATTTAAGGACTTCTATAAATCTGTGTTTTAAGTATTTGATTTTCGGTTTAAATTTTATTTCAACTTTGCTTTTCTTTAATTTAGCCTTTAAAATGTATGGTATTGGGGCGTATAATTGCTGTCACTACTTATACAACCTAAGGTCTCATTATATTTTTTAACACAATTTTGACTATTCTAATTCTATTCTTCCAGTTAATTTCAAAATACTTCCAAACTAACTTCTTCATTCCAGCCACATGTTTATGCTCTTGAGAACTTGTTTTACACATTTCAGATTTACTTCACTCAATTTGTGTATCACCATTATTTTAACATCTTTCTTCATGCTTTCCTATAAATCACAAAAATATTATTATATTTTAAGCTATGAAGTAGTAATATTTCCCTTGTTCGCTCCTCCTCCCGTTTCCCGTCTTTCCTTTATTAATAATAACAATTTATTATTTGACTGGTTGCTTGATTGCCCGGTCTTTGGCTTTGTAAACGTTTAAGCTTCCTCTCAGGAAGTTGTTATAGGAGTGTCATTTTCATTGTTATGGCCAATTTTTATCACAGACACACATCGCTGTCACCCTAAAACATGTTTAGGGTTGGAGAGAAAAGCAATGTTACACATTTGCTATAAAGTAGAGAGTCCCTTCTATGTTTGTCTAAAGGTTTTGATATTTTATTTTTTAATTTTGTTTCTTTTTAAAGCGTAGCAAAAGTTTCATTTCTGAGAAGAAAGAGAGCAACATGACTGTAGTCATGTTTGCAGTTGGAAAAATCCTTTTTGTTGCCCATTGTCCGATGATATGGATCATTTGAGAAAATCAAGTAAAAACATGTTGATATTAAATTTCATGCCTGACCATCATTGACATAGAGTTGTGTGTCAAGCAACAGTAATACTTTTCATTTGAAAATCTTGATTTTTCCCTCTCAGATATCAGAGCATATTTGTGTGTGTGTTTTTTTACAACATTTATATGAAATCTTTGATCCAGGTTTACATCCATTGAGTAAACATATGTGTGTGTACATATCCTGGAAAACCCCATAAGCTCTAGAGCACATTCATGGCAACTTTTAAAGCATTTCAAATATTTGTGTGTTATTTCAAAGGTAAATGAAATATTTACCTGTTGGATTGGATGAGTGGCTTGTGGTAGATAAGATTTTTTCTTCCTCTTCTGATATCACAAGTTATTAAGTTGTAAATGAAATGGATAAAATTAAAATTTTTTATGAGATTTACTTAATTAGGTTTGTGGAGCGTATACGTTGTGACATCATTTATAAGCCACGGGTGAAGAAATCCTTTATGTAGAGAATAAAATAAAAAAAATATATAAAATCACGTTCTGAAATGTCTGTGGATGTCACCGAGGAGGTCCAAGGTTTACAGTGACCGCTTTTCTGGCTGGTATATGGAATTGAGTTTCGAGTTCCAGGCCAAAGAGCATAATGAAGTTCCAATGGTTACCATGCTATTTTTTCTGAGAATCTCATCCTTGATTTTAGATTAGGCTATATTTGGCATATACACAATGCTTTTAATGTCTTAAATCGCAGCTTTTGACATTGAATATGTGTGGAATTAATAGTATCTCCATAAATTTAAATTTCTTTAAATGTCTCCTAACATAATTCAAAAGCGGATAAATACTATATGTGGACTTGTAATATTCAAAATCGAATTACCAGTCTGTAATTTCTAAAATTTGATTTTTTGTAAGAAGTCAAGCATTTCTTATTTTCCAAATGGAGTTATTTAGAACATTTATGTGGTGCAGCAGGGCGTATGTAGTGCGACAACTGTCATACGCTCCAAGCAGCTTTATTTTATTTGAAAGATGAATTGTTGGCTTTGCTAACAGAAGTCTACCTTCAGCCTGTGACACAAAGATAATAAGTAAAGCTTATTCTTTTAGTTGTTTAAATTTCTTTAAATATCTCCTTACATAATTCAAAAGCGGATAAATACTATATGCGGGCTTGTAATATTCAATCACAAATTACCAGTCCGTAATTTCTAAAATTTGATTTTTTGTAAGAAGTCAAGCATTTCTTATTTTCCAAATGGAGTTATTTAGAACATTGATGTGGTACAACACATATTTTCCAAATGGAGTTATTTAGAACGTTGATGTGGTACAACAGGGCGTATATAGTGCGACAACTGTCATACGCTCCAAGCAGCTTTATTTTATTTGAAATACGAATTGTTGGCTTTGTTTACAGAAGTCTACCTTCAGCCTGTGACACAAAGATAATAAGTAAAGCTTATTCTTTTAGTCCTGATGTCTATAAAATATTTTGAATCTAATTTTTTTCGGTGGTACTGCAGGGCGTATGTAGTGTTACAACAATCAGACTCTCCAAGAAACTTTATTTTATTTGAAAGACGAATTGTTAGCTTTGTCAACCCCCAGCCTCTGACACAAAGAAAATAAGTAAACCTTATTCTTTTAGTCCTCATGTCTATAAAATATTTTAAATCTAATTTTTTATGTGGTACATCAGGGCGTATGTAGTCTTACAACAGTCATACGCTCCAAGCAATATTATTTGATTTGAATAGATGAATTTGCGGCATTGTCAACAGAAGTCTACCACCCAGGCTCTGACACAAAGAAAATAAGTAAACCTAAATCTTTCAGTCCTGAGGTCTATAAAATGTTTCGACTATAAATCTATTATTTAAGTCGATTGAATATTTTTGCTGCAAGTTCGCATTTTGTTTAAAATTGTACTTTTACCTTTTAAAATTTCCATTTAAAAGGTGTGTAAGTGTGGGAGCGTATGATTGTTGTCACCACTTATACAACCTAAGGCACCATTCAAAATTTCTTTACACTCAATTGGACATTTCTAATTCTATTCTCATATTTAACGTGAAAATATTTCCAAACTATTCACTTGCATCATTGGTCATTAAGCTCGATTCTAACGAGAAATTAATTAAAAATTAATATTAAAAATTATCTTGGCCCTAATAGGCAAAATTTTCAAATCAAAATTAAAATCAGCTTGAGCCAGGCTGGGGTTTGAACCCACGTCCTTGAAAAACACATGACAAAAGTGTTGTCACGGCATGTTAGTGTTCAGAGCCAAACTCATAACTACACTAAGCGTTTTTCATGAAAGCCATACAATGATTGAGCTAATATTCAGCGTTGTTAAAAGATAGCGAAGCCGCTCCACAGCCGATATGTCTGAAGAGCCTCTACCAAAGGCGAAACATGTCACATAGTTGTGGTTGTGTGGCTTCGAATCTTCGGCTTTCCTTTTTCACTTGCATCATTGGTCATTAAGCTCGATTCTAACGAGAAATTAATTAAAAAAAAATATATTTTCTTTTATTTTATACTGTGACACAACGAAAAGAAGCAAACCTTCATAATTTAGTCTTAACGTCTATAAGATATGTAAATCTACATATATAAATATGACCTTTATGTGTATTTCTTTTAAGAATTCGACCAAAAAATGTCAATTTGTTTTATCTATAAATGCTATAATTTTACTTCTCATTTATCTTTTAAAATTTAATATTTAATTCAACGCTGTTACGGGGAGCGTATGAGTGTTGCCACAACTCACACATCCCGGTGTACTTATATTTGTGTAAGAATTTAAATAACTCCGTTTGGAAGGAATTGTGGTGTTGAATTAAAGTAAAAAGAAAACAATCAGATATCTGGAGATATGCTGTGTTTTCTACACTGAAGATGAAAACGAAAACCTCACGCCATAATTACAAATGACCTCGTAATTTGTGTCTCCTATGTTACCTCCACTCACAGCACCACTTACAGATTTGTTATCCTTATCTATGTTACGACTATCAAAGTAAAAATAATGACCCCTCATTTTTCACAGATTTAAAGATATGCTAAAATTCACCCTTCCCTTACCTAATGATCCTCTCCCAACTAATTATTTTAAATTCAAATGGCATGTCTTTAGCATTCCAAACCCCAAACATTTTTATTTGAATAAAATTCCTTGAAGAAAAATCTTAATTGAAAGAGGAAACAATGATGAACAAAGTTATGGCCAGTCAGACACACACACAAAACAAAGACCTTTAAGGTATAAGTAAAACAAAAAATACAGAAAACAAAATAATAATAATAAAACATTCCTTATCATGCCCTAACACTGGACATTTTCACAATTAAGTTTTTGTCTGCTACCTGTTTATCTTGCAGACTGTCATGATGTAAAACCTCACAGATTGACACAATTTATTACCACCACCTTAGAAAGGAAGAAGGTAGAAAAGGGAAGAAATGGACTTCCCTTTGCTAAATCACTGCAATCATTTTAATAATTAAAATAAAGGAAAGAAAAATCTCTGATAAAGTCTGTCTCTTTAAAAGGTCCTGCAAAGAAACTCCTTACGAATTTGATTTGATTAATGTATGCAGATACGGAAGGTGTTAAATGTACTTCGTCAAGGTATTATTTTGCCGTCACCTTTCTCTTGTACTACTACTTTGTCTCACATTCTTCTTTTTCCACTTCGTCTTCTTTGTTTGTGGCCAATTGGCCTGGAGGAATTAAAGATGTTCTTAAGGCCACAACAGTTTGTGTGTTTGTTTCCTTTCGACTTCCAATTTTCTTTGGCTTTTTGTTTGCAAAACATTTGAATTTGAAATTTAAACAATGCCAATGTAAACTCTTGGAAGTATCAACACATGTTTTTTCTCTTCTTGCAACCTTTTCACTGAACATGTTTCTTCCAGGTGCTAAAATAAACTTCAGTTTTTGTTCGTGTTTTATTGGTTTCAAATTGAAGAATTGTTTATGTGAAGCTACACAGGTATCCGAGTGATGCAAACACGCAGTTTTCGTGTACGTGTGTATTGATTCACTTAGGATTTTTATGAGATATTTTGCACAAACTTCGTAAGAAAACGTGAACGTGTAATGTTATTTTATTGATTTAGTTAGGATTTTATGAGAGAAGATTCTTAAGGAATGAAGGGTAAAATTTAAAATAGAGTCAAGGACAAAATGATGATCATCACCAATTGTAATATATTCCGAACTTTAGAATAACCTAAGATAACTAAAATTGCATGATTTAATAAGGAAGACATCGTCTTTGTAGTTTTATGCGACATGTTGAAAAAGACAGATAATCATACGTCCCTTCGATGACCGATTCTTCAAGCTAGTTAATCTGTAATTGAATTATGATGATCCACAATATAATTCCTTTAAACATTCAATTTGAAATGTTGTCTCATACATGGGAGCGTATGACTGTTGTCATACTTTATACGCCATGCTGTACTAATGATTTGATTTCAAGGAAATTCCCTATAAGACGCTTAAAACAAAGTCCCCATTCAATCTTAAAATTTGTCTCATACACGGGAGCGTATGACTGTTGTCATACTTAATACGCCATGCTGTACTATTGATTTGATTTCAAGGATATTCCTTATAAGATGCCTTTGTGGAATTCTATTTTAACCCTTTCTCTTCAAAACTTTGTAAAAACAAAAAATTCTTTCCACATCTCAATACTCCCAACCTATCGGCAATTGCCAATTGCTAATAGGCCGAAAGACAAATCGATAAACACTTCCCCACTCTTTTGTTTTCTTTCAAATACATTGATATAAGTATCCTTGTAATGGAATTAAGCAATTTCCTCTTACAGAATTGTTCAAGATAAGATGATATTTGGCAATTTCCTTAAACATATTACCACCCGCTCCCTCATAACATTTCTAAGAATGCTCCCTCTCCTTTCAATAAGGACAACCAAAATGGATTTTAATATTTATTTGCAAGTTTTTATCAAATTGTGTGGGGTATGTGTGAGTGCGTCTTTTCTACCCAAAAGAAAACAAACACCCAAACTAACCTAACTTTTTGGCCAATCAAGCAAATCTTACCTTACATCTTTGCCATGTTTACACAAGGGCATATGGAAGTTGACATCGAAAACCCAAAAAGAAAACAGCAACCCAAAAACAATTTCTTCACCAAGAGAGGAGATCCCAAAGTATGGATTGTGTTCCCACCCTCTCACCTCCCTCCCCCTCGACAAACAATACGAAAAACCATTCCCGACAAAGTGTTTATATAAATTAGTAACATTTGTCTTCTTACTATCTGTGCTGTTGCACAGTTGATGCGAATAATAATGAGTAGTTGGGTGGGGGGTAGAGAATTTGTTGCCTTTTATCAATTCAAGGTTTAACGAAAGTGTTACACCAAGGCTAACATCTTTATATTGACAACGACAAACGCCTTCATAATGGCTTAGCGCTACCGCACACACAGGAGTAAGGTAGTGCCAATGAAAACCATTCTAATGTTTGTCAATTAATAATTTTTGTGTGTGTTAATCGTTGGAAATTTTATTTATAGTTTGTATTAATGTTTACACACCTTAAGAGGTGGGTGAGAAAATTTGAGGATAAATACTTTTATGAAAGGACACACAAAATAATTTCATAGGTTAGGCTGCCCTTAATTAATTCATCATTTTGAAAATACCTAATACTGACTTTTGATGTAAATTCAAGCTTTAAAAATTTGGTTTTCATAGAAAACAACATAGGTCAAAGTTTGAGAATTTCCAAAAAGACAAACAAGATTTCAATATTTTTATCCGCAATAGATTAAAAAAATAATTACTTCGAGCAAAATTAAATCAATAATTTTCCTCTAAAAATTTCGAGTTTGTGGTGGCGTATGACTTGTGTCATACTGCATACGACATGATGAACCATTATTTATAAAGTCCCAAAACATGATTTGAAACAGAGATATTCAATTAAATTAACAGAGATATTCAGTCCCACTAAACAAATCCAAAAAACTATTTTATTTTCGTGACAAAAAATTGATTTTATTTGAAGGCCGTAGGGAATAAATTTCATGTAATAATTCTTACCCCCTGCTTTTGTAACTATTTTTTGTCCATTCGCATATATTCGTAATAATTTGGGCTCAGCCCCTAGGTGACATACAGACCTATTTCTTCGTAGACACGTTCTATATATAGTTAAGAATTCCTCATTCAAAAATCAGCGTTACACATTCGCGCTAAGGCGAGTAAATCGATCTACAAAATTTTACAATTCGTGTGAGAACAATAAAATTGTTTACAAAAACAGCGGTGTTAATGTTGTGTATACCTCAGTTTGAGAATTGATGGTTTAAAAATTTCAGACTTTAAAATATTCAACACTATTTAAAATTTTCAACAAAAATTAAATAGTTCTTTTCGTTCCATTAAAATATTTATGCATTTTTTAAATAAAGGTGCACTAGGGCGTATGAAGTGTGACACCAGTCATACGCACCCTGCATCTTAATGCGTCTTTGGTTATTTTAAAGAAGTTTCTACACCTTCGTTCATAAATGTTCATAAAAGGCCGGCGAAAGTAAAGACGCTTTGCTACGATCAAATATGTGTCTCAATGAAATAATGGTTTTGGATCCGAAGTATGTTTAGACGAAATCTATTTCAGACAACTGTAAGTCGATATCCATTTCAAGCAACTTTGAGTCTCGAACGGATCAACCGAATTTGTTTAAATTTTACTTCTCGTACCGTGAGATTTCTTCCAGAATAGACCAGGTTCGATCATTGACTATATGTATTCACTACTTCTCTAAAGTCAAATTTAAGACCAGCACTCGGATCATTTTGAGGTTTTCTTTACAGAAAATATTCTTCCCTGACGGTATGTTTTTTTTTCGAGACCAAGTCCATATTTCTACACAAAATTAACCTAAAAGCTATAAAAACCCTTCCAGCACCTTATTAAAATGACTGATCCCGCCCATCGGTTAGGACCAGTTTCTGTTAAAACGTCGAAACGATCCGAGTACTGGTCTTAAGTGGCACTTTAGCGACGTAGTGAATTTATTGTCCATGATCGAACCTGGTATATTCTGGAAGAAATCTCAAATTTGTGTAAATTTTAGACTACTTACGAACTAAATATCTTGTTTGACCGAAACGAAAGTGATAATGAAGACATTTCACATATCAATACTTGCACCCTGATTCGTTTTAGCTAAATGATATGGGACCCACTGTGTATAGCCACTTGAATATAAGGTTTACATGGTTTAAATACTGAGGAAATTTCGCCTACATTAAGCCCAAGGGGGTAATTGTTGAAACCGTTGAATGTTGTCGGGCCTTCGTCTCGAACCCAGATTTCAGTGTGAGAAACCAGGGGGTGCTCGCCAGTGTGGCACCTAATAGTCATAGACCGTTTTAATAACAAATACTTCGGTTAATAATATAATTGTTCCACAAAAACATCCCATACGGGTCAGGGGAATCTTCTCTCATATCAATGAGTGCACCCCGAGTCACATTAGCTCAATGATATGGGTCATACTGTTTATGGACGAGTCCGAACGGCATGTCTTAAGACACCACTTTGTAGAGAAGTTTTACATGGCTGAAATACTCAGGAATTGTCGTTAACATTACTGAGTTGTATTTTGCCACCGTTGAAAATGTTATGTCTTTGCCCGTCCTCGGAGTCGAACCGCAGACCTTCTGAGTGCAAGGCGGTTGTGCATACACCACTGTGGCGTCCCCCGAGTCATATTAGCTGAGTGATATGGGACCTACTGTTTATCACCGAGTCCGAGCGGTGTGTCTTGAGGCACCACTTGAATAGAAGTTTTACACGGCTTAAATACCCAGGAGAGGTTGCCCACATTATACATACGGGTTATGTTTGAAACCGTTAAACGTTAACTGGTCTTCGAATCGAGCTCAGGCTTTCAGTGTGCGAAACTGGGGGGCACTTGCCAGGGTTGCACTTAGTCACATGCCGTTTTATTAATAAATAAATTCGAGTTATTGCTTTTATAAGTAAAGATACACCAGGGCGTATGAAGTCTGACACCAAGCATACGCTCCCGGCAATTTTCAATATTGAGAGATTCCAATTGAATATTAATTATTCAGCCGAAGTTGAATGTTTGAAAATTAATAATAGCAATTCGGCACTTTGTGAATCTGTTCAAATTTCTTTCCATAGTTTTATTTAACAGAGGTTATTGAAAAATTTTCACATTTTGGGGTAGTGTGAAGAATGCGTACACCTCTTTGGTAGTGACACCTGTAGTGCGATTCTCCAACTCATTTTTTAAGTTACCGACAAAAATCGGTAAAATTAAAATGCTTATAATTTCGGTAATTAACAATATTATTCGTTAAGTTAGCGACCAATAAAAAGTAGTCGTAAAGACCGATTATTATTTTTTATTTATGAAAATATACCACATTTTGGCAAATTTTGCTCTATTTATTTGTAGTGATATTTTTGTGTCAGAAGTTTGGAAAATTTTGATGACTTTGATTCAAGGTTTCTTTCTCCAAGTTCTCATGTCGATCGGAGACCAATCGATCGCGCCCTAAAGGTGTACAAACATTTAATAAACAGATTATAGTCTATGAATTTTCGGAAGTTCTATTCCATTAAATTTTTTATAGATTTTATAAATAAAGGTACACCAAGGCGTATGAAGTGTGACAACAATTATACGCTTCCATGCACTTTAAATAAATATTGATTGCTGGGAGAATCTTAGAAGTTTTTTTTTTAAATTAATTTCTTGTTAGATTCTAGCTTAACGATCAACGACCCACACAACCAACACTGTGTGACATGTTTCGCCTTTGGTAGAGGCTCATCAGACATATCGGATGTGGAGCGGCTTTCATGACAAACGCTTAGCGTACTCTTTCTGAGTTTGGCTCTGGACGCTAACACGCCGTGACAACATTTTTTTTTCATGTGTTTTCAAGTACGTGGGTTCAAAACCTAGCTTTCCTCAAGCTGAATTTATTTTTATTTGAAAATTTTGCCTATTAGGGCGAAGATCACTTTCAATATTAATTTTAATTAATTTCTTGTTAGTGTCGAACTTAATGACAAATTATTATTTTTTTTATTTATCAAAATATACCTCATTTTGGCAAATTTTCCGCGATTTGTTTGTAGTGATATTTTTTGCCTCAGCAGCTTGGAAACTTTGGATGACTTTGGTTCAAGATTTCTTTCTCCTAGTGCTCCATGTAGATCGGAGACCAATCGAACTCTGCCCTAAAGGCACACAAATATTTAATAAACAGATTATAGTCTATGAATTTTCGCAAGTTGTTATGAACTTCGATTTTCTTCACCTACAACCTCCTCCACAGACGTTTAATAAACCAATTTAAAATATCTTTTCTTTTTTGCTTCAAATATTTCCATATTTTTAGTAAGCAACAAAATCAAAATTATAAAAATTTAGATTTCTGTTGATTTATAAAAGATCCCCTTTTAATAAATGTTTAAAAACTTTATGTTAATATTTCATGCATTTCCTTTACTGTCCAAGAAAAAGGCAATCTATATTCAACAACAAAATTTAAATTTAAATTTGAAAGGTCTAAACAAAGACAATATTGTCCAATATTCATTAAAACAAAAAAATACAAAACAAAGAATAATTTAAAATATTTTCAAGCAATTACATTTGTCTGTCTGTGGACAGGATGTTTTAAATGATTTTCTTGTTTGTTTATGCTACAAAAAAGATGTCTGGTGGGAAGGAAACAACACAAGAGAATTACAACAAACAAATCCTATTGTCTTTTATTTTAGCAAATTATTATTATTATTCTTAACAAAAACAGTATTTATGTATGAGATTTATATAATAATTGTCTGGCATGTTCTTGCATTTTATTTTATGTTTTTTTTGTATTTTGTAAATAATTTATTTGAAATTTTAAAGTATATGTATGACATATGTGACACAAAATGTGATTTATATTCAATCAACCACATTTTACAAATGCACTAAGATTAAATTGTATAATCTCTCTGCAGAGAGGGATGCGAAATGTTGTTTTTTTGTGAGATGTTAGGTATTAAACTTGTCAACACTTATGTCACAAGAGATTAAATGCTAACTGAATAGAAGTCATTTTAAAATGATTAGCACATCATTTTAGCAAAACAAAAAAAAAAAGTGATGACAAGTTGGAATTTCTCAAACCTGCTTTTGAAGAAGCTTTTTACATTATATTTTTTTTTTAAAGGCATAAAATAGCTATTTCAATTCAATTTGCATACTTTAAACCAAGAGGAAATATTTAAACATTAAAACAATCATAAAATCAAGTTAGAATTTATACAAACCCAAATAAAACCTCACATTCTATTTCATCCTGTATATTTTCCCACCCATAACATCATCATAACGACCATCCGTAACAACAATTTATTTTATTTATTTACTCAACTTTTCGATTCTCTCATACCTGTTGTTAACACTTGTTTATCTAATACATTGCCAAAGTTTCACTCTCTCTCTATCTCTCCCTAAATCATTATGTGTATAGCATCTAAACAATTTGCCATAAATCAATATTTGACAATAAAACCAATATTTTGAGGTAACTTCTAAGCGCATAAATCAAAGTTAAGTAGCCATTACGGTGACCACTAATCTATTCAGTATTGAATACTGTCCATAGAAACCTAAAACAAAACAAAAAAAAAAAACCAACACCTAAAACACCGAATAGAACGAACATTCTAACATGGATACTAGGATTTTGAAAATTATTGCAATAAATTCCAAACACGCACGCACACAAAGATGCCCAAAAATAGGAATAACTGAAATCAATACAACCATAAATACTACTACTACCACTAGAGTTGTGCCAAAGGAACTATATGGAACTATCTAGTTCACTTCGCAGTTCCAATGGCCCACATTTTTTCTTTGAACAAACTGCGTATACTTAATATCTCACGTTATATTTCATGATGTTAATCATACGTTTTGGAACTAGTACAAGGAACAAGGAACTAGATTACCCAACTCTAACTACCACCAGTCATTGATGCTGATGAATATGGCCAATTAAAACACTTGCCCATGTATCATTTATTCCAAAAATATTTCAATATACTACATCTGTATGGGTGAGAATGTTTGTTCTTTATATTTATGATTGTTGCATTACAAATTTTAACACAAAAATATTTTATTGCTAGTTAACTGTTGTTGTTTATTTTTTCCTTTTTTTGGGTTATTTGTTTTGTTATTCTAGCGGTTTTCCACTAGCCTACTCGTAACTTTTTGACATTGTTATAAATCACCAACAATCCATTAAACATCAAAAAGGCCACAAAAACCATTGAAAATTTGAAAAATGAGAGTTGAAGTGTAGCAACACATACATATTTACATACATACATTGCGTACAATATGGAACCCTTCACTAGAAGCTTGCAGGGAAATTGTGTTTCAATGTTGCTTTTATGATGAATGCTATGCTACTTATGAATGAAATACTGTAAAATCTGTTTTGAATGAACGGCTTTTGGCGGAATTTGATGTGTGCCAATTTAAATATTTAAGAATATTTAAGGGGCGAAAATAATTTATTGACCTATTTTAAAGTATAAATAGCATAGAATATGTTGCAAAACTTTCAAGTCGACCGGAAAAAAATTGACTGAGATATGAGTGTTGGAAGGGAAAATTTCATTGTGATTTGTAATAAATAAATAATAATAAACCGATTGTCATATAACTTTGTGACATCAAATACTACTCCTTCATAGATCGATTTTATTTTTAAACATTTTTTGCCCGTCAGTTTTTAGGCCAAATTTTGAAATTTTGAATCGATCGATGAAGAGCTGGATGTTTATGTTCTAAATAAGCATACAAAAATATATGACGATCGGTTCATTAGTTGTCGAGGTAGATTTGGCACGACAATACGCTTTAATAAAAAAAGGGTTTGGTAGACGGCCCATTGCCACAAAACTACATAATAGTTTTCAACAAGAAAAAAAAAAAACAAAAAGTAGATTAAGATGAAAAAACAGCTACTAAATAGTTTTTTTTTGTTTTGGAAAAATAAATTATGAAAAATGGCTTTAACTGGGCTTTACAAGTGGGGGTCACCCCTTAGTGAATGGAATTAAAGCCCAAAATTGGGAAAAACCAGGTTAGCAAAAATTAGGTCCATTCTGACAAATGTGGGGAAAATAAAGCGTAAATTGTTTATGTTATTTCAAATTTATGCAAACTTTGAAGGTCGATTAATCCATTAGAAAGTAATAGGAGAAGACATTTTCTGTATTAACAGTAGGATGAACAAGTAAGAAAGTATCAGTCAGCTGTGCTCACGGAGACATAAAAAAAAAACAGACAAAAAAACAATTCCAATGTTGATTTTGTATCATAAGTTTGCTTTAAAATCTGTACGTACCATAATGTTGGTCTATACAAAATCAATAACATATACCAAACATTTTCAGTAACCGAACTTCTTCATACAGGACTCGAAATATTAAATTACGTTAAACTAAGTTTGGAAGAAATTTTTGAAAAAGTTTAACAGTTATATTGCACAAAAGCCATTTTAGTATGTGTCGGCAGGGTTTTGGAGCTTTTGGGCCATTATCTCAGGAGGTATTGACTTGCTCCGGAAAAAATTGTACCGTTGTAAATGAGGCCGCTAGAACAACCTACTGAAAAAAAGAGTCAGGGTTTCTTGGAGCTTTTAGGCCAATATCTCAGGAAGTATGGACTTGCGCAAGAAAAAAATTACCGTCGTAAAAGGAGCCGCAAGGACAACCTACTGAAAATTTCGAAACGATGCGAGGGAGCTCCTAAACTTTTCTTTATCCCAATTTTGTGTGGGAGGTACCCGAAGGAGTGGACCGATATAGTCCATATTCGAACCCGATCTATATCTGGAAGGGATAATACGATGTGCAAAGTTAAACTAAGTTTGGACAAAATATTTCGATACCCAAAATTTGGTTCGAATCGGTTAATCCATTCGACAGTTATCGTGCGCACCAGCCAGACAGACAGACGGACATTGCTAAATCGACTCCAAATTGTCTGAAATGAATTTCGTTAAAACATACTTGGGGTCTAAAACCGTCATTTCGATGAAGCACATTTTTGGTCATATCAAAGTGTATATACCCTTTCTAGCCTAAAGGCTGAGGGAATAAAAATTATGGCTGATTTCTTTAAAATTCTATAAGCTACAACCAATTATTTTACCCATTACTAAGTAATGAGTAGCGATGACGCAGGGTATGTGTGTGTGCATCCGACCACAAAACCCGAACAAACTTTTTTGTTAACAAACAATTAAAAGTTGTTGATGAAGAAGTTATCTGAAGTCCACATGTTCAATCCTAGCAACAGCCAAAATGAAAATGTGAAACGTGACAAAATAAATTCACCTCAGCAGTTCTATAATAACATATGTATTTTAATGGCCCTATAATAGTTACTTATTTAGTGCGATATATAATTGTTTAAATAATAGGTTAGTAGGTTTATTTGTAAGTAGTTATGGCCACCAAAAACACTACATAAACCCATTATTTTATAATAGGTGTTTTGTAGCCTTTCCTTACAAATGTTAAATTTTAAAGCAACCCATGGCCATGACTTAAGCAGCGCTTAAGTATAATTTTTTAGACGAGTCTTTGGGAGGTATCAGAAAAAGTGGAGCTAATTTTTCACCTTCACCACGAATAAACTCCTCAATCATAAACACCACCTGAGTTGGTATCTTATATCTTTCGGATGATTATCTAGGCAAGCTATCTTGATTGTTTGTGTTAAACTGCTCATAAGTCCAAAAATGTTGAACTTTAACGCAGGAGGTTTTAGAAGGAGTAAAGCAAATAAAATTTAATTTCCATTGTTAAAAAAAACGCAAATTTTGTCGGTGTCTGAGAGCCTCCGGCATAGTATACTTTTTCGTAAGGGAATAATTAAAATCTGGCCCACAAGATGATCAGAAAAACGACTTTAAACTGGATTAATGTTCAGAATTACTGAACGTTTGAGGGGAGTTGTTATATCTGTTTAAATTTGTGAGGAGGGCAACAAAAACGGATGATAATACTTTTTTTCAATTAAATATGCAAATTAAAAAACAATATATTTACATTTGCGATTTATTTTTTCTTGAAAAACTGGTTATTGAAAATAAAGACTTTTGTTCAACAAATATTTCTTGCTAAGCCTGCGATTACACATGACAAACAAAGGTTCGGTTATTGTATTGATTGTCGAAAAAATTTAATTTGTTTTCTTCTGACGAGGCGTCTGAACAATTGCAAAAACAATTCTATAATTTGATTTTTAAACCACTATATCGGGAAGTATGTCCTTCCCCAAGAATGGATATTTCCTGCGCAAATATCAGAAAGATCAGTAAAAAGGCATTAATGGCGAAATGCTTTGAACTTTTAAGGGAGAGGTACTCGAACATGTGGACCGATGCCATCTTCGAACTCTATCCAATATTAGCATAAATATTACTACAAAATTTCGACTAAGTGAACACTCAATTTACAAGATATCGGGCAGGGTAATTTAGAGATTTTGGGACACAGGAAGCCCACTCTTATCCCCGACAAAATGTATCGTCCTGTTTCATGACGATCCAAGAAGTTTTGAAATTTTGTGCGGAGGTAACGAACTTGGTCTATGTCTGGAAGAAATCTAACGATGTGCAAAGATTGGACTAAATCGGTTAATCCGTTCGAGAGTTATCGTGCACACCATTTTATCGAAACATTTTGAGCTTATGCGGGGCGAGTAACGGAACCAGTGGATCGATATAGGCCAAATTTTGAACTAAATCGGTAAATCCGTCCAACAGTTATTGTGGTGAACTCCAACCAGCCACATTCACGAACGGACATGACTTAATCGACTCCGAATTGCCTGAAATGGATTTAATTTAAAACTATTTATTTTGATGAAGCCTATTGTCATCATAGCCTAAATGCTAAGGGTATGAGTACCCGTGCCGAACTGAGGCATGGATACTTCATCAAATACATGCTTGATGTGAAGAAGTTTTAAATTCTCATGCCCTTGATATAAAGCCACATTGATGTTGGCTACGCTAGCTGGAGCAATTATGATGCACGCAGAAGGTGAAAGACGAAACTGCAATGGAAGGACAATGGAGAAGCTGACATCCTAATAAGTTCTAATACAAAATAATACAGTGTAGAGGAAAAAAGCATCTTAGACACATGTTTAGGAATATTTTTCTAAAACATACTATTACTCAATACCCAATCGTTTGGCAGCGATTGAGCGAAATTATGTAACAAATGTCGATATTTTAACACTTTTGTGGCGTTGGGAATAGTTAGTGTATGGGCACATATAGAAATTGTTTTCATTGGTAGAATTGTCCCATTATTGAGAGATCACAAAATCCAAATGCATAGATCGCACAACCGAATTTAGCGTCGATATAAAATGTTTGCATATCTTGGGCAAAAAAAAAAAAAAAACAACTTATGGGTCAACGGACCACCTCTGCTTCAGGTAATTGGGATTCGGTTTTATGCTTCTATGTATTTAATGGCGAAGTTTTTGATCGTTTTTTTCTATTTAAGACGCCATAACGTATTTCTTTCATACTGCCTTATACGTACAAATTTTCAAAATATCTCCCTAATTTATGAAGCGGTATTTAACCTATCCATGAAATATATTCATAGATCTTCTCTTCCAGCTACTTTTATTGTGTCATTTTCAGAAGCAGAAGATTTTCGGGGACCTCAGAAGGTAATGAATAACTAATAAAATAACTAAAATCGGTATATTGGAGCTATACCAAGATCCGATCCGATTTTCGTAGGATTCGTTTTTGTAGGGAATTTTCATCGACTGGACTATAGATGCGCAGTTTACAGAATTTTCGTGAAAATGTATCGTTGGCCCCATACAAATTACTATGGAAACAAAGATCCCCATGGTGGTACGGGTTATCGTTAACCGATCGCAATAAAAGTTCATATTTAAGGTTTTTTAATAAATAGAAAAAATAGGGGGTAGGCGTTTCAAAAAAAAAAACTTTCGCATTTTTTGGGCCGCCTTAATGTATATATGTTCCACAACATCCCCGAAGGAACAAGGGAGACTTCTCTCATATCAAAAAGTGCGCCCTGATTCATATTGGCTCAATGATTTTGGACCTACTTTTAATCGCCGAGTCCGAACGGAGTGTCTTACGGCACCATTTGTAGAAAAGTTTTTCATGGCTGAAATACTCAGGAAATGTCGCCTACACTGAGGGGATTTGCCACTGCCGAAAATTTGGATGGTTTGGTCAGGGTTTGAACCGTAGATCTTTTGACTGCAATGATAACTTGCTTACCACAGCATCACGGTTCCAGAATTTTGATCACAAATAATGGGGATCATAACCAATCGTAACCGAAAATTAACACAGCACTCTACCAACACCTTCCCCCTTCTGGTATGTTCGAGGGAAATAGTTTTTGTTAATTTAGTAGGAGTAGGTCGAATAACAGAAAAAAATATGATTTTGAAGGACACTACGAGTTTCCCATTAGAATCCTTAGTACCGTACTGGAATTTTCTAGAATATGTTTTTCAATTGATGAATTTTTAATAAATTCTAGAATACTTTTATATCATCAAAATAAAAAGTGTGTGAATTTTCTAGAAAATTTTTTTCAAATTGGTTTTCATCATTATGAATTTTTAATGATTTCTAGATTATTTTTTTAATATTTTTTAACATCAAAATACAAAGTATGTGTATTCGATTTGCGACTAATTCCTAAGATTGAAGTTCTAATAAAAATATTTAATCCACATTTTCTAATTTCAATATTTCTTGTATTTTTTCCACAGTCTTTGAAGGAATATTAACCATTATAATTTTTTTCTTTATAATTTTATACATCCACTTCTATGGTCCTTATATATTTTTCACTTTCATCAAAATTTGAAAAATGTTTTATTAGTTTTAAAATCCTTTTAAACTGTCCAATTTTTTTATATTATTCACATTTCCCCTCCGTTCGAATATAATTAAAATTCGCATCGAACCATAAAAATCCATGTTTCCGTTTTTATTCTCTCACAGAAATTTTCTGATTTAAAATTTCTTATTTAATATTTTTCATTGAAATGTTGCTCCTCAAGTTCATCCAGAAAATGAAAGTTTATTTCGTTATTGTTCTGTTTGTTATTTTTGTGTTAATGGGAAGATGCACGACTTTGCACAACATTATTTTGCCTTAAGCGAGAGAAAAGTTAATTGGAAAACCACTTTATTTGGCCACAGGATGTTCGCAAAACATTTTCAAATTTTCGTCATAAATTATGATAATGGTGATTGTAATTTCGATGCCATTAAATATTATGTTGTTACTTTTTGTTTCCTGAAGATTTCTTCAAGTTTTTTTTTAATGAACTCAATTTATAAATTTTTGAACACTTCCTTTCAATACTTTTTGTTATAAATTGTTAATTTAATTTTGTTACAGATTGTTTTCACTTTTTTTCTTTATTTTCCTTTAATTTATTTGTCTGTCTAGAAAAAAACACTTACCGCTTGGCTTTTACTTTTCGTTTAAATTCAGAAAAAGTAACGGAAAAACAACAAACTTGGTGTAGTTGTGTTGGTTTTTTTGAATATTTTGTTAGTTAGCTTGGAGAGATGTCTAACGACGAGCCGTTTGGTTTGAGCACACGTTTGAAATAACAGTGATGTTCTTTGTCGTCCAGCACAGGCCTTTTATACTTTTGGTATCATTTGGCCTCAGTCAGATGGTTTTTGGTAACAAAACGAAACAAACGAAATTGTCTCGTCTCGTCTCTGCTCTGCTGCTGCGCCTGAAACACTTTGAGACCTGGAGCAGTTGACAGCGATGCTGCAACCAACCTTTTAGAACAAACGCTGTAAACGAAAGTGTTCTTATCATCTGGTTTTCACACATCGTGTAGAAGCGAACAGCGAAGCCGGCAGACTCTGTTAAGGTTTGCGTCTGCGTCAACTTTAACATACGCTGCAACAGCAGCAACAACAGCTGATGTAGTTATCATAACTCGTGTTGCCGAGTGAGACAAGATGTTAGTAGTTTCGATGGCGTGTGTTTGTTCTTTAATTCTGATTATCAAACATAACTACGACAAGAGCCAATACATTTTCGCTACCCACCTATTCCATCCTAGCACCCACCCCCTGCAATTGTATTGCTCTGCATTGCTTTACTCGGTTTATCTCTCTGTTATCTGTAATGCAGAAATGTTCTACTGTCTGGCTGGACTTTACAGTCATCTCAATGGACACGGGTAAATGTTATGTCTGAGTAATCAGTCCCCAATATTATGTTCACGTGCTCCAATGCATTGCATTGGGGGTGTGCAGATGTATGTTTCTGTGTGTGTGTGATGGTGGCATACATGGTTCTTTACCTTTATTGTCATTTCATTCCCTTTCCTTTTACACATGTCACCCATCGTTGTTCTGTTGGAATGTTTGTTTGTATATCTGTCAGTTAGTTCGTCCATTCGTTAGTTTAGTCGTTCATACATTAATGTAGTTGTTATCTCTTTTGTAAATGTGCTTCTCTTTGCATTGATAAGTGTTTATGCCTGTGCAATATCGACCGACCAACCGACCACCTCTCTTCTGGCCAACCATAGCTGGTGAAAAAACCACGTGCATTTTCAGCTTTGCGGCATTTAACACTGTTTTGGCTTTTCCTTAGTGCTTGTATTGAATATAGTCGTTGTTGCTGGTTGTTGTTCTTGCTCTTTGTATGTGTGTCTCTGTTATTGTGCCATTTTTTTTCATTTTCGGTTTTATTACACTCAGGGAATTTCGATCCGAAAACAAAACAAAGACTAACAATAATCCGTCTGTGTTTAACAGTAAAAAGACATCTTGAACAGTTTTATTGATTAAACCGATTAATAGTGCGAAAATGCGCTGTGTCTTGTATTTATTCAGAGACTGTTTAAAGGCTTGAAATTCCCATACTTTTTTGCGCTCAATTTTGGATTGGGAAAGTTCAGTGCAGGAGGAGGCTTAAAAAAATGTACAGAATTGCAATACCGTAGTAGTGAATAGTGGTTCTGAAGATAGATATAGAGAGCAATCTCTCAGACTGGGAAAATAGAGCGCTTTTCATATTCCCTGCTTTTATATTGAACTAAGAGATCTGTCATCATAAAAAATTAACATGAATTGTGGTCGTTATGGCGACCCAAAACACAATAACACAAAGAGGACATCACGATACAAATAAGGAGGACATGTTACCAAATTTTATGAAATACTGAAATCGAATTTTCATTATTTTTCTTAAACGCCTTCAACGACACAAATATGTTTCCACAAACATGCCCGAATAGGGACAAGGTAGACTTCTCCCAATGAGTGCACCCTCATTCAGCTCAATGATATGGTGCCTAATTTATCCGACTGTCGCGTTTTACGACACCAAATGTAAAGATGTTTTACATGACTGAATAACTCGGGAAATGTCGTCAACAGTCTAGGGTATTTTTACCGCAATGTGCTAACTATTGCACCACGTTGGCCCACAGTCTCCAGATTCACTCCGGTTGATGAGAGAATTGCCACAATCCGTAAAAAAACAAAGTTCTCATCTGCGCCTATGCCCCTACCGAAGAGAAGAATGATCAGACCAGGATATATTCTAAGAGCGTCTAGAGAGAAAGCATATGACCACTGCTATGGCCATGACTTTAAGATTGTTCTAGGAGATTTTAATGCTAGAATTGGCCCCACTATCGGCAAGTTCAGTCTTCATGATGTAACATCCGACAACGAAATTAGGCTTCTAGATTTTGCAGTGGAAAACGAGTAAGAAGTATACCAAAGTCGTTTGAGGCTGACTTTATGATACCATACACCACTGTGGATATCTAAAATATACATGGGAGCTATATCTATATCTGAACTGATTTCAATATAATATGGCACACTTATTTCTAGACCAAATTCCGTCACACATTGCAAATTTCATCAAAATCTGACAGATATAGGGTGTTTTGTGCATCAAATACCTCAAATCGGCCGGACATATATGGGCATTATTTTTGAAAATTTAACATAGTTGAAGCCAAGGTTTACCCGTTTATAACTCGAGATCGAAAATTTGGACCAAATCGGTTGCTACGTTTGTGAGATATTGCGCTTATCATTTTAGCAAATATTTTTAAACATTTGTGGGAAGGGTATCGGAAGCAGTGGACCTATAAGCACTACAATCGAATTTCATCTAATATTTTTTTTTTACAACTTTCGGGCTGTTTTCTCAGGAAGTGTGGACTTGCCCCTGATGAAACTTGTAGCGTCGTATGGGGGGCAGTGAATACAAGTTGCTACAACAAAAAACAAAGCGATTCGACAGCAGGTCCTAAACTGAACTTTTCCGAAATTTTGTGTGGAAGGTACCCGAAGGGGTGGACCGATGGAATCCATATTTGAACCTCATATTACTCTGGTAGAAAGTTTACGCTATACAAAGTATGGACCAAATCGGTCACTCCCTTCAAGAGTTATCGTGCGTTATCCTGGGGTCTAAAACCATTATTTCGATGAGGTACATTTTCATCGTATCAAAGTGTATATACCCTCATTAGCCTAAAGGCTGAGGGTATAAAAATGGGTACAAATGGGTTGAAGCCAACGTGTATTTTTTGGTTTTCTCTCGATTTGTGATTAAACCACACTCTTCATGTTTTTCCTGTCAAGTTAAAAATAGAAGCCAATTTAATAAGGATCATCTCACCAATGAATAACTTTTCAAAATTTGATCTGCGTCTACCATTAAATGATGCTGACATTGTGAAGCCAGATTTTAAGAGTTTTTTGAAAATTTCTTCTAATTTTGTTCCGCACACTAATTTTTCAAAAAATCATGTATATGATTGTAGAACTCGCGATTCTGAGTTATTTGATTTTGAATCCAAATACGAACATTTTGTGCGAACATTTTTCTAAATATCATATCTTTCGGGAATAATTTTTACAGTTGTCATTCGATTTCCTCGTATTTGGTTGCAAATTTTTACGTTGCGGATCTAATAAATCATTACTAGTGAAAATCCATCTACTAAAATTCGAGATACGAGAAATTCCAAGGTAGGAAAATCACCTAAAATTGTTTCGTTTCCACTGCAATGAAAATACTAGTGTAGCATCTTCGTTTTTGCGGAAACAGAGATTTAAAAACCTTACTGCTAAGGGAGCTATATTCATTTTATCCGAAAAAATAGTGTGTGACGCTACATCCACTGTTCTTGATTAAATACCTTGAAATAGATATATATCGATGTAGGTTTTGATAATGACACTGAAATTGGATGCGGAACAAAATTGTATGCACTTTGCGCAAATTAGCGATGTTTTATATGTTCTTTAATGCTAAGATGCAGACGATGCTACACCTTAGCGTCCAAATTATATTTCGAAAAATATATACACATTAAAAGATATGGTCTTGCTGTACATGAAAATCTCATGCGGACAAAATGATTTTGATAATTACGATAATTTGATATTTTACACATATTTTAAAAATGCATATAAATTAAAATAGTTCAATTGAACTCTATTTCCGTTTAAGAAGCCTAATGAGTTGTCTCAACAACCCAATAATTTTCTTCAATAAGAAACCTTCTATGTGAATGTAGATTAAGCAAAATCCGCTCATTTTCTTAAGAGTTGCAAGAAAATAAAATAAGTACTCCTATAGATTTTTTCCTATACTTTCAACTCTAGAATGCAAGTGAAAACTATTTTGTTTCCAAAGCAAAATTTATTTTTTGTTATCCAAATGTGTGCTTATTTTGCCTATAACAACCAAACTATTATCCTGATGATTATAATTTTGGTCTTATTTGATTCCCCGTGAAGTTTTTATTTAGAACTATTTTTTTTTTTTTTTTGTAATTTTGAGTGATAAATGTACCTATGTTTTCAGAAAAAGTCGGATTACATTTAAAGTTGTGCAACAACCAAAGAAAAGAAATCCAAATCATAACCGATTTCGATACAATTTGGCACATTTATTTCTTGACCGAATTCACTCATACATTCCAAATTTCATCGAAATCGGTTATATATAGCGTGTTTGGTGTAGCAAAAACCTGAAATCACCCGCAAATATATAGGAGCTATATCTAACTCTTGACCAAATTCGATATAATTTGGCACATTTATTTCTAGACCAAATTCAGTCTTTCATTCCAAATTTCATAATAATCGTCTAGCAAATGCATGAAATCGGTCGAAAATATATATGGAAGCTCTTTCCAAATCTGGAGCGAATTCCATATAATTTTTCACTTTTATTCCAAGACCGAATTCAGTCACACATTCCACGTTTCATCGAAATCAGACATATACAGCGTGTTTGGTGCAGCATATAAATGAAATCGGTAGCTATATCCAAATCTGAACCGATTTTCATTAAAAGCAATAGCGTTTTTCCTATGTCTAAAAAAATGATATTTCCCAATTGTCAGCTGAGTCGGACAATAAATGCAACCTTCGAACGGACGGCGCGACTCAGAAAGTGATTCTATGTACATCCCCAAAAGGAGCCATGGGTCTATCTCTTTTCCTTATACATGTTCACATGGTAGTGAACAGGACCTTGGATCTTGGTGCTGTCATTGCACATACACAACGTCCCATGGATGTCCCCAGATGGAAAAACCACATACCAAATAGATCCCGTTGTGATAGACGGAACACACTCTTGTAGTGTGTTAGAAGTCCGATCGATTCGAGTGCTTTTGGAAATTTATTCTTAGTTTGGTTTATGAAGCAAAAAGTTCTGTTCAGAATATAAGCCACATACACTCCACGTCAGTAGAATAGAACACCTAAATTTTTGTTAATGTTAGCTTATTTATCCCAAAACGAATGAATCTGCGTTTTTAATCTTGTGGGGATTTAAAGTCTATGATGTTTCGTATCCAACACAGAAAAAAATATGTTTCCAGCTTTTCGCGAAATGATTTTCTGATCAATTTTCCGATAGTACAATGAAAAATAGGCATTTATTTTTGGTCATCAGGATATAACAGTCATTTTCTTATCGCGAATTTTTGAGATATTAACGCCGAATTTTCTTTCAGATGATAAAGCAAGGCTTTCTAATCATTTTTCACTAAAGAAAACCTATAAATTATTCCGCGGACACTGAAATAACAGCGTTAAAGGGTTTAAATTGACAGATATTTGAAACATCTCGGAATATCAATAGGAGTCGCGCATTTATGTCATATTTCTTCACAATAAGATACAATATGACACAGACAACCTCGACGGATGCAATCGAGTGCTTCGGATGCTGATAAGATGGAACATTTTCAAAATAATTATGAAAAACGACAAAATTTCTTATAAAAACCTTGATGTTTTGTTCAATAAAATGGTTTTTCCGCGAAAAAATTTGCGAAAATAAAGTGACTGTTCTATCCTGATGACCAAAAATAAATGCCTATTTTTCATAGTACTATCGGAAAATTGATCAGAAAATCATTTCGCGAAGAGCTAGAAGCATAATTTTTTCTGTGTTTGATACGGAACAACATAGACTTTAAATCCCTACAAGATTAAAATCGCTGATTCATTCGCTTCGTTATAAATAAGCTAACATTAAGAGAAATTTAGGTGTTCTATTCTACTGACGTGGAGTGTATGTAATAGGATTATGACTTTTTGAAACATTTTCTCAAAAATGATTCCCTGTAGAGAATGAATGAACTACTAACTACTAATGCCTAAAATAACATTCATTAAATTTTTTTAAAAAAGGTTCCGCACAAACCACTTTGAGAAAAATTGTTTTCTCAAAAAAATTATTTTCTGTTTCACGAATGAATGACCTTATGCCTATTAATGACTAAAATAACTTTTATTTTACATAAATGATGAAAAAGGTCCCGCACAAACCACTTTTAATTTTTATGATATATGAAATAATGTTATATATAATATAAAATTATATATGTATATGCAATAATACGACGATAAAATAGTGAGAAACCAACGGTTATGTCATTTCGGTTATGTCGTGTACCCCTCTATACCTTGTTTTCAGTCAAATATCTGCTTTTAGTGACTTCAAAAAATGGTCAAAAGTTCTGAAAAACAAAAATTTTAAAAGCGTTTTGTGCGGAAGCTTTTTTTATCGAATCACTTTATAATTAAGATTTTATGTAATCTTATGTAGAAACTCATCACGCTATAATACATGGACATGAGTTTGTAAAAAGTCATAACCCTAGTATGTATGTAAGTTTAAAAGCCGTTCGAGGATGAATATAGTCCTTGTGATCCTAATTACCAGGATATAAATTTTTGTGGTGTCCAGTCCATGCTTCCTGACATAACGACCCGAAATATCTAAAAAATCCTACCTTAACCAACCTAAATTGCTGGAAGTCACGATAGCTAACGAAAAGTGTGACTTCCAAAATTAATCAAAGAGGGAACAACAACACTTTTGCTCTTAAATTTAGTTTAAAGCCACTACTCGGATCGTGTTGAAATTATTATTATATATTATTTCCCGATATAAGGGCAACGAGGTTACTCACTAATTAGAGCTACCGCTTCATACACCTTCGCCCGTCCGTCCATCTTTCCTCTGTTCGTATAAATAGTGTAATTACTCAACAGGTCTCAAGTTTAATCGGTTCATCATGAAATTTTTGGTCGAGATAGTGGTCCCAGATTATAATTAGTGGTCGAAATGGGCAAACAACTTATGTAAAAAATTTAACGATTTATTCTCATGCAGATATCTCCACTTCTAGTAGGGTCATTCCAAAAGCAAAGCCTGCCAATGTAGGTAGAAGATCTTTACATGTACAATGACGCAAGGTAGTTGGTGTTCAAAAAACAAATGTGATGTCGAAATAGTAGCTGATACATCCCATTTTCATTATTTTTGGATTTATATTGTAATGATGAATATCGCAGCTGTTCGGCAAAAGTGACCGATTGACCTTCTGAGCTTTGAATTTGTACCAATTGTATTACAGAAAGTGGTGAAATTTTTAAGATATAGAAAAACAAGTAAAAATATCAGTCGGCCGACTGAGATATACCCTCAGCCTGTGTGGATTGAAATACTTTTTTCCAAAAAAAAAAACTTATATATTTAGGGGGGTTTTCAAAATTTTAGGCGTATGAACCAACAAAAATATGTTTAGGATTTTCCGGGATATATATAGATAGGGTTTTTTACCTGTAAACAGGGCCACTAGGAAACATTCGATAATAATGTCCAAAGGATCCTCGAACATACCCTTAACCACACAAAAATGTTGAACATTTGTGTGGGTGGTACCCCAACGATTGGACAAATAGGGCTCAAATTTGAACATACACTAAGTTTTGACAATATTTAGAGATCCACCTTAGCACCTCCTTCGAATTTCATCTAATATTCGAAAAACTATTACGATATCCAAAGTGTGGACAAACGCAGTATTCGGTTCGACCTCTCCAGTCACTACATATGGTACCATAATGGCTTTTTACAACTTTCGGGCTATTTTCTCAAGAAGTATGGACCTTTAACTGACGTAATTAATTGATGCAGCGAATACAAGTTGCAAAATACCAAGTGATTCGGAAGGCAGGTCTTAAAGTGGATTTATCCAAAATTTTGTGTGGGAAGTACCCGAAGGAGTGAACAAATATAGCCTATATTCGAACCTGATCTATATCTGGTAGATATATTAGGATGTGTAAAGTATGGACCAAATGGGTCTCTCCCATCAATTCGGTCTCCCATCATTTCGGTCTCTCCCATTTTCCGAACATTTGTGAACTTTTTTAGGGAGGTACATGAAGGAGCGGACAGATTGAGTCCATATTGGAACCTCATCTAAGTCTGGTAGAAATTTCGCGATGTGCAAAGTATGGACCAAATCTGTTACTCCCTTCAAGAGTTATCGTGCGCATAAATTTTCCGAACAATTTCGAACTTTTCTGGTGGAGGTACCGGAAGTAGTGGATCGATATAACCCATCTTCGAACTTAAACTAAGTTTGTACAAAATATTACGAAGGCCACATTTTGGACCGAATCGGCTGATCCGTTACAGAGTTATCTCGCGCTCCAACCACTACACACGGTGTCATAGGAGTTTCTTGCAAATTTCATGCTATTTTCTCAGGAAGTGCAGAGCAGCTCCTAAACTGAACTTATCCGAAATTTTGTGTGGGAGGTACCCGAAGGAGTGGACCGATTGAGTCCATATTGGAACCTCTTCTAAGTCTGGTAGAAATTTCGCGATGTGCAAAGTATAGACCAAATCTGTTACCTCCTTCAAGAGTTATCGTGCGCACAAATTTTCCGAACATTTCCGAAGTTTTGTGGAGGAGGTAACGGAAGTAGTGGATCGATATAATCGATATAAACTAAGTTTGGACAAAATATTACGAAAGCCAAATTTGGACCAAATCGGCGTATCCGTTCGAGAGTTATCGTGCGCACCAGCCAGCCAGACGGACGGACATTGCTAAATCGACTCCAAATTGTCTGAAACACATTTCGTCCAAACATACTTGGAGTCTAAAACAATTATTTCGATGAGGCACATTTTGGCCGTATGAAAGTGTATATACCTCGTTAGCATAAATGCTGAGTGTATAAAAATGCTTAACTATCCCAATTTGTGGAATTTTATTTGAACAGTTAATCAGCTTAATTTCACATTGTTTGTTTTAAACCCTCCACCATGATATTTGTTCTTTTATGTTGTAATCGCTTTAGCATCCGCAATATATAAGCTAAAATGCTATATTTATGTTTTTTCCATAGGCAGATCAAGTTCGAAGATGGGTTTTATACGTCCACGTTTTGTTATAACCCCATATAACGGTACGTTCGATTTTCAGACCGAATTAGCTATATTTTGGAGGTAAAAAAACAATTTGGGAAGCCCCCATATAACGGTACCTCCCGATTTTAGGTATATTGATGATGTTAGTAACATTTTTTACCGAACTACCAGTAATTTGACATTTGAGGCTCACCAAAAATTGTGAACATACGTCCACATTGTTATGAACCCATAAAACATACCAAGGATTTAATTTTTTTTAGTTTTATCTACATTTTCGGGCAAGTTTGGATGTCCTTTGGCATTGTTCCTGTGGTTCCCAGTGGTTAAACATTTCTTTTCCAAAAATTGTGGATCTAGGTCCACGTTGTGGTGTAGCTCTATATATCAGTGGGATGTTGTTAAAATTGAAATGCTTTCTCGAAAGGCAGAGAAGATTCTATTTTTGGTCAACGCCACTTGACCTCATCAGTTCTTTGTATTGAAACAAAAAACTCTTCTCCAGTTTTATGACGATCCGAACCAAGAAGAAATTATGGACTGTCGATGATTGGTTGTTGTTGGTATTTCGGCAAACCATCAAAATAGTGTTAAATGTTTTCTGTTGAATTTCCATTTAAATTAATTCACCAGTCACATTTATACTTGAGCCCTTGCAAAAATGGAATACGAAAAAAATCATCTTGTACAGCTATATTTGAAATCAATGATTAAACAAAGCACACTTGATTAGCGACAATGAACTTAATAAACACGTTTCAATTACCTTTCATTACAAATATCAAAAACGAATATTTAAAAACTGGTTTGGTTTTTTGGATATTATAATTGTTTTATAAACGACTAAAATTTGAGATTGCGAATGGTGGCGAGTAAATTTGTAACGAAATTAACTTTGATCTGCTATCATACAAAATAACTGAACATTTTTTATACCCTCAGACTTTAGGCTAGAAAGGGTGCCAAAAATGTGCCTCAACGAAATAACGGTTTTTTTTTTCAGACAATTTTGAGTCGATTTAGCCATGTTCGTCTGTCTGGCTGGTGCGCACGATAACTCTCGAACGGATTCCAACCAAATTTTGGGTATCGTAATATTTTGTCCAAACTTAGTTCAAGTTCGAAGATAGGCCATATCGGTCCACTCCTACGGGTACCTCCCCCACAAAAGTTCAAACATTTTCTGTAAAATGGTGTAAACGATAGCAATCGATTTAGTCCAAACGATGCACATCGAATTATTCCTTCTAGATATAGATGGGATTCGAATATGGACTATATCGGTCCACTCCTTCGGGTACCTGGCACACAACATTCGGATTAAGTGAAGTTTAAGAACTCCTCTCGGATCGTTTTGAAATTTTTTCAGTAGGTTGTTCTTGCGCCACTCTTTACGACGGTACATTTTTTTCTTGCGCAAGTCCATACTTTCTGAGATATTGGCCTTCAAGCTCCAAGAAACCCTGACATCACCAACCAAAATGGCAAATACGTAAGATAATTCTCGCAGGGAGTTTCCGATTGGGGCAGACTTTGCACATCGTATTATTTCATCCAGTCATGTATCAGGTTGGAATATGGGCTATATCGGTCCACTCCTTCGGGTACCTCCCACACAAAATTCGGAAAAAGTGAATTTTAAGAGCTCCTCTCGCATAGTTTTGACTCTTTTTTCAGTAACCTAGCCGGCACATACTGAAATGGCTATTGTGTAAGGTAACTCTAAAACTTTTTCAACAATTTCTTCCAAACCTCTTTATGAAGAAGTTTGGTTACTAAAAATGATTGGTATATACAGATTTTAAAGCGAACTCGTGATACAAAATCAATAATTTTATATACGGCATAATTATTGTGTTTGGTTTTGTTGTTGTTTTTTTGATCAGTGGCTGTCCGTCAACACAGCTGACTGATACTTTCTTACTTGTTTTTTCATAACATTGCACAGTGGACTATTATCAAAAGTATTTAACACCCATTAGGTTTTTCTAAAAATCGCTCGCGGTGCATTGATTGTAGTAACAATATACCCGAGAACCTAAGCTTTTTTCATCTTTTGTTGTATACTTTAGTCAAACGAATGTTTTTTTTTTTTTTTTCTAAGGAACTTATTGAGAAAAACTTAACGGAGAAGCTGATATGGTGCAATATGTTCGATGGAGTGAAATCGTCAAAAAATTTTGAATTGTGAGAAATTTGTTCCCAATACTTGCCTGAGGAAAGCAAATGTTTATTGCTTACGTACGTACTACTTACATATATGGACATTATTGCAAACAGAACGTGCTAAGAATAGATTTCCAAACGCACCGATATTTTACTTTACCAATTTTGGATGCCATGTTCTGTGAATTCATCTTCTTTCTATTGGAGTTTTGGATTTACCTTACAACGTATACTTTCATGAGGCTCGTTATACCCTACACCACTATGTGGGGAGGGTATTATAAGTTGGTTTTGGCCAAAAAGTTTGTAACGCATCGAAATAATGGTCGTAGACCCATACTTATATATATCAAAATTAATGTCTCGACGAGCTGAGTCGATCTGGCTATGTGTGTCCGTCCGTCAGTCCGTCCGTCCGTCCGTCTGTCCGTCTGTCCATCTAAACCTTGTAATCACGCTACAGGCCGCAATTTTGATCGGATCGTCACGAAATTTTGGATGTTGATGGGGGTTCAGGAGGGGAAGAAGCCTATTGATTTTGGTGATGGTCGGATAATATTTAGGGGTCGGAAAGGGCAAAAAACTTAGGTGGATAAAAAGACAACGTTTTTTTCCAAAGCCAATATCTCAGCTTCTATATGAAATATACCAAAAGCAAAACCTGACAATGAAAGCAGAAAGTATCACCTTTTTAATGATGTAAAGTAGGTGCCCGTAGGTGATCAAACAACGAAGATATCGAAATAGTAGCAAATAAAACCCCAATTTTCATTTTTGCGATTTTAATTATATTGACAAATATCACAGCTTTGGTTGAAAATTTTCCAAAAGCAAAGCCTGACTATGAAAGTAGAAGATCCCGTCTTTACAATGATGCAAACTAGGTCGGCGTAGGTAACCAAATAACGGAGATATAGCAATAGTCGGTAATACATTCCATTTTTCTATTTTTTTGGAAATCACGCTACAGGTCGCAATATTGACCGGATCGTCACGAAAATTTCAGGGTTAATGGGGGTCTCACAGATTAAGAAGCATATTAATTTTGGTGATGGTCGGATAATATTTAGGGGTCGGAATGGGCAAACACTTATTTGGAGAAAAGTCAACATTTTATTTCAAAGCCAATATCTCTGTTTCTTTAAGAGGTATATCAAGAGGTATATCAAGGAAAGTAGAAAATATCTCCTTTACAACGGTGTAAAGCGGGTTGTCGTAGGTGGTCAAATAGCAAAGATATGGCAATAGCCGATAATGCATCCCATTTTCCGATTTTTTTGTAATCACGCTACAGGTCGCAATTTTGATCGGATGGTCACGAAATTTTGGGGGTTAATGGGGGTCCCAAAAAGCAAGAAGCCTATTGATTTTGATGATGGTCGGATAATATTCAGGGGTAGGAATGGGCAAACACTTATTTGGAGAAAGGTCAACGTTTTATTTCAAAGCCAATATCTCTGTTTCTTTAAGAGGTATATCAGAAGCAAAATCTGGCAAGGAAAGTAGAAAATATCACCTTTACAACGATGTAAATTAGGTTGTCAAAGGTGGTCAAATAGCAGAGATATGGCAATAGTCGATCATGCATCCCATTTCCGATTTTTTTGTAATCACGCTACAGGTCGCAATTTTGATCGGATCGTCACGAAAGTTTAGGGGTTAATGGGGGTCCCACAGAGGAAGAAGCCTACTGATTTTAATGATGGTCGGATAATATTCAAGGGTCAGAATGGGCAAAAATTTATTTGGAGAAAAGGTCTACGTTTTATTTCAAAGCCAATATCTCTGTTTCTTTAAGAGGTATATTAAAAGCAACGTGGCAACGAAAGTAGAAAATATCACCTTTACAACGATGCAAAGTAGGTTGTCGTAGCTGCTCAAACAACAGAGAGATCGCAATAGTCGGTAATGCATCCCATTTTCCGATTTGTTTGTAATCACGCTACAGGTCGCAATTTTAATCGGATCGTCACGAATTTTTTGGGAGTTGATGCGGGTCCCACATAGGAAGAAGCCTATTGATTTTGGTGATAGCCGGATAATATTTAGGGGTCGGAATGGGGAAAAACTCATTTGGAGACAAATTCAACGTTTTATTCTTTGTGTATATATTGGCTTCTAGTAGGGGTATTCCAACGACAAAGCCTGTCAATGGAAGAAGAAAATATTACCTTTACATTGGTGTAAAGCAGGTTGGCGAAGGTGGTCAAACAAGGGAGATACCACAATAGTCGGTAATGCATCCAATTCTTCCATTTTTTTGCAATCTACAGGTCGTAATTTTGATCGGATGGTCACGAAATTTTTTGGTTGCTTATGGGGGTCCCAGGGACAAAGAGGCATATTATTTTTGATGGTAGTCGGTTTATATTCCCTAAAAGAAATGTTTACCAGTGAAAAGCTTATGCACAGGGGTAGTGGTGTAGGGTATCACATGGTCGGCCCCGTCCCGACTATAGCCTTTGCTCACTTGTTTTATTAATGCATTTATGGCGGGGGCATATTTATCCATCCTACTGGCATGACGCAGCCAACGCAATCCTTTTAGCTCGATACATTTTAATTTATCGATATCGGTCGGCTGGTACAATTCTCGGTTCATGCGGCGTCGGTATTCACCTTCAGCACATATTTGTACATTCGAAAACAACTTCTCTCAAACACACCAAGTTCTGCCTCATCTGCTTTCGCAAGTCCCATGCTTCGGATCAATACATAAGTACGGGTAACATCAGTGTCTGTTAGAGTGTATTTTTTGTCTGACAAGAGGTGGTTCTGCTTTAAACCAAATTAGAGTCAGTTGGCCAATATTAGTATTTGCTTTATTTCAAAAGTGATAATTTTTGTTTTATTTATGGCGGTGCCGATGTAAATAAAACCATTAACACATTAAAAGTTGGTCCAAGTCTATTAAAATCGTTGCCTGTTGATACTATAATCTTGGTCTTTCCTGTATAACCTGAAGCCCTCCCAGCTTAAATGAAATAAAAGAGGCAATAGAACAACTAAAAAGTAACAAATCAGCAGGAAGTAATAGAGTAAAGTTACCATTGTAATGTTACCCAAAAATGGAGACTTGAATGACTGTAACAACTGGAGAGGAATAACCCTGCTCAACACCAAATACAGTATCTGGCAGTTATAGCACATTAAAGAATTCAAAGGCCAGTAGAAAACATTCTGAGAGATGAACAAGCTGGCTTCAGACCAAATAGAAACTGTGTAGACCAGGCCAGCACCCTACTAGTCATAATAGACTAATCAATAGAATGAGGTGCGCCTGTTTCTACTTTTCATTGATTTCAAGAAAGCCTTCGAAACCATCAGACGAACTGTCATATGGGAAACATTGAGCAAAAAGGTAGTATCCCAGAAAATATTCCGAATAATAAAAGCGATGTACGAGAATGCAAAACTCTCAGTTCTTCACAACGGAAACATAACCCAACCATTCCTCACAAACCCGGGAGTAAAGCAAGGATGCCCTCTGTCACCGCTACTATTCACAATAATACTGGATGAAGTCTGCTCTCAGAGAAGGGGCATAACATGGAGTCTCTCACGACAACTCTAAGACTTAGACTATGCGGATGATAAATGCATTCTCTCTCACAAGATATCCAAATTAGAGGACCTGTAGAGACTTGCTCGTAATGTTGGACTTGAGATTAACATCAAGAAAACAAAGGCCATGAGAGTAAACAACACCAGTACAGAACACATCATGTTACAAGGCCAAGCAATTGAATATGTCGATAGTTTCTGCTATCTAGGAAACACTGTAACAACGAATGGCGATGCAGAAACGGTGCAGCATTTATATCCAGGAAGCTTCGAAGCTTGTATAAAAACGATTCTACTATACGGCAGTGAAACCTTGCTTGTATCTAACACCATCACGAAAAAGCTACAGGTATTCATAAACAAATGCCTCAGGATCATATGCAGGATATTCTGACCCAACACCATAAGTAACATAGAACTTAACAAACCAGGAACCCATACAAAAGCTGATTAGACGTAGGAAATGGAGGTGGATTGGCCACACCTTAAGAAAAAATGTTCATAGCATAACCAGGATGGCACTTGAATGGAATCCCCAAGGATCACGAAAGCGAGGTCGTCCAAGAAACACCCGGCGACGAACAATGCTTTGTGGAAGTCCTATGCTCCCAATAGGAGTAACAGGAAAAAAATATAATTGTATTTTTATCATGTATGGTGTATATGTACATTAACATCTCGCATGACCTTTTCCAGCAAGATGTTAAATATGTCACTCGATACACTATCACCTTGTCTGAAACCTCGTTTGGTATTGAAAGGTTCTTTCCTATTTTCTTAATGTTATTCTGCGTAATCTTTTTAATTTTGCAGGAATACCAAACTCAGAAATCGATTGGAACATCTTTTGCCTTATTAGGCTGTCGACCAATCGATCTGTTATTCATGGGTCTTCTCTATGACAAATCGTAGAGTGACGATTTGGTCTACTGTAGATTTCACAGGTCTAAAACCGCATTGGTATGTCCTGATTGTCCCATTGACCATGGGTCTTAACCTTTCACATAATATGCTCGGCAGCGATTTATATGCAAAAAGTAGTAGACAGCACCTTTGCCGTCTTGTCTCCTGTCTTGTGCACGGGGCACAGAAAACTGAGGTTCCAAACCCTATTTTCCTAATCAACTCATGCATACTCCTGGATAAGGACTGTTTGCACCCAAACAAATATTTGTTTGTTTTCAGTACCCAAACATATATTATGTTTGGGACTGTTGCAAACATATATATGTTTGCTGCAAAAAATGTTTGGGACATATGTTAGAGAGGCTTTTTTTCTTCCGTGCAGGTTCCCTTCATCATTTTTGCAGGAAAATGTACATGCACCATAACCCTCCGTCTGGTGTTTTACACTCTGTTAAGATTTTCGGACTTCATCCTGATTCCTAAACATATCGAGTTTCTTCGCTCGTTTTTCTTGCTCTTTCTTCTTTTTCCTCAAAATACGCTTCTCCTCATCTACAGATTGTTTTCTTTCATCGTGCCATGGGTTTTTAGGAGGTGGTTTTCGGTATCCAAGTATAGATTTTGCGCCAGTTTAAAAAGAGTGGGTTATTTCTTGCCATTGCTCTTCCTACATTATCGGGAGAAGGAGTGCCGTCTTTCAGCATGTGGATCGGTTTACCGGAATTCAGTTCCGCCATATGTTGGATCGCACTTTTTCCGCAACATTAATATGGCTGCTACAAGGTGCGAATCGATGTTCACTCCTCGAATCGACCCGAAATCTAACACACTGGAAGAGTGGCATCCGTCTATCACAACTTGATCGATCTGGTTTCTGGTTTTCCCATCTGGAGAAATCCACGTGGCCTTGTGTACTTTGTATAAAATTGTAATTTTAGTATAAAAATCTCCCAGAACATTCTTAAAGTCGTGGCCAAGGCAGCGGTTATATGCTTCCTCTAGGCGCTCGTAGAATACATACTTGGTCTGTTTATCGTTCTCTTCGGACGGGACACCAAGTGCATCTTCCAGTGCTCAAACTGCACCTACTATGTAAAGTGTCCGGACAGGAACATAAACATGGTCCAGTACACTCAGGCAGGCAGTATAAGTTGTGAACTGTGAACTACAGAGGCACCTGGGGAAGCTTTCTTCATATCAAGGACATGTCCGAGTTGCATGGCAACCCTACTTAATGGGAAGTCTATTTTGAGTTTCGTTGCAAGAATAATGCTGTGTTATTGGCACCTTAGTAGGTTATCCTCGGTTGTCAACTTTTTTAAGATCTTTAAGGAACCACAATAATTATCCTCTTTGAGTTTTGCTTAATACTCCACTATTAGCCCGTTCATTGATTTCATCTAAAATACTTTTAAATAATAGGGTCATAAGTTACACAAATTGTCATAAATAAAGCGTTCAAAATAAACTGACAATAAAAGAGAGGGCTTTACTTCGTTAATAATACTGTTTTATACTCAGAAACACGATGTGAGAGAACTCCCGACAAGTAAAAAAATTTCACCTTCTTAAGGTTGTCATTTCTTTAATAAAAATTCAGGTTTGATAGCAAAATGTAAATTTCCTTAAATAAAATACACTTCCTTTTTATGGCGTTGCAACAATGTTCACAGGATATGCACACTTATATAGTTTGCCACAGTGCACAAACTTCTTCCTGCACACTTACATGGCATTGCATATGACAATAAATCATTGACAGATGTTAAAACTAAGTCGCTATAAAACGTGTAGTGTGGCGTTACAGTGTAAGTGTAAACATTTATATGTGGTTAAAACAACGCATTTGAGCGAATGTGTATGCGTGTTTATGTACGAATTCGCGGTTAAGTATTAGCAATACGTGTGAGTGTGTGCGTGCTCATTGACCTTGTCTAAATATTTATGTAGCACAGCACAGAACTCAATTTTCAATGTTAAAGCTTTAACATTTTTGTAAACAAACAACCAACCAAAAACAAGTGACAACATTATAAAGTACAAAAGCCTGTGTGAAAGCATTAAGCCAAAAGAGCAGCACGAACAACAACAACGACAGCAACAACAACAAAGAGAAATAACGGTTAAAGGCATTGAATTTGCGTACGTACACTAGGAGACAAAAAAGGAAACTAAGGATTTCTAAAGTTAAAACACTTTTTCGAGAGAAGAACAATAACAAATACAACACTAAGGAAATAAAACATTCATTCAACAATAATACAAGCTATTTCAAACTCCAGTTCACAACACTGTGGTCGAGGAGATTTAGCAAATCGCATAATATGTATGCGGTGTTGTTTATAAAGTGCTTTAACTTAAACAGTTTTTAACGCTTCGACATACGAATGGTATTTCATAAGGGTAAGGGAAAACGTAGTTTTCTCCAGTCACCTCCAGGTTCTCAATGAAAGACTAGTTTTCTCCCTTTAGAGAATAAATCGTATGTTTATTGATATGAATACTAGTATATTCTCGTCCAAAGATAATGATTGTACCGTAGATGAGTTGGCTAACAGAACTTGCTGAATGATCTAACTGCAGGCTGACAACTTCAAGTTGATCGGGAGCTGTGTTGATTGTTGATCGTATTGTGGGTTGATAATCAACAACGACGATTTGATGTAGTTCGGAATCGCGGCTGATAGAGATTCGAAGCGACGTTGCAGCTACGTTCGGAAGAGACGTTGGGAAACTTGTTCATTGATTAGCATCAAGTTTAGGATGACGCCTTTTCTGGAAACTTGGTGAGTGTTGAGCATTCTGCAACAATTTGAGGGGGGGTTATGTGTGCTTTGCGTTGGCTGCCATTAGGGATGATTTTTAAATAAACCACATTTATAAATGTCATTGTTATAAGTCCTATGGAGCAAAACATTGAACTTGCCGAATATATCTGATTAACCAATTTGTGCAAAAATAACAAAACTTTTGAAAAAGTGCATAGAGGAACAGAACCACTAGAAACTGCAAATTGAGAGCAAAGGCCGCATTGGTTACTCCATCGGCAAACCTACTGGTGCCAATACCATCCACCCACGAAAGAGGACAATGAAGCGAATGTATCCATACTTGGCAGCTCAGTGATATCTGATTGTTTCGAAAGTAGCACGCACTCACGCGACAGCAGTACAGCTAGTTTTTGGGGGGTTGACAACGCAGCATCTACGAGCGAAAAGAAGCTTACCATACAGGCATTGCATGATGTTTTGCTATAAGCTCAAAGCTGTCGTCCCACAAAGCACGATAGCTTTCCGCTGAGGGCATTGATATTCCAGTACCATGTCAGTCAGGAATTCACAAGGCTTTCTAAGGAAACTGCTCTGGTAAAGAAGAATTTGATGGTTGGTTGGTTCACGTGGTGGCTATACTTTATAGCCTCAATTAGTATGTAAGGAATACCGTTTTGAAAACCACACCACTCGTTCCAGGTTTGTTATTTCGTAGTATTAAATTGGCAGTTAAATCCAACCTGATGGGTTGAGAAGTCGCAGAAGGTCTCCCGGACCTACTTCGGCTATCTCGGCGATATTATGAAGGAACTGTCGTCCTATAGCTTTAAGTCGTCGTTGCATTAGTGCAGGGCAGGAACAGAGGAGGTGCTCCACAGTTTCCTTCACTTTTTCATCTCCGCAGCTGCGACAGTGGTCGTTGTGTGTTAAGCGCTTTGCATGGTTAACAATAACCCAGTGACCGGTTAACACTGCAATAAGTCTTGCCAGGTTCCGTCGATTTTGGCTGATTAGGACCTTTGTGCGTTGTATTGAAGCCATGTAGATTTTGATATTCGGCATGTTTCCGTTTTGTCCCATCTACTCGCGGCCAATGATAGATAGTATTTGAAGATATCCCCTTTAACTACTCCCATTGGTGTTGCGACTGACGGCTTTGACCGGTTAACACTGCAATAAGTCTTGCCAGGTTCCGTCGATTTTGGCTGATTAGGACCTTTGTGCGTTGTATTGAAGCCATGTAGATTTTGATATTCGGCATGTTTCCGTTTTGTCCCATCTACTCGCGGCCAATGATAGATAGTATTTGAAGATATCCCCTTTAACTACTCCCATTGGTGTTGCGACTGACGGCTTTGGGAGTTCGTTAGTGGCGGGTCCTGCTCTGGCTAGTTCGTCCGCTTTTTCGTTCCCATCAAGTCGCTTATGGCCTGGGATCCAGGTGAGATTTACTCTTGACAGACGCCCTAGTTAAGCAAGTTCTTCTTTACAATCTTTCACCAGCTTCGATGTGGCAGAGTTTGATTTTAGTGCAAGGAGAGCCGCTTGACTGTCGACAAAAATTCCTGTTGAGTTTTTTGTGTGGATTTGTAAGAGAATAACACAAGCTTTCTCTATGGCCAGTATCTCCGCCTGAAAAACACTGCAGTCGTCAGGTAGCTTTACGGATGTAGATATTAGATTTGGGCAAGCTAGTTCAAATGAACGATCCGGATCACTGTCCTCGTTCAAAGACGAATGAGTAACATCATAAAAACCAACGTGTGAAATTAAGTATACGCAGTTTGTCAAAGAAATTACCGGTGGCCATTGAACGAGTTAGTGATCCGGATCGTTCAATTGAACGAGATTGCCCAATTCTAGTAGATATGTTTTTATCATCTGAGAAGACACCAGAGCCGACACCACATTTCATCTTCGAGCCATCTGTGTATACCTTGATGTCATGACCTGTCAGTGGTGCTCCATTATGGGTCTGAAAGGCTTATGTGTCCGAAGTCTTTAGCATTTCCATGACTACGCTTTCCCGTATGAAGACAACTCTGACTTGTCTCCACCTCGCTGCAACGTAGTTAAGGGATATGCATCTACTATAAATGTACACTAGCCAAGGATTCAATAGGGTCTCCGTACTTTGCAGCATTTTTGGTATGATACCATCTGGCCCCGGAGATATGTAGGGAAAGAAGCTGTTTATAACCCATGTGACTTTACTCGGACTTATTATCTTATCGACTTCAGTATTGTTTATATCTGTATTAGTATTGGATTGCTCTTCGCTGGTTCTATCAGAGTAGCCAGGGAAGTGCGTCGTAAGAAGAATTTCAAGACATTCGGCTGAGTTATCAGATCATGTTCCGTTGTTTCTCTTTATATATGTGGGATTCGAGTGCCCGTTTGCCATAACTTTGCTGTATCTTTGGTGCTGTCTAGCGATCCGAAAAATTCAATCCATGATTGCTTTTTTGCTCTGGCTATGGCCTTTCTGTACTCCTTTAGCTTATCCTTGTATGGCTGCCAGGATCCGCTTTGGTAGCTGTCGTTGAAAGCTTTCCGTGACTGTTTACGCAGTTTAGAGAGCTCGGATGTCCACCATGGTGGATAGTGTTTTTTCGAGCGCGTCATTGGACATGATACTTTAAAAGCTGTATCTAGAGATTTCTCCAAAATGGATACAGCTTTAGCTATACACGCCGTGGTATCGCCTTTGTGTGGAATGGTGGGTAGTTTGTCTTCCAAAGCCCTATTGAACTTCTCCCAGTTCGTTCTTTTACGGTTGCGAAAGCATTTAATTGGCATTGCTTTTTTAGATATATTGAATAGTATCCAATTGTGATCTGAGAACGAATTTTTATCGGATACTATCCAGTTAGCTATTTCGAGATAACGTTTATCGGATACCAATGAGGTCGATGGTCAAAAGGTCAATGACCTCCTCCCACCTACTAAAGTTATCCGAGCTTGGAAATACAAAAGTTGGGTTAGTACCTCTATTACATATGGTAATATTGTTAATATTAAGTGTTGAGTGGGTCTATGGCCTCCATGGTGCTCCAGACCTCGCTTGGTGGAGCTTCCCTTAAGTGGGCCAAGAGGCAATAAAGAACTGCTTCCCATTGTCAAGTTCTACTCTTGCCACGTTGAAGTCCGCTGTACTATACTCTGGACATAGAAATGTGTTTATTTTATTTTTAACAATTAGACATGATCTAGGCTTAACGTTATCCTTCATGTATAATGTTTTATATCCTCTGCTATTTAGACGCTTTACTTCGTTTTCGTAAACTTAGGGTTCTTGGAGGATGCCTATATCAAGATCCTCCTCTACTAGAAGGATCCACAGGTTATCTTAGGAGACTCTAGAGTGCCTAAGATTGATCTTAGGCTTGTGGGGATGATGTTGATGGCCCCTCTAGCTGCATGTTATCTATCAGCTTTTCGGCATCGTCGATGTCATCTGCATCGTCTTCTCCGTTTGGGACATGCCATCTTCGTATCTTTACTTTGGCTTCCCTTACGCCAAAGAACAGTTTGTTGCCGAGTCTCTCTAGTGCCTCCACTCCGGCCTCTGTTATAGAGAGAACCAAACTCATGCTGTTATTGTTCGGGAGCTCAGTGGCGATTACGGACCAATCGTCCATTAGAACATGCTTGTTCATCTTCGCCAGCAGTTTCGGGCCGTCATAATTTATCTTGGGCAGGCAAACCCTGAACGAGGTCTTGGGCTGGGATCAACCGCACGCTGATGTCTTCCCCTGCATCGCTGATCTTAGCCATGCATTTTTCCAAGAATCCCTTTGAGAACTCGTCCATACATTTGATTACCCTGTAGCCACGATGAACCTCGCTTGAGTCGAAATGAGGCACAGGAGAATCTTCATTTGTGAAAACATGTTCCAAAACTTGTTCTGACAATTTAGTTTCTACCATGTCCCATTCCGCAAGGGTGATAGGGGACAGCTTTCCCTTCTTCTCGTTAGCCACGGCAACCATCAGGTCGTCCTTAACTACTTCATTAAAGGGGCGTTTTATTGTTGAAGAGGCAGAAGTGTTATGTTTTTTCCTCTTGGCGAGCTTATTGTCCTCAGTTCGGGAGCGCTCAAGTTGGGCGATCGTCTCTTTTAAAGGTTTTAACTTCCTCGTATTCCTCGACGATTTTTCTGTACTTAATCTTGTCGAACTCATCCCGTTCATGGACCGTACCATTTGAAGCATTCTTGGCGATCTTGCCGAGAATGAATTTTTCCTTCTGGTATAGGCACTTTCGCACGTCGACCGGACTTTTCTTTTTCTTGCTGGATTGTGTAGTTTTACCATCCTCAGGTCAGAGTTGCTGTTTTTATGGTTGTCTGATGAAGTGTGTCAGAAATGACAACACTACCAGCTCCTGGCTGGATGCTAAAAGGTCATCTTGGGAAAAGTTTCCAGACTGCAACCAAGGAGTTTTGTTTTTTTTGCATATTTCTGGAGCTTAGTTTTGGTGTATTCTAGTAAAAATTTATGGCAAACAAAATTTGTAGAATATTTTGATCTGACACGATCACATTTTATAGGAGACCCCTTTATTGATCGTTTGAGGGTTAAATAATATAAAAAACAAGTAAAAAAGTGTCAGTCGGCTTTGCCGACAGATATATACCCTCAGCCAATGTGAAACGAAACTTTTACCTCCGGACAGATCGAATGTATTTAAGTTCTCTTCAGAATTTTGTGGCCCTTTTTGGACATTTGAACTTACCGACAAAAATGTGGATTAGGAGTTAACTGCACTAAGACACAAATTTTGAAATTTTGTGGGGCAGGTACCCTTAGGGAGGACCGATATGGGCCATTTTAGAAGTTAAACTAAATTTTGATAAAATATTAGGAGATCTAAAGTTTGGACCAAATTGGTTGCCCCATTTTAGTGAAATTTTTTAAATATTGGGGAGAAGTACCGAAAGTTGTGGACCGGTATTGCCCATGAAACTAAGTTTGGATATAATATGACCAAGACCAAATGTTTGACCAAATCGGTTGAACAGTTCGAGAGTTATCGTGCTCTCCGACCGCCACATATGGTGACACCTTTTAGGCTGTTTTCCCAAGAAATATGGACTTGCCCCTGAAAAAACTTTTACCGTCGTAATGGAGGTAGCGAATGCAAATCGCTTCAACAAAAATCAAAGTGATTCGAGAGCAGGTCTTAAAGTGAACTTATCTGAAATTTTGTGTGAGAGGTACCAGAAGGAGTAGACAAATATAGTCCATATTCGAACTTGATCTATATCTGGTAGATATATTAGGATGTGCAAAGTATAGATTACATCGGTCACTCCCTTCAAGAGTTATCGTGCGCAAAATTTTTCCGAACATTTTTGAAGTTTTGTGTGGGAGGTACCTGAAGGAGTGGACCGATGTAACCCATCTTCGAATTTAAACTATGTTTTGATCAAATATAACGAAGGCTAAATTTTGGACCAAATCGACATATCCGTTCGAGAGTTATCTTGCGCTCCAACCACTACACAAGGTGTCATAGGGGCTTTTGCACCTTTCCGGTCATTTTCTCAGGAAGTATGGACTTGCCCCTGATGAAACTTGTACCGTCGTATGGGGGGAAGTGAATACAAGTTGTTGCAACAAAAATCAAAGCGATTCGAGAGCAGGTCCTAATCTGAACTTATCCGAAATTTTGTGTGGGAGGTACCTGAAGGAGTGGGCCGATTGAGTCCATATTGGAACCTCATCTAAGTCTGGTAGAAATTTCACGATGTGCAAAGTATGGACCAAATCGGTTGCTCCCTTCAAGAGTTATCATGCCCACAAAATTTCCGAACATTTGGAACTCTTGTGGGGGAGGTACCGGAAGGAGTGGGCTGATATAGCTCATCTTCGAACTTAAACTAAGTTTGGACAAAATATTACGAAAGCCAAAATTTTAATCGAATCGGTTCATCCGTTCGAGATTTATCGTGCGCGCCAGCCAGCCAGCCAGACACACAGACAGACAGACGGATGGACATTGCTCAATCGACTCCAAATTGTCTGAAACACATTTCGTCCAAACATACTTGGGGTCTAAAACCATTATTTCGATGAGGCACATTTTGCACGTTTGAAAGTGTATATACCCTTTCTAGCCTAAAGGCTGAGGGTATAATGAAACCAGGGACACGAACAACATAAGAACCCAAGGTTAGGTCAAAATCCATTTATTTTTAGAGTTTTGGCCAGATTTTTCATAAACTGGGGCACTGTGCAGTGATAACAAAACTTCTCCCCTATGACGATGCTTTGGTATAGCCCTTATATAACGTTACCTTCCGATTTTGCGTATTTTGAGGCTCTGAGAATAAGCGATATGTATATTTAGAAACCCATGAAAATACCAAGAAATTCAATATTCTGAAAGTTTTTGAATATCGACAAATCCTCGACTATAACTCTGAATGGCTTTGAACAAGAGTTAACTCTACAAATATAACTCTGAATTTGATTCAACAACATGTAAAAATCCTTGCAAATACCTCTAAATATCCTTGAACATATTTACAAAACGTCCATACAACGCTCATTTACTCAAAGAGTGACACATCTCGAAAAATCAAGTTTCGAGAAAAACGCGTTTTAAGTTTGCGATTGAAATTTGACTTCCCAACTTAAAAAGATTATTACACTAAAACTAAAATAACTACTAAATTTCTGTGCATGATCAAGCATGATTTGAAGTGTTTAAGTGCTTTATAAACTCAAAAAACTGTTGTGTTTAATTATGCGAAGCTCGTAGTAAATGAGCTGTAACTCGTTGAGTTTTCGAGATATCATCATGAAAATTTGACACAAGACAAAGTAGAAGTCGTAGAAAAACTCAGAAGATCATATTTTGAGTTAAGTCACTCTTTGAGTAAATGAGCGACATGTAGGCTTGAAGTTTCATGCAAATATGCCTAAACAAACCACGATTAAGCTATAATCGAGATCTATGAAAATATCTTTAAATTTCGAAGTATGAAGGACTGAAGGACTTTAAATCTCCAAGGAACAGATATTCTTTAAAAAGATTGCAAATTACAGATTATGAAGCTTAATTTAATGATGTTCTTTAAACATCTACAATACTATATCTTTGCAAACTCATTCATTGTGTTTTTACACTTCATTCGAATGGTTTCAGAAGTCAACCCCTACCAGTGTCCACTATCTTCTTCTTTTAATTAAAAATATTACTTTTCACCAAAATTGCAAGAGAGAAAAAGAAAACGATAAAAAATACGGAAAAACTAACCATAAAAATGTAAAAAGAAATGACCACCAACCACTTACATTTTTACTCCGATTTATTTGTCCTTTGTTGTTTTGGCTAAAAAGTCATTAATTGTCCGGCAGCATCACATGTGTCTTCTACTTCTTCTGCATCTACTTCTGTGGTGTGAGTAATGTTCCCTCTTCGGTGCATTGTTGTGATGGTGGTCAATGCTGCTGCAAATTGCAATTGTTGATGGCATTGATGCTGCCACTACCACTGTCTGTTGCTGCTGTCGACTTTGTTTAGATGACAATTCGTTTCATTCCATTTTGCTTCCATTAACTGCAAACGATTTAGAGAAGCAATGTTGGCAACATAAACGCCATTACGAAGTTTACTTTGTTACAGCTGATGAAGTTAGAGCGGCAACGTTGTTATGTTTCAGTTATTTGCAGCTTTTGTTGGGGGTAGTCAACAAAGATAATAATGATATGAATGGCTATGATTTCTCCTGCATTGTATTGGGGGTGGGAGATGTGTGTCGGGTTATGTTTACGTCCATGTGACCGGCTTATGAAAGTAGTGTAAATGTCACATGATGATGACATAGTGTTATAGTGCTGCAGATAATTTCATAAATTTCATTTGGAGGGTAAAAGGAAAATTATGCTGAAAATTGAATATTGTTTTGAGGGCGGATTAAGTGAAAGGTAAAAAATAAAAATATGGAAAATTTGACAACGTTGGAGAATTATATTAACTTGTAATACATACCCCCATTATTATAAGTATTCTTTTTTTATGTTTGGATTTACCGAACAGATTTATAACGTTCCGGTTAACTTAAAGTTAAAAGTGATGATTGATTTTCAAGGAGGAGCTTCTTAGAATTAAATTTCAATATAAAAATTACATTTTTAATGCCTCAAAATTCGATTATTTTGCCTTTTCAAATCCATCAGATAGTAAGAGAACACATGTAATAATGGCCCATAGTGTCATAGAAGGTCTCCGGCTAAATATCCTTAGCCTATGACTGTACAAAAACAAAATAACAGGGTAGTGGACCTAAAACAGGTTTGGTTTAGGTAGTCCCTCTTTCACTCTTATCGTGTCCACTAGACAGTTGATCACCTTCTGATTTTTTAAGCTTTCGGGCCACTATGTGAGGAAGCGTGGACTAAACGGTATATAGTTGTAAACAGAACCGCAAGGACTACTTGCGGTAAACAATTTAAAAACCCTGAAACTGCTCGAAAACGTTGAACATTTGTGGGAGAGATAACCGAATGAGTTGCTGATGTCTGAGAGAAACTTATCACTACTTTCGATAGTTATCGTGTCCATCAGTCATTTTAGTTAGTCACCGCAGGACTTTTTAGAGCTTCCGGGTCGTTATGTCAGGAAGCATGTACTTGTCAGCAAACAAATAATAAGAAGGTCCTGTTTACGCATTGGCAGATGTACTTAAAAAGTACTAAGCCGACATTACTGACATACAGGAAATACGATGGAATGGGAAAGGCGTCACAACAACACCTACAGGTGACGCCCTGTATTATAGCTGCCATGACATAAAACATGAGTTTGGTTGCGGATTTGTAGTTGGTCGGAGGTTAAAACACCTGGTCTCCAGCTTCACACCAGTGAATGAAAGACTTGCTACAAATCGAAAAAAGCAAAATTCTTCAACATCAGCTTTTTTTGCGCTCATGCTCCCACTGAAGACAAGGACGAACTGATCAAAGATATATTTTATGAGCGCTTAGAAGAAACATATGACCGTTTTCCTGCCCATGACATTAAAAATATTCTAGGCGACTTTAATGCAAAAATTTGAAAGGAGAATATCTTTGGCGCAACGGTCGGGAAATTCAGTCTCCACAGTAAAACATCTGACAATGTTATGAGGCTGATAGAGTTCGCAGCGGCAAAAACATGGTAGTTAGCAGCGCCAGATTTCAACATCTCGACATCCATGAGGGCATCTGGCTGTCTCCAGATCAGAAAACAAGAAATCAAATTGATCACGTTGTGATAGATGGAAGACATTCATTGAGCGTGTTGGATGTGCGTTCGTTTCGAGGAGCAAACATAGATTCGGACCACTACCTTGTTGCACAAAGGTACGCACCCGGTTAAACGTAGCAAACAAAGTACGAACATACACAACACGAAAGTTAGACATCGGTAAGCTGCAATCACAACAGATAGCCACAGCATATTCCACTCAACTGGCCCAACTGCTTAATCAAAGCACTCCTCACCCCGATAAAATATCAGCGCAATGGCAAAGTATTGGCCACTCCATGCAAACTGCCGCAAAATCCATACTTGGATACCAGAGACCTCCACCATGGAATCCAAGGTATGATCAGGAGTGTCGTGCTGCTACCGAAGAGAAAAAAGGCGGCATATAGGGCTACTTTACAATCCGTAGCAACGCGTAGCGCACGACAGAGATATCGGGAGAAAAGGAGTGAGGAGAAACGTCTTTTCGCAGGAAAAAGAGGGAGATGGAAAAGCGGGAGTGTGAAAAAATCGAGATGTACAGGAACCAGAATAAAGTCCGAAAATTCTACCAAAGAGTCAAGCATCAAACTGCTGGCCTTGGTACAGGCACATCCTTCTGTAGAGACCAGCAAGGTAATTCGGTAACTGATACAGATAGTGTGCTCAGGATATGGAAATAACATTTTTGAAAACTGTTGGTATCCAATAGCAGCGAAGACGACGAAGATCCAATCCCAGAAGATATTATTGAATGTATACCGCCCAGCCAGGATGAGGTAAAGACATCAATAAATCGGCTGAAGAATAATAAGGCAGCTGGAGATGACTAACCAGCCGAGCTGTTCAAAACCGGAGGCGACACGCTGATAAGGTGTATTAACCAGCTAGTTAGCACCATCTGGCAGGAAGAACGAGTACCCGACGATTGGAACCTGAGTATCCTGTGCCCCGTCCACAAGAAGGGAGATACGACTATGCTCTAACTATGGGGACAATTGTATACTCCCTATTGCCTACAAGATCGTGTCAGGGATATTGTGCGAACGACTAAAGTCTATGGTCAACTAAATAATTGCGACTTTAGACCTGGAAAATCCACCATTGACCAGATATTTACCCTGCGGCAAATCCTGGAGAAGACCCAAGAGATGCTGATCGACACCTATCACCTTTTTGTCGATTATAAAGCAACCTTTCGACAGCCCATGCCTGAATTTGGTATCCCCGCAAAGCTCATCCGGCTTTGTAAAATGACTTTAACTGACACGAGGTCCTCAGCTAAAATAGGAAAGAACCTCTCCAAAGAGCCGAAGAGTTTTGTACCAAAAGAGGTTTCAGACAAGGATACAGCCTTTCGTGTGATCTCTTCAACATCCTACTGGAAAAGGTTATACGAGAGGCAAACGTCAATAGAAGTGGCACAATCTACACCAATAGCCACACGTTACTTGCCTATGCTGATGATATAGACATCATGGGACGATCAGTAAAAGAAGTAACTGATACCCTTATGAAGGTCGAAGGAGAATCTGCTAAATGCGTCCATGAGCTCGGACCAACTGTGGAAGTTGGTTCCTATAAGTTTGTGGTAGTAAAATACTTCGTCTACCTCGGCACCTCCGTAAACACAACAAACGACATCAGTTGTGAAATAAAAAGAAGAATTGTATTGGCCAGAACGACACATATCACCTTTTTGTCGATTATAAAGCAGCATTCGACAGTCCCCTCCGATCAAAGGTATTCCAAGCCATGTCTGAATTTGGTATCCCCGCAAAGCTCATCCGGCTTTGTAAAATGACTTTAACTGACACGAGGTCCTCAGTTAAAATAGGAAAGAACCTCTCCGAAGATTTTTGTACCAAAAGAGGTTTCCGACAAGGAGACAGCCTCTCGTGTGATCTCTTCAACATCCTGCTGGAAAAGGTTATACGAGAGGCAAACGTCAAAAAAAGTGACACAATCTACACCAATATCCACATGTTACTTGCTTATGCTGATGATATAGACATCATGGGACGATCAGTAAAAGAAGTAACCGATTCCTTTATGAAGGTCGAAGGAGAATCTGCTAAAGTGGGTCTGGCGGTAAACGGTGTGAAGACCAAGTTAATGGTGTCGACGCGCCATGCGTCCATTGAGATCGGACCAACTGTGGAAGTTGGTTCCTATAATTTTGAGGTAGTAAAAGACTTGGTCTACCTCGGCACCTCCGTAAACACAACAAACGACATCAGTTGTGAAATAAAAAGAAGAATTCTATTGGCCAACAGATGCTACTTTGGCTTAAGTAAGCACTTCATAAACAAAGCCACATCTCGTCAAACAAAAATAACGCTCTACAAAACACTGGTACTACCCGTGCTGATGTATGGCTCCGAAGCCTGGGTACTTGAGCAAGCAGACGTGGCATTGCTTGGTGTTTTTGAGAGAAAAATTCTTCGAAATATCTACGGACCAATCTGCGTTGACGGTGAATATCGACGTCGCATGAACCACGAGCTGTATCTGCTATACAACGACATCAATATTGTTAAACGTATCGAGATGCAGCGATTGCGTTGGATAGGCCATATCATAAGAATGAGCGAAGACGAACCCCCTAAAAAGGCGTATAAATACGAACCGCTTAGCGGTGCACGCAGAATTGGTAGGCCAAGGAATAGATGGCGCAAACAAGTGGATAAAGTGATGAAAAGGCGCAGTATTCCAGAGTGCGAAGCAACAAATAGAGAGAAATGGAGATCTTTTCTTAGTTCGGCCTATGGAACAAATGTTCTGTAATGGCCAGCTAAGTAAGTAAGTAATCTGAACCACAAGGACCGCCTTCGGTGAATATTTCAGAATGACCCTCGAAACGAAAACTGGACTTAGGCGAAAATTTGAATTTTATTACGGAGATATCCGAAAGAGTTGTCTGGTATAGATCTTCTTGGATTTTATGTACGTCTGACAAATATTACGATTTACAATGACAAAGCGGACCTCAGCTAAAAAAAGAACGAACCTATGGACAGAGTTAAGGACCAAACGAGCAGTCAGTATGTCATTAGGACAGATGTGCCGTTATTATTATTTTCTAACCCTTGTCTAAATTGCCAACAAAATGTGTCTAACCCTCCAAACGAAAAACGTGCAACGTGTTACCAGTCAACATCAATGTCAAGCATTAGCATAGTTCTTGTTGCGGATGACCATTTTACCATTGTTTCGTTCCGCCATGGATATATCGTCGTGACAAGTGCTCGCTCAGTCGTTATCCTCTTTTGTTGTTAGCATTGTTAAGAGGGTTCGCCGTTGCATGGATGGCAACTGGCAGTGAACTGGATGTCATGCTCAAATTGGAGCAGAAATGTGATAACAACTACTACTGCGACAATGCCAACTAAAAAGAGACAAGTGCACTTCAGGCTGAGGCTCAAACAAATGAACACACATCACACAACCATGGAACAGAAACACGTGGGAATGTGGGCCCATCTAGAATTACAGCCACAGTATACACACACACCTCCACAAATACTTCTACTTTTGTAATTGTGCATAAGTAGAGGTAAATTGTCTTTTCATTTCAAACGTTGTTTGGTTCTCGTTGTTTTGTTCCTGCTCGGTTGGCGGTGGTAAACTGTCTCCTCTCCTCTGTTAGTTTGTAATGTAATGTCAGCTTTCATTATAAGCATCATTTAAGGATGAGTGGCCTCAAAGCAGCGGTGGCAGTTAAATGTACAACTTACTCAGTTCAGTTCAGGTTGTCGTGCGTAAATGAAAATCACAGAGGAGGTGAAATACTTTATGCTGTTGTGAAAATGTTGTGCTTTTTCACTTGTAAATTGCAAATTATTTCAGTTCACAGCAGGATATTTGTGTTTTTCTTTTCTTCTTTCTTTTTAACAATGACAAGCACATACCTATTAGTGGCGTAGGTTTCGAAATCTGACGACATTGACATACTTACCATTATCGTTTAGTGTTGGCATTTAAAACAATGCTTGTTCTTAATTTTTCTTGCATGTTTCTTTCCTCGTGTAATAACCTGGTGAATTGTTTAATTTTCACTCAACATCAACATTAATTTGCAAATACAAGGGAAAATTTGACTGAATAAGAATTGAGGTTAATGTGTGTGTTTTTCTAAATGTATATAAAACTGTAGAAGGGCCACTCTCTAAATATTGGGACAGTTCGGGTCCAAATCTCAGGAAGTATTGGCTTTCCCAAGCAAAGAAATTATAATGTTGTAGTTATGATCACGATTAATGGCCTAAAACTGACCCTTTTTCATATACTGATAGTATAACGCAACCAGTTTGGTGGAACATAGAACCAGATAACGTCAGGACTGTTACCACGAGGGCATATAACAACAAGGATGGTAAATCTTAACGTAATACAGATTGGAATTTATACATTAATAGTTTCAGTAAGAATACGATTGAGTACAATGCTAGAAGGAACTCTTTGGGGTAGCTTCTTTGGGGCCAATAGATGGAGTAAACGTATTGACAATATTTCACGAGGTGATCTTAAAACCTGTTGAGAGTATTAAAAGGTTACTGCCATTCTTAATCGAAAAAAAACAAAAGTAATAGAAAGAAATTTGTTGGCTTATTTTGAAGTATAAGTAGGATAGAATATGTGTAAAAATTTAAGGTCGATCGAATCAAAATTGACTGAGATATCAGCGTTGGAACCGAAAATTTCCTTGTGTACAATTTCGATCCGCTGTAACGATAATCGAATATTTTTGCTGGCCCGACAGCATTTTATATATGGTGGATAGCAGACGTATGCCTCTGTATTTGGCACAAACCGTTTTGTATTCTTTATCCAATCGTTGGGTACGTATTCCACCAGTCTGATTTTTCTAATCAGCTGATTCATAATCCTTATCAGTATTTTGCCACCGGTCTTCAAAAGTTCGGCAGGCAGCCATAAGTTCCTGCTGCCATATTTTTATTCGGCCAATTAATTGCTATCTTGACTTCACTTTTGACTAGGCTTCTTTGCCTTCTGTTTTTTATACCCTCAGCATTTATGCTAACGAGGGCATATCCGCTTTCATACGGGCAAAATGTGCCTCATCGAAATAATGGTTTTAGACCCCAAGGATGTTAGGAGGAAATCCGTTTCAGACAATTTCGAGTCGATTTAGCAATGTCCGTCCGTCTGTCTGTCTGACTGGCTGGTGCGGTGCGCACGATAACTCTCGAACGGATGAACCGATTTGGTCCAGAATTGGGCATTAGTAATATTTTTTCTAAACTTAGTTTATGTTCGACGATGGGATTGGAATATTTGTGCGCATCATAACTCTTGAAGGGAGTAAGCGGTTTGGTCCACACTTTGCATGTCGAGAATATTTCTAAAAGACTTAGATGAGGTTCAAAATATGAGCCCAATCGGTCCACTCCTTCGGGTACCTCCCGCACAAAAGTTCGGAAAAGTTCTGTTTAGGACCTGCTCTAGGATCGTTTTGATTTTTGCTGTAGCAACTCCTATTCACTGTTAGCTATACGACGGTACAAGTTTCATCAGGGGCAAGTACATACAAGGTGGCGCAAAAGTAATCTTCCGAAGTTTTTTGGCTGTAATTTAAAAAAAAAATGAAAAACTTTGATTTTTCTTGTGTATTATTTTTATTTGGTCTTTTAATTTTTTTTACATCAAGTCGAGAATATATCAGATAAATGGCCGCCGCCACAGTTTATTGTCTTTTGAGCCCTTTTTATGCCATTTTCCATCACTTTGGCCAAAACTTCCGGCGATAGGTCCTCACATTCTTGTCGGATATTGTCTTTAAGAGCTGAAAGAGTCTGAGGCTTGTTGACATAAACCGGCGACTTCAAAAAGCCCCACAAAAAGAAGTCTGGAGCGCCTCATCACTCAGGATTATTTTTGATGAAAAATCATCTTCCTGTTGATGGTGATTAAGGATGGCTTGATCGTATGTTAGACGCGATTGGCGGTCAGCATCTAACAGCTCATGCACCGTCTGGACTTTGTACGGAAACATCTTCAAATCTTGTACCAAAATTCGCTGTAAAGACCGTCAACTGATACCCATTTGCGTGGCACGTCGTCTGGCCTATGTCGACGGCGCTTCCATGAAATCCTCGGCTACAGCAGCAATATTCTCTGCAGAACGGATACTCCGGGGTCTGCCATGCATGGCAGCATTACGTGTTGTGCCAGTCTCTTCGAGGCGAGCGGCTAAACGTCTGCGACGAAATTCACGTTGTTCCAAAGTCTCCGACCGATTATTGGCAAAATAAATAGTCACCAATATTCCGCGTTCTGGAGCAGTGTAGCGTAACATTGTTTATTAACGTGTATTTTACATGTGTTTACTACACAAATGTCAAAACAGAACTGACATTAGGGGCCAATCGCAAAAATTATAGAATTTTCTGATAGGAAGATTACTTTTGCGCCACCTTGTACTTCCTGAGAAAATAGCCTGAAAGATGCAAAAAGCCCCTGTGACACCGTGTGTAGTGGGTGGAGTGCAAGATAACTCTCGAACGGATTTGCCGATTCGGTCCAAAATTTGGCCTTCGTAATATTTTGGTCAAACTTAATTTAAGTTCGAAGATAAGCCGTATCGGTCCACTCCTTTGGGTATCTCCCCCACAAAAGTTCAAAAATGTTCGGAAAAATTGTGCGCACGATAACTCTTGAAGATAGTGACCTAATTGGTCCATACTTTACACATACTAATATATCTACCAGATATAGGTCAGGTTCAAATATGGACTATATTTGCCCACTCCTTCGGTTACCTCCCACACAAAATTTCGGATAAGTTCACTTTAGGACCTGCTCTCGAATCACATTGATTTTTTGAACTTGAATTTGCTGCCTCAATTACGACGGTAAAAGTTTTTTCAGAGGCAAGTCGATACTTCTTTAGAAAACAGCCCGAAAGGGGTAAATAAAAACCACTATGTCACCATACACAGTGGCTGGAGAGCACGATAACTCCTGAACCGATCAACCAATTTGGACCAAACATTGGGTCTCCTAATATTTATACAAATTTAGTTTAACTTCTAAAATGACCCATATCGGTCCTATCCCTAGGGTACCTCCCCCACAAAAGTTCAACATTTGTGTCTAAGTACCGTTTAGGGTCTGTTCGAAGGTCCTTTGGAAATGTATACCGATGCTATTCGTTGTGGTTCTGTTTAGAACGATATTATGTTTTCCGTGGACAAGTCCATGCTTCCTGGCATACTGGTCCAAAATGTACACGATGACCCACTGAAATGACCAGTGGGCGCGATATCTATCGAAAAGATATGAGTCCCTAAATAAAATCCACTTCCATAATGGACTATGTCGGTCCATTTCTTCAAGTACCTCCTCCGCAACACTTTTTAACTTTAATCCTAATCAAAGTTTTTATCGCCAAGCTCAAATGTCCAAAAAGGGCCACAAAATTCTTAAAGTCCTCAGACATGGACTGAAGGTATATCTCTGTCGGCAAAGCCGACTAATACTTTTTTACTTGTTATACCCTCAGCATTTATGCTAACGACAAACAAAGTCTGCCTCTTCGAAATAATGGTTTTAGACCACAAGTATGTTTGGACGAAATGTGTTTCAGACAATTTGGAGTTGATTTAGCCATGTCCGTCCGTCTTTCTGGCTGGCTGGAGCGCACGATAACTCTCGAACGGATCAACCGATTCGGTCCAAAATTTGGTTTTCGTAATATTTTGTCCAAACTTAGTTTAAGTTCGAAGATAGGTTATATCGGTCCACTCCTTCCGGTACCTACCCCACAAAATTTCAGAAAAGTTCAGTTTAGGACCTGCTTTCGAATCGCTTTGATCTTTGTTGCAGCAACTTGTATTCACTGCCCCCATGGGACGGTTTAAGTTTCATCAGGGGCAAGTCCATACTTCCTGAGAAAATAGTCTGAATGTTACAAAAAACCCCTATGACACCGTGTGTAGTGGTTGGAATGCAATATTACTCTCGAACGGATCTGCCGTTTCGGTCCAAAATGTGGCCTTCGTAATATTTTGTGCAAACTTAGTTTAAGTTCGAAGATAAGCCATGTCGGTCCACTCCTTCAGGTAGCTCCCCCACAAAAGTCCAAAATGTTCGGAAAAATTGTACGTACGATAACTCTTGATGGAAGTGACATATTTGGTCCATACTTTAAACATCCTACTATATATACCTGGTATAGGTTAGGTTCGAATATAGACTGTATTTGTCCACCCCGTCGTGTACCTCCCACACGCTTTAACACCTGCTCTCGGATCACTTTGATTTTTGTTGAAGCAACTTGCATTCGCTGCCTCAATTACGACAGTAACAGTTTTTTCTGGGCAAGTTCATGCTTCTTGAAAAAACAGTCCGAAAGGTGTAAAAATCCCTATGGCACCATATGTAGTGGCTTGAACCGAATACTGAGTTCGTCCACACTTTGGATATCGTAATATTTTTTCGAATATTAGATGAAATTCGAAGGTGGTGTTTATGGGCCACTCCTTCTGGTACCTCCCCCACAAAAGTTCGAAAATATTCCCAAATATTTTGTCCAAACTTAGTTCATGTTCATATTTGGGCCTTATAGGTCCAATCCTTGGGGTACCAACCACACAAATGTTCAACATTTTTGTTTGGTAAGAGAGAGAATCCTTTGGATATTTTTACTGGGGTTTCCTTGTGACCCTGTTTACAGCGATATTATGTTTTTCGTAGGCTAGTATGGTACAAAAGCTCTATCTATCGATACCCCCCGCAATTTTTTGAGCTTTAATCCAATCCATATTTTTTTCGGTTCATACGCCCAAAATTTTGAAAACCCCCCAAAATACATAAGCTTTGTTTGGGAAAAAGTATTTCAATCCACACATGTTGAGGGTATATCTCTGTCGGCAAAGCCAAAAAGCAAAATTATAAACACATTTTAGGGTTAAGAGAGTACTTCATGTGAGTTTTGGCAAAATTATCATACAAAGCATCATTTTAGAAGAATGGCGTCAAAGACAAAAATGTTCTCCGCTAAATTTCACTATAAGAAATATCGGTATCTATTTTGCCAAAAAACCAAGAAACTAAAATGGGGTTGCAAACTTCTACCATTTCTACAGTTTTGAAAATATTTGAGTTGAGGTCACTTGTAATCCTTGCACTTTAGGTGTAAATTGTATTTGGCAACTTTACTGACAAGAAAAAAATTAACCCTCGTGCGAGTCATAAAGGGGACTTTTTGGTCCCTTTTCCACAAATATTTAAAATCTCCTATAAAATGTGATGGAATCAGATCAAAATATTCTAGAAATTTGTTCGCCATAAAATTTTGCTATAGGTCCCAGAATACATCAAAACTCTTATTTATACCCAAACGCCAGAAAGTGACACTATACTATGACATTTCTGACATTCTGGATCAAAGAAAATCTGTACATATCTGCAAGACAAAATGCCTCGTAAAAACGAAATGTGCAAATATGTGCGGGATGTTTCAATGGAAATTGGTAAAAAACTCTTCCCTTTTTATGAAATGATAAAATACACAGCCCAACTCCATCTTACTCACAACTGTTTTCATCATTTATTGTGAAAATTGACTTACACAAAATCAACAATTATTATTATTAGCGACACTGTACATTTTAAATTAGTTTCACATAACTTTCATTACAATTACACCAAAAAATATTTAAAAACTATAATTTATTTTGGATATTATAAATTTTTTTTCTAAATAGGGTCACTTTGACCTGCTTTTATACCCACTTATTAAACAAGAAACGTATATATTTTTTCATAACTACACGCAGTGGGACCCTATAAACAATATTCGACACTATTTAGCGTAAATTGATAGAAGTTTTTTCGATTTTTGGCCAGGTTTTTTCGGAGATTTGGCCACTGTGCAAAGGTCAGTTTTGTAGAAAATGTTCACAGGTACAATATTTTTTTTTAATCCCGTTTCGATAGGATTTGCGGTTTCCAAGCAAAATCGTGAAAACCCTAAAAATGTGAACTTTAACCGCGAATTATTTAAAAAGCGCTCCGGTGATTTTATTGTTTTTTTACGAGTATTGTTGTTGATTTGTCTCATCTATGAGCATTGTAGTTTCAGAATCCGCAAATACTTCCCAGGTGAAGGAAGCTCATTGAAAGTTGCTTTAAGAGTACCGTGACCTTCTTCGCCTAAGGCCATGGGCAGACTATCTTCGCAGATACGTTTTTTTGTGGTAAATTGGATTAAAATCAATGTAATATTAACAAACCTAATATATCAAATAAATAGACAAATAATTCATTATAAGTTTTTCAAAACTCATTTCATTTTAGAGCCAGACTATTTATCACACAAAATAATATATTTCATAAACATCATTTGAGAAAAAAATATGAACCCAATTGCCATTAACCCTACGATCCATAACCACCTGGACGAACGGGAGTCCATAACCAGGGTACCCGGGTACCCAAGTGAAGTTTTTTCGTTTATATTCACATAAAATAATATTTATATGTACAAATTATTAAAATCGCTTAGTTTTTACATCTCAACTGTACAAATTTCATGTTTGTAAACTAAAATTGGTTTCTATGAGCATTTTCTAGGCTAGAAAGGCCCACAAACTGGTTTTGTGGTTTTAGGTAGAAAATGTTGAGTTTTTTTATTTGTGTACCCGGGTACGCTGGTCATGGACCCCCGTATACAAAAACTTTAAAGTCATTTTTTAGTTAATATATTTAACCAAATTTGATAAAGTTCTTTCCAGTCTCTAAGTTTAGCCGAAATCTCTGATGATCCGGAGTTTCATGTTGATATCTTCAATAATAAAGGAACAGGAGCACTTTAAAGTTCAAAAAGTACCCGGGTACCTGGTTATGGACCCCCGTATACAAAAACTTTAAACTCATTTTTTAGTTAATATATTTAACCAAATTTGATAAACTTTTATCCAGTCTCTAAGTTTAGCCGAAATCTCTGATGATCCGGAGTTTCATGTTGATATCTTAAATAATAAAGGAACAGCAGCACTTTAAAGTTCAAAAAAGTACCCGGGTACCTGGTTATGGATCGTAGGGTTAAATATTGAGTTCCACATGACATACATCTCATTTATCAAATTTCTTCGTTCTTTTGATAATAGCAGACATTTACTTGCTCAATGTAGCGTTTTGTGTGTCTGATGAAAAATACGCCACCCTCTACTAATTCGAAACAATGTCTTTGTTCGTCTTTTTCTTAAATTCATGTCTGATTTACACATAAATTTAACAGGATATTTTCAATGCACACTGAGAATACTTTCTTCTTCGTCAGCGATGTTAAACGTCTCGTTAACCCACTTTCTGAGAAATGTTGGTTTTTTTTTGCTCTGTGAACAAAATTTCAAAAATTTTGTAAAATGAACACGAAATAGATATGCTGGTCGTCTGATAATATGTGTTGTTATCCAAACAGTGGTGATGCACAGACAGTTGAAATCAAATAAGCATGGGAAATTATTGTCGATAATAAGGGCTTAGTTATTGAGAGATGAGAGAAGTTTCCACATTGATATGGGAAAAGTATTTCTTTGTTCCTTCTAAGATGGGGAAACCGGTTCTTAATAGAAAAATCATGTCGACACAATCAATGTATTCAGAATATTGAGGATCGAGTAAGTTGGTCCTTACTATTAAGAATACAGATTCATCAATTTCAAATTCCCATTTTTCACTCGAAACATAATGGACCCATCATTTAGACCTTATTAATTGCGAATTCTCTTAAGATACGATATACTTGACTGATAAATTATTTCAATAATTTACCGATTCCGAGCCACCGTGTCCTTGAACATAGAAAACAAGTGAGCCAAATGTACATCTATGTATTTTGTTAGGAGTATCATGTGATTGTTAGAAACAAATGAGTGACATTAATTCATACGCTTCATCTGCGCCACCACCACCATCGTCATCATCATGGTCATGATCATCACCACGAACATGTAAAGCCTTATCATCGCTTCAAATTTCCCAAGATTCATTATAATCATCATTGTTGTTGGGGTGAAGGTATTTCTATGCCGTAAAAATGGTATTTCGTGTTAGAAACACTTTCTAGTGGAGGGTTTTTAATTTTTATTCATCATTTATTCCACAATTTTTTTCTCCTTCGAGTAGATAAAGGACGACTACATCGTACAAAATCATCAGACTGTTGTCGTATATGCTCCCATTTCATTTGAACGAATCACACGCATTAATGGCCACCAAATGATAAATATAACATATTTTCAGCTTGTCTGATTTTGGTTTTGCCTTTTTTAAAGACTTAAAGCGTAGCGTTGGTCTTTTGTGAAAAAAAAACAGAAGAAAATTTGTATTTGTTATTTGCTTTTAAATGCTTTCGAAATCTGTTTTTAATGCTGCATGTGAATCAGCAAAATTTTATTGGAAAATAACAAACAAACACATATGAGAGTGCTTACGGAACAGCTTGTTAAATTCCCATAAGGTAAAAGTAATTATTATTTAAGCGTGTAAATACGAAATGGACATTGGAGATGTTGATGAGCAACAAAAACGGCATTAACAAGAAAATTTAAGTGCATCTTAATAAAAATGTTGGGGAATCATCACTTATCTTAAATTTTAAAGACAATTTATTTGTTAAGACTAAGTATCCATAGCAAAATTTAATTTTTTACCCTCATCCATAGTATATTATGTTTGTTTTAGTGTTTGAAATTCATCGAAAAACATCATTTGCAAACCCAATAAAGTATATAGATTCTTGATTAGGGTAAAATACTTAGTTAATCTACATATTTCTGTTCAACCGACTGTTAAATTACTCTAATATCCGAAGAATGTAGGTAGGAACTTAACATGCGTTTTTTCTTTGTAGGCAGGTCATGTTGGATGATTGGCTATATAGACCCTGTACAGCATCCATGTAATTGTGCATATGGAATTTTGGCATTTGGGGTCAGAAAATTTTCACACCTGGATAGAAAACTTCTGCACAAAAAAACTGTATTTTATACTTTCAGATTTTAGTCTAACGCCAGTGTCATGTGGAAAATATTATCCTAATAACGAGAACGAGGAATAGGCCGTTCCTATGAAAACAGTGCCCACACCGAAAGCGATTTCTATAGGCCTTATAGATGAGAAAAATAAAAAAAAAATCGACGAAGCGCTTTTTAAATAAATCGTAATTAAAGTTGAAATTTTTAGGGTTTTTTAGGTTTTCACGATTTTGCTTGGAAACCGCAAGTCCTATCGAAATGGGACTAAAGAAAATGTTGTAGCCATGAAAATTCTCTATAAGACTGCCCTTCATGATGATTTCATAAGTTTTATCGTTATTGAGATATATAAGTTCAAATTGGGACAATGCATTGGCTGTATAACTACCTAATAAAACAAGTTTATACATGGTGCGCCTTAACTAACTTTAAGTGAAAACCGCTTACACCTGCGAAATTTTTGCGGATTTTGAAACATCAATGTTCATAGGTGAGAAAAATCCAAAAACAAGAAAAAATCGCTGGAGAGATTTTTAAATAAATCGGGGTCAAAATTCACATTTTTGGGTTTATTTTAGGTTTTCGCGATTTTGCTTGGAAACCGTAAGTTCTATCGAAATGGGGCTAAAGCAAATGTTGTAGCTGTTAAAATTCTCTAGAGGATTGATGGTTATGATTTGTTCATAGGATTTATAATTTTTGAGATATATAGATATTCAGGTCACATTTTTAGTTTTTTTGTTAGGTTTTCACGATTGGCTTGAAAAGGATAAGTCTTATCTAGAGAGAATTTTTTAGCCGTGAAAATTCTCTACATGATTGGCTTTCGTAATTTTTCCTCGGTTGTACCATTTTTGAGATATATAAGTTAAAGTTTGAAAATTACAGTCATAACACTGTTTTACAAGGAGGCGATACAGTCAATGCATTGTCTCAATTTGAACTTCTATATCTTAAAAATGGTAAACCCAAAGACAATGTCATCAAAGTCAATCTTGTAGATATATTTTTATACCCTCCACCATAGTATGGAGGGTATATTAAGTTTGTCATTCTGTTTGTAACACATCGAACTAATCATTTGCGACCCTATAAAGTATATATATTCTTGATCAGGATAAAATTCTAAGACGATCTAGCCATGTCCGTCTGTCCGTCTGTCTGTCCGTCTGTCCGTCTGTTGTAATCACTCTAGCGTCCGCAATAATTGAGATAGAGTGCTGAAATTTTGCACCCGAGGGTTTTTTTCCATAGGCAGGTCAAGTTCGAAGATGGGCTATATCGGTCCACTTTTTGGTATAGCCCCCATATAACGGTACCTCCGGATTTGAGGTATTTTGACGTTCTTCGCCACATTTGCTGACCGAATTAGCTATAATTTGGCACTTAGGGTTTCTAGTGATCAACAAACTTATATCCCAAAGGATATGTGCATAGGTCCATGTTTTGGTATAGCTCCCATATAACGGTACCTCCCGATTTTCGGTATTTTGAGAATTTTAGCCACAATTTGTAACCGAAATATCTGCAATTTGACATTTGAGGTTCTCAGTGGTCATGAAACATCTCCAACAAACATCGTCAACGTAGGTCCATGTTTTGGTATAGCCCCCATATAACGGTACCTCCCGATTTTCGGTATTTTGAGAATTTTAGCTAAAATTTTTAACCGAACTAGCTGTAATATGCCACTTGAGGTTCTCAGTGGTCATGAAATATCTCCACCAAGCATCGTCAACATAGGTCCATGTTTTGGTATAGCACCCATATAACGGTACCTCCCGATTTTCGGTATTTTGAGAATTTTAGCCACAATTTGTAACCGAAATATCTGCAATTTGACATTTGAGGTTCTTAGTGGTCATGAAACATCTCCACCAAACATCGTCAACATAGGTCCGTGTTTTGGTATAGCCCCCATATAACGGTACCTCCCGATTTTCGGTATTTTGAGAATTTTAGCTAAAATTTTTAACCGAACTAGCTGTAATTTGCCACTTGAGGTTCTCAGTGGTCATGAAATATCTCCACCAAGCATCGTCAACATAGGTCCATGTTTTGGTATAGCTCCCATATAACGGTACCTCCCGATTTTCGGTATTTTGAGAATTTTAGCCACAATTTGTAACCGAAATATCTGCAATTTGACATTTGAGGTTCTCAGTGGTCATGAAATATCTCCACCAAACATCGTCAACATAGGTCCATGTTTTGGTATAGCCCCCATATAACGGTACCTCCCGATTTTCGGTATTTTGAGAATTTTAGCTAAAATTTGTAACCGAACTATCTGCAATTTGACATTTGAGGTTCTCAGTGGTCATGAAACATCTCCACCAAACATCGTCAACATAGGTCCATATTTTGGTATAGCACCCATATAACGGTACCTCCCGATTTTCGGTATTTTGAGAATTTTAGCCACAATTTGTAACCGAAATATCTGCAATTTGACATTTGAGGTTCTCAGTGGTCATGAAACATCTCCAACAAACATCGTCAACGTAGGTCCATGTTTTGGTATAGCCCCCATATAACGGTACCTCCCGATTTTTGGGTATTTTGAGAATTTTAGCTAAAATTTTTAACCGAACTAGCTGTAATATGCCACTTGAGGTTCTCAGTGGTCATGAAATATCTCCACCAAGCATCGTCAACATAGGTCCATGTTTTGGTATAGCACCCATATAACGGTACCTCCCGATTTTCGGTATTTTGAGAATTTTAGCCACAATTTGTAACCGAAATATCTGCAATTTGACATTTGAGGTTCTTAGTGGTCATGAAACATCTCCACCAAACATCGTCAACATAGGTCCGTGTTTTGGTATAGCCCCCATATAACGGTACCTCCCGATTTTCGGTATTTTGAGAATTTTAGCTAAAATTTTTAACCGAACTAGCTGTAATTTGCCACTTGAGGTTCTCAGTGGTCATGAAATATCTCCACCAAGCATCGTCAACATAGGTCCATGTTTTGGTATAGCTCCCATATAACGGTACCTCCCGATTTTCGGTATTTTGAGAATTTTAGCCACAATTTGTAACCGAAATATCTGCAATTTGACATTTGAGGTTCTCAGTGGTCATGAAATATCTCCACCAAACATCGTCAACATAGGTCCATGTTTTGGTATAGCCCCCATATAACGGTACCTCCCGATTTTCGGTATTTTGAGAATTTTAGCTAAAATTTTTAACCGAACTAGCTGTAATTTGCCATTTGAGGTTCTCATTTTTTTAGATTAGATCAGATAACACTGTGCAACAAAATGGAGGTGAAAGCCTGGGGCACGGAAAATACCTCTTGGGGAAGAAAGGCCTTGGTGAGTATATTATGAACCCCGAAGGACATATCCGCCGTGAGTCGAACTTCCGCCTTATGGCGTGATGAAATTTTTGTTAGAGACCCTGTGGGCCATCAGGAATTAGCGTTATATCTTTGTTTACTGTTGCTTAAGTGCTCTACAAAAACAACAAACAAAGATATAATGCTAATTCATGATAGCTTACAGGGTCTCTTGCAAAAACTTCATCACGCCATAACGCGGAAGTTCGAATCACGGCGCATCTGTCCTTCGGGGTTTTTAATATACACACACCAAGGGCTTTCATCTCCAAAAGGAATTATCTCTGTCCCAACATTTGTGTTCACAGTGTAATTTAAGCAATAGCGGGAGGCAGTAGAAGTCTAACCATTATCGAAAAGTTGTTCCACCTAAAATTGTAAAAGGACCCTAATTATTCCATTTTAATTAAGACTATTTTATGGTGGAGGGTATAAAAAGTTCGGCCCGGCCGAACTTAACGACTTTTTACTTGTTTTATATATATTTTTTAGTTCTTTTTCGAAATTCTCACTTTGGCTGCAATTTAAGCCGCGATAATGAAAAATATCTTTCATATTAATAAATTCCCAGCAAAATTTGAAGGAAGGGGTTCCATGCGATGACGTGATTTCATGGCATCTTTTGCGTTGGTTCAAACGAAGTCGTGAAAGATCCGATATTTTCATTAGCATTTGAACCAATGCAAAGGAAGTCGCGAAAGATCCGATATTTTCTTCAGCATTTGAAGCCATGCAAAGGAAGTCGTGAAAGATCCGATCTTTTCATCAGCATTGAACCCATTCCATAGATCCAATAGAGATGAATTTTGTGTTTTTTTATTTATACACATTTTTCCAAATATAGTTTAATTATTTACAATTGGCTTGATGTTGTCGGAGACTCGAAATCGCAACCAACATTGTTAGAACTCTCGTCGTAATGATAATGTCATTGCAATGGGTTGGTGAAAATGACATACCAAAGCATTGGTGGAAATGACATACTGAAGCATTGGTGAAAATGACATGTCAAAGCATTGGTGTAAATGACATGCTTTGGATCCAAAAAGGAATAACATCTTTTGGGGTCCACGCTCATATAAAATTCATCGATGAAGATGCTAAAAAGATGACATGCCAGATCACTTTCACCCATGATTGAATGGCATCTTTGGCATCGAACATTTTGCTGGGTTTTGACATGTTCTTGTTTCAATACCAACTAAAATATTATTATTATTAAAAGTTTCAAAATCGACTTTTTGCCTCAAAAACTGGGCAAATTACTTACAGTGCATTGTAGCCAAGACAGTAATTAAGAACTCTCTAATACATCGCAAAAGCATTGGAAAGCTCATTTAGGCAGCTTTGGCCTTGAGAAGGTTCAAACTTTTCGAAAAATGTCGATAATGTCGATAAACTGTGCTACAAAAGTTGGCCAGAAAAATATTCAAGCGTTCTGATGCAAAATTCTATGGTGATTTGATTCATGGACAACGAAAATGCCTTTAGTTCGTTTGGGTCACTTGGTTTTATTTTTTTATAACGGTAAAACTAGTGAAAATCTGGGTTTCTTACATTTTCAAATTTAAACGGGCATACCTTCGTTTTTCACAACGGATTTCCATTTCTCCTTCTTCTATTTAAAGGGCTGAATAATATATTTCGAAGAAGTTTTTATTATTTGTTTAAATCGGTTAACAAATGGATAAGTTATAGTGGTCTATGTCTGAAAACCCCCACAAAAAAACTATAACTAAATGTCTCATAATTTTCAAAAATATAATGTTTTCTTTATTTGAAAATTTTGCCATTTTAGGCGAAAATTATTTTTAGTATTAATTTTTAATTAATTTCTCGTAGGAAATCGAGCTTTATGATCAATAGTGCATCTGAAAAAGGAAAGCCGACGACTCGAACCCCCACACCCAACACTATGTGACATGACATGTTTCGCCTTTGGTAATGAAGGTTCGGCTTCGCTATCATCTAACTTTTACTCTTTCAAATTCAATTTGTTCTGTACACTTCTGAATGTTTTGTTCAGTAATTGTATGGCTTTCATGACAAACGCTTCTTAACGTAGTCTTTGAAAGTTATGAGTTTGGCTCTGAACACTAACACGCCGTGACAACACTTTTTTCCTTGTGTTTTTCAAGGACGTCGGTTCAAACCCCAGCCTGGCTCAGCCGATTTTATTTATTTGAAAATTTTGCCATTTTAGGCGAAGATCATTTTTAGTATTAATTTTTAATAATTTCTCGTAGGAAATTGAGCTTTATGATCAATAATGCATCTGAAAAAGGAAAGCCGACGACTCGAACCCACACACCAACCACTATGTGACATCCCAGCAAACCAATCGTACCGATATCTTAACGAAATCGGAACAAAATTCGGACAATATGTCCGATGTCTGATCCGAAATCGTAATGATATCTTAACGAAAGTTGTATGAAGTGGTTGACATAATCTCGGAACGAAATGTCGGAGCGACATCGTACCGATTTCGATCTGATTTCATAACGAAATCTGAAGAAAATCCTTGGGAAATTCGGAAAGGAAATTTCTTTCCGACATTCGTTCCGAAATCGGTACAAAATCTGAACTATTTTCGCTCCGAAAAATCGTTTAGAAATCGGAACGAAATCTGAACGACGTTGATTCCGAAATTGTTCAGACGTGTCGGACATCCGACATTTGGTTTGCTGGGATGACATGTTTCGCCTTTGGTAATGTTCAATATTTATTTCGAAAATTGTGAGAAATTCAGTTATAGTTTTTTTGTGGGGGTTTTCAGACATAAACCACTATAACTTATCCATTTGTTAACCGATTTAAAAAAAAAAAAAAACAAGTAAGAAAGTATCAGTCAGCTGAGCCGACAGAGATATACCCTCAGCCACGTACCCGAAGAAAAAAAGTTAACACAATACTTCTGTAGGTTTTTTAGCTGTTGGGAAAATTTTCCAGGATGGAAAGGGCCGCAAAAAACTACATGTTGCAACAAAATTCAGAATGATCCAATACGAGTGAATTTTTTCCAAACTTTGGGTAGGGTGTACCCATAGGAGTGATCCGATGTAGTACATATTCGGACCTAATACAAATCTGTAGGAAATATTTTTTTTTCTTTATTAGTCTATGGATATTTTCCTTACATACTATATAATGAAATATGTTGTACTTAATTTTCTGAATTTAAATATATTAAAATTTTACTTTTCAATTTACAAAGTTTGAGCTAAATCGATTTATCTCTTAAAGGGTTATTTTACACATTAGCCAGTTTAGGTGGTGCCGGTAGGATTTTCTGGACCTTTTTGGGTCATTATCTCAGGAAGTATGGACTTTCCCACGAAAAAAATTACAACGTCGTAACAGGGGCCGCAAGTGCAACCTGCTGCATCACAAATTAATAAGATCAGAGAGGAGTTGTTAAACTATACTTTTTCCAAATTTTGTGTGGGAGGTACTCAAATAAGTGGACCGATATAGTCCATATTAGAACTCGATCTATGCCTGAAAGTAATATTACCAATAGCAAAGTTTGGCTCAATTCGGTTATTCCCTCCTAGAATGATCATGCCCACAATCTTGGAGAAAAATTTTGAACCTTTGTGGGGGAGGTATCGGAAGGAGTGGACCGATATGGTCTATCTTCGAATTTAAACTAAGTTTGGACAAAATATTGAAAGACCCAAAATTGTAACCAAATATGTTGATCCGATCGAGAGTTATCGTGCACTCCAACTACGACACATGTTATTATATGGGTTGTTTGCAGTTTTCGTGCTGATTTCTGAGGGTATATGGACTCGCTCCTGAAAAAAATTATATCGTCGTAATGGGGGTAGTGAATACAAGTGGATGCAACAAAAATCAAAGCGATTCGAGAGCAGGCCTTAAACTGCACTTAAGCAAAATTTTGTGTGGGAGGTACCCGAAAGAGTGAACCAATAGGGCCCATATTGGAACCTCATCCATGTCTGTTAGAAATGTCACAATGTGCAAAGTATGGACTAATTCGGTTACTCCCTTCAAGAGTTATCGTGCGGACAATTTTTCCGAACATTTTTGAACTTTTGTGGGGGAGGTACCTGAAGGAGTGGACCGATATGGCCCATCTTCGAACTTAAATCAAATCTGGACAAAATATTTCGATACACAAAATTTGAACCGAATCGATTGATCCGTTCGAGAGTTATCGTGCGCACCAGCCAGCCAGACAGACAGACAGACGGACGGACATTGCTAGATCGACTCAAAATTGTCTGAAGCGGATATCGTACAAACATACTTGGGGTCTAAAACCATTATTTCGATGAGGCACATTTTTGGCCGTATCAAAGTGTAAATACCCTCTTTAGCCCCTTTAAAAGGAGGAAGGATCAATAGAAATCCGTTGTGAAAAAGAAGATATGCCCGTTTAAATTTTGAAAATTTAAGAAACCCAGATTTTCACTACTTTTACCGTTATAAAAAAAAAACGAAGTGACCCAAACGAACTAAAAACATTTTCGTTGTCCATGGATCAATACACGATAGAATTTTGCATCAGAACACTTGAATATTTTTCTGATCAACTTTTGTAGCACAGTGCCATTTATCCATATTTTCCGGAAAGTTTGCACCTTTTCGAGGCCAAAACTCCCTTAAGGAGCGTGCCAATGCTTTTGCGATGTATTAGAGAGTTTTCAATTACTGTCTTGGCTACAATGTTTGTCTTTGTGTTGGATCGAAAATCCCAATGGTTTGACTGTTTTATGCCAAAATATCCAAAAAACGCCAATAAAAAACTTAAAGTCAAAATCGGGAGGCTCGATTTTCACTGTAGATATATGGTCCAGAGGACGTTTTTGCTCAGTTCAATCCCAGGAATCAGAAACGCGAAGGGCTCATTAAGGTTTTTTTTGCTTCCACACAAATCGCCCCACTCTAATGTATAAGCCAAACGTATTATTATATTGGATTCAGCCTAAATTTTGTAAGGCAATGTGTGTACCCTAGGTACATATTTGGAACCAAAATAAATATGTTAAATCTTTACAAAACTACTAAACTGAATTTCATGGAATTTTCAGAAAATGTTCAGGAATGCCCCTTGGTCCAAAATGGTATATATTTGTAGAAGAATCTCGGCGGTCTATTGTTTTTAATCGATATATTTGCTTAACTTATGAGTGCATCGGCTTCCAAATTAATTTTCGAGACAACGGTGTTTGCGATCCCGATCAAGAAAAACGATATATTTAGAAATTTCCTTAAATGGTGAGGTTCAACGTTCTATCAGCCATGGAAAACTAAAAAATATAAGTGTCAATAGGCGGGAGAATTTGACTTGACCATTTTTTTTTTACTTTTATAATTGGATTGGATATTAAACATAAAACAGCATCAATGGACGAAAAAATTCGACAAAGTCCTAAAGAGAAAAGAAAGGTTATAGACAAAATCTCTTGATAAATGTAAAATCCTCCTTGGCTTGACAATAGACTGAAGAAGTGAGGTAGAATATGCTTATTTTTGAATTGTCAAGCATAAAGTCCATAAAAAGTTGTCATTAAGACTCATTATTACGGGCCAGCAACGCGGATCGGTGTCTGCTAGTTCCTTTATAAAACAACAAAATAAATTTAACAAGTAAGAACAGACTATAGTCGGACGGGGCCGACCATGTGATACCCTATACCACTATCCCTGTGCACTAGCTTTCCGGGCTAGCTGTTATAAGATGTGCATTAGAAATTTTACCAATTTTCACACAAAAGTTTTGATCAATTTAACCCGCTAAATATTATCCGATCATACCGTTGACTTGCACGCTACTTCTTCATCTCAAACCAAAAGTACGTTTAAAATTTCGCGCCGATCGGACTATTATTGCGACCTACAGAGCGGCTACAAAATCGAGCAAAAATTTTGTTTTTGGTCCATTTCATCCCTTTAACATTTCACGATCATCGCCAAAAACTAATCAGTTCTATTCTGGTCCAAACCCGACCTCCATACTAAATTTCGTGACAATCGGTCCATAATTGCGGCCTCTAGCTTGATTACAATTTTTAATGGACGGACAGACGGACGGACGGACGGACGGACACACATCGCTAAATCGCTTTATCTCGTCGAGATATGAAGTTTGGTATACCACATGAGGGGTCTACGACGAATATTTCGCGGCGTTACATGAATTTTTGGGAAAACAAACTTATTATACCCTTTTCCACATTGTGGTATAGGGTATAAAAACATTGAATTATTTATTTTATTTATTTTTTTTGTTTTTTTTTTTTTTTGTAAAATAACAAATGTTTCACACTGATATGAAGGAAACATTTTATTGACAAATTTAAAAAAAAATTAAAAACTTTATTTCTACCAAATAGGACTAAAACAAACTAATCAGTTGCGACCATATAAATCTAATATATAAAAGACAATGTGTGTATGTTACTATGTTTGTATGTTTGTATGTTCCGAATAGACTCAAAAACGGCTGAACAGATTTTCTTGAAAATTTCAGATAATGTACAGGGAACACCGGTGGTGAAAATAGGCTATATATTTTTTTGAATGGTCGTCGCGGAAGTGAAATATCGCGGTCATCCTAAATTATTCAAAAATGTACTATTTTAGATAGTATAGCAAATTTTAGTAAGCGTGACTATAAAACCGCTATAACACTGGCTTCTATGTGTGGGATAACGCGGTCAACGCCATACATTGGAATACAGTAAAATCCCGATAACTTGAGATGTAACGATAAAGCAATTCCGAAAAATCGATTGGGAAATCTTATAAAATGTTGTATGTGAAGTTTTAAGGTCTGAGAATAGGTCGTAATCTATTTATTTAACCCGCTAAGTGTAGTGACCGGTGGTCCTCCCCACAATTTTTTAAGAAAACCGCGAAATTCAAGATACTTTTTAATATATAGTTTACAAATTGTTTGCAATGCTATGGTAATTACAGTCTTGACCCTGAATGGTCGTCGCGGAAGTGACATATCGCGGTCATCCCCTTTCAAATTTTCAAAAATGTATTATTTCAATTAATATACATAACTTTAGTAAGCGTGACACAAAAATGATATAAACACTAGCTTGAACAAGTGGTAGTGGCCGGAGGTAGTGACCGGAGGTTCTCCTTCAAAATTTAAAAAAAAAAAAATCTGAAGTCCATGATATTTTTGAACGTATTGTTTACAGATTGTTTGCAATACTATTGTAATACTGTCTTGACCCTGAATGGTCTTCGCGGAAGTGAAATATCATGGTCATCACAAAATGTTCAAACATTTATTATTTCAGATAATATACATAATTTTGTAAGTGTGCATAAAAAACGCTACAAACCCTGAACACTTAACAATAAGTGGGATAGCTCGATCAACTCCACATTTTGGAATACAGTGAAATCCCGATAACTTGAGATGTCACTAGACCGAAATTCCAGAAAAATGATTGGACATCAGACAAAGTTATTGATATACAAAACAATATCATCATTAGAATCAGAATACCGCGATAGTGTTCTATTTTTGAAAATATTACAATTACGGATAAAATCTCAAAATGTGGGAAGTGAAACTTCATGAGCATTGATTTCAGTTTATAGTTTATAGAAGTAATTTTTTATGAATTATATAAATGGTGCCATACATATACCGAAGGAACATACATTTCGCTGAGGGGTATTTTACCATGCAATAGAGCGCGAAGAAAAAAGGCGTTACGTTCGATCGGGCTGAATGAGGTTAAATCCACCAAAAATAGCGAAAATTAGTCGCCACCGTTCTATGGGACCTATGTATATCAAAACGAGGGCGTATACTGAAAATTTTCTGCAAGACTGTTTACGACCCCTAACAGTGGCTATATCTCCGAACTATCGAAAATCGGGAGGTACTGTTTTTTGGGAGATATATCAAAACGTGAACCTATAGCTGTTGCATACCGAGCGCAAAGAAAAAGGCGTGTCTTTCGGTCGATCCGAATATTTATGCTCGCATCTTTAAATTATATTAAAACCAGATTACAGCCATTTTGGTGTGATAATGATGTTAAATCCTAAAAAAATAGTGAAAATCAGCCGGTACCGTTCTATGGGAGCTATGTATATCAAAACGTGGACCTATACTGACAATTCTCTGCAGTAATATTTATGACCCCAACCGAGACCAACAAACCAATATATAGCAATGTTAATTGACCTGCACCGACCATTATATGTGGGTCACAAAGCGCTTTAAACTGTCCATTTATGTGAAGGGTATAATAAAAGAGATTTTATATGTATCTTAAATTTGGGAGATACCATTACATGGAATTTATGTCAAAACATTGACATCAATACTGGACAGATAACTAAAGTTTACACAGAGAACCCAAACAACGGGCCAGCAACGCGGACCGGGTCAGCTAGTCTAATATATAAAAGGCAATGTGTGTATGTTAGTATGTTTGTATGTTCCGAATAGACTCAAAAATGGCTGAATAGATTTTCTTGAAAATTTCCGATAATGTACAGGGGACACCGGTGGTGAAAATAGGCTATATATTTTTTTGAATGGTCGTCGCGGAAGTGAAATATCGCGGTCATCCCAAATTATTCAAAAATGTATTATTTCAGATAATATACCTAATTTTAGTAACCGCGACTACAAAACCGCTAAAACACTGGCTTCAATATGTGGGATAACGCGGTCAACGCCATATTTTGGAATACAGTAAAATCCCGATGACTTGAGATGTCGCTATATAGAAATTCCGAAAAATCGATTGGGAAATCTTATGAAATTTTGTATGTGGCGTTTTTAGGTCTGAGAATAGGTCGTAATCAATTTTTTTTTAAGAAAACCGCGAAATTCAAGATACGTTTTAATATATTGTTTACAAATTGTTTGCAATGCTATGGTAATTACAGTCTTGACCCTGAATGGTCGTCGCGGAAGTGAAAATGGCGGTGATCCCAAATTTTTCAAAAATGTATTATTTCAATTAGTTAGAACTGTCGGAATCTGTTTTTATACGGCTAGGAGTAGTGACCGGTGGTCCTCCCCCACAATGTTTTTAAGAAAATCTGAAATCTTTGATATTTTTGAACGTATTGTTTACAGATTGTTTTCCCTGAATGATCGCGGTCATCACAAAGTTTTCAAAAATGTATTATTTCAATTAATATACATAATTTTAGTAAGCGTGACAAAAAATGATATAAACACTAGCTTGAACAAGTGGGCTAAGTGTAGTGACCGGAAGTTCTCCTTCAAATTTTTTTTTTTTTTAAATCTGAAGTCCATTATATTTTTGAACGTATTGTTTACAGATTGTTTGCAATACTACTGTAATTACTCTCTTGGCCCTGAATGGACTTCGCGGAAGTGAAATATCGCGAAAAGTGAAATATCGCGGTCATCACAAAATTTGCAAACATTTATTATTTCAGATAATATACATAATTTTGTAAGCGTGCCTAAAAAACGCTATAAACGCTGAACACTAAACAATAAGTGGGAAAGCGCGATCAACTCCACATTTTGGAATACAGTAAAATCCGGATAACTTGAGATGTCACAAGATCGAAATTCCAGAAAGATCCATTGTAAATCAGACAAAGTTATTGATATACAATACAATATCATCATTGGAATCAGAATACCGCGATCGTGTTCGATTTTTGAAAATATTATAATTACGGATAAAATCTCAAAATGTGGGAAGTGAAACTTCATGAGCATTGATTGCAGTCCTTGGAATAGCTAGGTAAAGATACATTTTTTAAATACAGCAAAATCTCGATAATAACAACTACAATTTATAGAAGTAATTTTTTATGAATTATATAAATGTTGCCATACATATCCCGATGGAACATACATTTCGCTGAGGGGTATTTTACCACTATTGCATATAGAGTGCGAAGAAAAAAGGCGTTACGTTCGATCGGGCTGAATGAGTTTAAATCCACCAAAAATAGCGAAAATCAGGCGCCAACGTTCTATGGGAGCTATATCAATGAGGACGTATACTGAACACTGGCTATATCTCTGAACTATCGAAAATCGGGAGGTACTGTTTTATGGGAGCTATATCAAAACGTGAACCTATTACTGTTACATACCGAGCGCAAATAAAAAGGCGTGTCTTTCGGTCGATACGAATATTTATGCTCTCCTCTTTAAAATATATTAAAACCAGATTTCAGCCATTTCGGTGTGATAATGATGTTAAATCCTCAAAAATAGCGAAAATCAGCCGGTACCGTTCTATGGGAGCTATATCAAAACGTGGACCTATACCAACAATTCTTTGCAGTAATAATTACGACCCCAACCGAGACCAACAATCCAATATATGGCAATGTTAATTGACGTGCACCGACAATTATATGTTGGTCACAAAGTGCTTTAAACTGTCGATTTATGGTGAAGGGTATAATAAAAGAGATGTTATATCTTAAATTTGGGGGATACCATTATATGGAATTTATGTCAAAACATTGATTTATATTATGAAGTTTCTAGAGGGACGCCTAATTATGGGTGTATCAATACTGGATAGATAATTAAAGTTTACACGGAGAACCCAAACAACGGGCCAGCAACGCGGACCGGGTCAACTAGTTATATATATTCTTGATCAGATAAAATTCTAAGACGATCTATCAATGTCCGTCTGTTGTAATCACTCTAGCGTTCGCAATAATTGAGCTACAGCTATATCGGAACACTTTTTGGTATAGCCCCCATATAACGTTACCTCCCGATTTTCGGTATTTTGTGTAACTACATTTTTTTGGCCGAACTACCTGTAATTTCAGATTTGGGGTTCCCAGTGATCACGAAACATCTCCACCAAAAACCGTCAACATAGGTCCATCTTTTGGTATAGCCCACATATAACGGTACCTCCCGGTTATCGGTATTTTGAGAATATTAGCTATCATTTTTGACTGAACTACCTGTAATTTGACAGTTGAGGTTCCTAGTAATCACAAAATATCTCCACCAAAAACTGTCAACATAGGTTCATGTTTTGGTAGAGCCCCTATATAACGGTACCTCCCGATTTTCGGTACTTTGTGGATTTTAACTACATTTTTTGACCGAACTATCTGTAATTTCAGGTTTGGGGTTCCCAGTGGTCGCAAAGTATATCCACTAAAAACCGTCAACATAGGTCCATGTTTTGGTATAGCCCCCATATAGAGGACCGAACTACCTCCCGATTTTTGGTATTTTGAGGATTTTAGCTAAAATGTTTTATCGAACTACCTGTAATTTGAAAGTTGAGGTTCCTAGTAATCACAAAACATCTCCATCAAAAACTGTCAATATATGTCCGTGTTTAGGTATAGCCCCCATATAACGGTACCTCCCGATTTTCGGTATTTTGTAGACTTTAACTTTATTTTTTGACCGAACTATCTGTAATTTCACGTTTGGGATTTCCAGTGGTCACAAAATATCTCCACTAAAAGCCGTCAACATAGGTCCATGTTTAGGTATAGCCCCCTATATAATGGTATCTCCCGATTTCACTTTGATATAGCCCCATATAAGGTTCCCTACCGATTTAATACATTTTTATGCTTTTTTACCTTATTTAGGTATCAGTGGTCACAAAATATCTCCGCCTAAAATTGTGGACAGGAAAGAATATAATTATTCCGTTTAGTTCAGAATATTTTATGGTGGCTTTTTTACTTGTTATATTAAATCATAGTTTAATGCAGTACACTAACTGATAAAAATTGCACCAAAGTCCTCTATCTCGTTTCCTTAGGCATGTTACATACAAGCCACGAATTTTCTAAATAATAATTATCTCACACGTTTTACATTTTAAATAATTTCGGTGACACATATTTTGACGGTATTGATTTTCTAAAGGTCAACATATCAATTTGCACTAAGCCTCCAATGCAGCAAAGCATTTTTTGTTTGTTTGTCTGTATCTACAAACGGAAACACCCACTGTAGCAATTTACTATGGAATTAAATTGAAATAGAAATCATCTAAAAACAATGCTCAAACTCAAATAACCATCAATTTTCTTAAGTACTGATTTACACAAAAATTCTGCTAATCCATGGAGGAGATGCAAACATTTACACCTACACAAACAAGCAAACAAACAATCGTATGTACATACCTACACAGATATGCAAGTGTCAGCAAAATAAACGGAAGAAGGCCTCATAACAGAAGGAGAAGAAGCAGCAGCAGAAGAAGAAAAGTTTCAAAAGTCATTCAATAACTGACAAAAAGGCATTCTCAAAACTAAAACTCACATTTCACTTTAAAACCTGACGAATAAAAAATAAAAAATATATAAAAAACTGAAGAACTGAAACTCCCCCGTTGTGTCGACAAAAAGCAAACATGGTAAGTGTACCAAAGCAAAGACAATGGGCAAGAACAAAAGGTATATAAAAATGTCAGCATAGTAAAATGCTACTATGAATTTTATTCAGCTGGACTTGAAAGTTTGTTTAGTGTGTTTGTATTGTGTATATCAAGGTGTCGCTATACACATTGGACGGTGGTCTCATTTTCATACATAAATAAAAAAAAACTTTAGGCCGCTTCTATGCAAAGAGTTCGAACATTCCAAGTACAGATGTGCTGCTGTGGGTCTTTATTCGCTGAACCCAAGTTTTATTATTTTTTGCGTCATTATTCTTAAAGTTCCCACTGCGGGAAGGTTCGGACCCACCTGAAGGCTCCGCATTTCTCTATTCTAAAGCAGAGATGTAACTGCTTCTGTTGTCAAGTGACCCATACGAGACATGGAGTATTCCTTTATATATATTTATACCCTCAGTATTTATGCTAACGAGGGTAAATACACTTTCATACGGGCAAAATATGTGTCATCGAAATAGTGGTTTTAGACCCCAAGTATGTTTGGACGAAATCCGTTTCAGACAATTTGGAGTAGATTTAGCAATGTCCGTCTGTCTGTCTGGCTGGAGCGCACGATAACCCTCTAACGGATCAATCGATTCGGTCCAAAAATCTACTTTTGGTCCATACTTTGCACATCGTGAAATTTCTACCAGACTTAGATGAAGTTCCAAAAATGGACTCAACAGGTGCACTCCTTCGGGTACCTCCCACACAAAATTTCAGAAAAGTTCAGTATAGGACCTTGTCTCGAATCGCTTCGATTTTTGTCCTAGCAACTTGTATTCAATGTCTCCCAAACGACGGTACACGTTTCATCAGGGGCAAGTCCATACTTTCTGAGAACATAGCCTGAACATAGAGCACAAGATAATCCTCGAACGAATTTGTCAATTCGGTCCAAAATTTGCCCTTCATAATATTTTGTCCAAACATAGTTTATGATCGAAGACCATATCGGTCCACTCCATCAGGTACCTCCCCCACAAAAGTTCAAAAATGTTCGGAAAAATTGTGCGCTCTTAAACTCTAGAAGAGAGTGACAGATTTGCTCCATACTTTACATATCCTCAGATATCTACCAGATATAGATCAGGTTCGAATATGGACTATATTTTTCCACTCCTTCGGGTACCTATCACACAAAATTTCGGATAAGTTCACTTTAAGACCTGATCTCAAATCACTTTGATTTTTGTTGGAGCAACTTGCAATTGCTGCCTCAATTACAAGGGTAAAAGTTTTTATGGGCAAGTCCATACTTTCTGAGAAAACAACCCTAAAGGTTTAAAAAAACCTCTACGGCACCATATGTAGTTGCTGGAAAGCACGATAACTCTGGAACTGATCAACCCATTTGGTCCAAAATTTGGCCTTCGTCGTATTTTGTCCAAAGTTCATTTTCTGTTCGAAGATGTGCAATTCCGTTCCACAATTTCCGGTACTTCCCCAATATTTAAAAACTGTCACTAGAATGGTATGCACGATATCTGTTAAACGGGATAATAAATTTGGTACAAACTTTTGACCTCGTAATATTTCCTGATTTAGTTAGACTTCTAAATTTGTCCCTATAGGTCCTCTTCTTGGGGTACCTCCCTCACAAAAGTTCAACATTTGTGTCTAAGGGCAGTTTAGGGTCTGTTCGAAGATGCTGTCTGTTATGTTTTCCGATGCTGTTTGGTATGTTTTCCATGCAGAGTCTATGCTTCCTGGCATGCTGGTCCAAGAGTTATACGATGGCCCACGGAAAAGACTGGTGGGCGCCATATCTATCGAAAAGTTATGACTGCCAAAATAAGATCCACTTCCAAAATGTACTATGCTCATGCATTTTTTCTGGTACCTCCTCCACAACACTTTTGACCTTTACTCCTAATCTACATTTTTGTCGGCGAGTTCAAATGTTCAAAAAGGGCCATATAATTCTGAAAAGTTTCAGGTTCATAATTCTGAGGGCTAAACCGACTGATACTTTTTTACTTGTTTTCTTCTACATTCGATTTCAGCTATCGATTAGTAACCATTATTTTTTCGGAAACACTACCACTGTGCTTTATGCATTCCATGGTTGAAAGTGAATTTAAAAAATGATTTAATCCCATGATGGGAGGGTGAAAATAACCCACAAAAGAATGTGCCATTTTTTCCCCATTTTAACATAAAAATGACAGACAACTAAACAATTTTAGTTGTCCATGCAACTATCCGTTGAAAGAATGTCTGCCTCGATGTTACATATTTTCTCTGCCACCCTCTGTCATTCATTAACTGTCCTGGTACTTTTTTTATAACACTAAAACTTAAGACGAATCCAAACCCAAACAATGCAAAGGAAACTTGTTGGTTTTTGTGTGTGTGTGTGGAAAGTAGCAATCTTTTTCCCAACACAAAAGAAGTAACCGACCGGTGTAATTAAGGAACAAAAGAAAACAACAACAACAAAGAAATTAATTTCCAACAAAAAGTAAACGAACATCTTCCCAGCAGCCAACATCCTGTTAACGCATCCCAACAATGTTGCTCGCGCTCTCTCTCTGAGAGGTCGGCACTAAGGTGATTTTTTCTATAAAGGCAAGGGGGGTAGACTTTGTGGCATAAAATTAACTTGCAACATTATGTGACTACACCATTTTTACATGTAATTCGAATAATTTCAGTTGTAATTCGAAACATTTCACTTTTAATTTGAGAATTCCAATTGAATTTCGAATTATTTCATTTGTAATTTGAAAATTTCATTTGGTATTTGAATTATTTCATTTGTAATTTGAGAATTCCATTTGATATTCGAATTATTTCATTTGTAATTTGATTTTTTTTATTTGTAATTCGAATTATTTCATTTGTAATTCGAATTGTTCCATTTGTAATTTGAATTTTCTTCATTTGAAATTCCAAATGAAAAAATTCGATTTACAAATAGAAAAATTCAAATTACAAATGGAAAAATTCGAATTACAAATGAAATAATTCGAATTACAAATGAAAAAATTCAAATTACAAATGAAATAATTCAAATATCAAATGGAGTTCTCGAATTACAAATGAAATAATTCGAAATTCAATTGGAATTCTCAAATTACAAGTGAAATGTTTCGAATTTCAAATGAAATAATCAAATTACAACTGAAATTCTTCGAATTACATGTGAAAATGGTGTAGAACGACGAATAAACTGCTGCAGTGAATGCGAAAATAAAAGTTCATTCGCAGCCAGCACGAAGGTGATATGGCATGGAAGGAAAGACATTATCAAAATTCCATAGAAAATCGTGAAATTCATTGTTGCCATTGTTGCAGTAACACGAAAATATTGTAGTATATAAATTCACACATTTGCCGAAGTTTCTTCAGCGTAGATGAAAGGGATGATGGTGTAGAAGAATAGAAAATGTTTTCTTTCCATTTTTATACAGAGACAAACAGACAGTAAAGGAGCACATTAATTAACACATTTTATAGGTTTCTTTAAAGAATATGTTTTAGTAATAACATACAAAATTATAAAAAAAATATTGAAAGGTTGGAAACATAACTTTGAAGATATATTTTGCTTGACATTAAATTTCAATATAACTATTGTTTATTAATGCTATTTTATACCCTCAGCATTTATGCTAACGAGGGTATATACACTTTCATACGGGCAAAATGTGCCTCATCGAAATAATGGTTTTAGACCCCAAATATGTTTGGACGAAATGTGTTTCAGACAATTTGTAGTTGATTTAGCCATGTCCGTCCGTCTGTCTGTCTGGCTGGTGCGCACGCCAAAATTTGGCTTTCGTAATATTTGTCCAAACTTAGTTTAAGTTCGAAGATGGGCTATATCGGTCCACTCCTTCCGGTACCTCGCCCACAAAAGTTCGGAAATGTTCGGCAAAGCCGACTGATACTTTTTTTACTTGTTTTCACAAACATTTTGTATTTTCTTTTATTGTTGTAAAATAATTCGAGCTTAATCTCGGGTTTTGTTGTTTTTAAATTTTTAAAACAAAAAGTTTTATTTAAAGTGGGATGTAGTTAAAATTGATTTAATTTCGGAAAAGGCAAAGAATACTAGTTTCGTCCAACGCCACTTGGACTCATCAGTTCTCTTAGTTCTTTGTATTGAAACAAAGAACTCTTCCCCAATTTTATGACGACCAGAGCTCAAGAATAACCTTAACCGATGAATTCGTTTAAATGCCACTGTTATGGACTTTGTATTGCAAAGAAACGCATAACAAATTTTGATGGTTTGTTGTAAACAACAACAAACTAACGTCACCCTGCTCCATATTATGGGGGGTCTAATTAAATTTTTCATTCCGTTTGTAACACATCGAAATATTCATCGGAGACCCTATAAAGTATATATATTCTTGATCAGGGTAAAATTCTAAGCCAATATAACCATATCCGTTATAGAAGTTTATATTACTCCTAGGATGTTTGGTATTGCAAATGGCCTATATCGATCCACGTTTTGATGTAGCCCCCAATGAACGGTACCGCCCGATTGTCGGTACTTTGAAGGTTTTAGCCTCATTATCACACGGAAATGGCTGAAATTTGTTTCTTAGTCTTCGTTGGGGGTGCAAAACTTTCCCCCAGAACTTTGTCGATATAGGTCCACGCCTTCATATAGCCCCCATAGAACGGTACCTTCCGATTTTCGGTATTTTGAAGGTTGTGGCCTCAATATCCCTCCGAAATGGCTGAAATTTGGTATATATTCTTCATTTGGGGTATAAAACTTTCCATATGAAATATGTCGGTATAGGTCCACACCATCGTAAAGCCCCCATAGGACGATACCGCCCGATTTTCGGTGTTGTGAAGATTGTGACCACAACAACCCACCGAAATGGCTGAAATTTGGTATTTAGTCTGCGTTGAAGGTAAAAACCTTTTGAACTGAAAGGCGTCGGTATAGATACACGTTTCGATATACCTCCCGATTTTCGTAGTTCTGTAAATTGTGACATCAATATCCCACCGAAAGACTGAAATTTGTTTTTTAGTCTTCCATGAGGTTATAAAATATCCCAGAAGGGAATTAATCAGCATAGAGAAGCGTACCTCTTGATTTTCAGTATTTTGAAGGTTTTAGCCACATTATCTTACCGAAATATCGGAAATTTGGCATTATAGTTTCCTTTGAGCCTAAAAACTTTCTGCCACAAAGTTGTAGGTATAGATCGACGTTTTGATATAGCCCCCATAGAACGGTACCCCCCGAATTTCGGTATTTTGAAGGTTAGCCACATTAATCTATTGAAATTTTTGAAATTTGGTATTTAGGAAACCAAATGTTCCATTTTACTTCAATATATCTTGTGGTGGAGGGTATAACAAGTTCGGCCCGGTCGAAGTTAACGCCGTTCATACTTGTTTCAAAAATATTTTCGACTGCGGCGCTTTCCGTTTTTCGGAAAGTATTTGAATACGTTCACAAAAAACATTTTAACTTCTTAAATTGTGAAAATATTTTTGTAACAAATCGAGGGTGGTCGTACATAACTTCCAAAAATTTGGCAGTTATGTCCGCAAACGAAGGTGGACATAACTCCCAAAACGATTTTGGGAGTTATGCCGCGGCTCCATTTGGCTGATCGACATGAAAACGCTCGATCTTAGTAACTGATTCGGATGAATGGACTACATCTGTCTACTCCTTCGAGTTAAAAAGTGTCGTGACTAATAAAGTGACTAATCTCGCATGATCGACTTAAGTAGTCTAGAGTGGATAGTGAAACAAAACAAAAAAAAAAAAAAACAGTAGTGCCTATACAAAATATGGAAATGATGGGAATGTTAAAATACACATGGTTATATTGCTCCATTTCGACTTAAATTTTATTTTTTTTTAACATCGTTGATATGCCAACAATAAATAATTCAATGTTGTTCACACCGTCTGAAAGAAGGTGGGTAAAAAACAGGTTTTGGTTTCAGCTTAGTATTAATTAGTCAATCCAGTTTGTTTGAATATTATTTGTCAATAAATTTCTTTTGTTCGCTGCCAAAAATAAAAATGTTAATTAATTAGTGAGTGTTCAGTTATTTTTGCCAAATAAGATAAAGCAAACAACATTACATCGAAACTTTGTAAAATTCAATGCAAGAATTACATTGATGTAACATCATTTTTAATAACTAAAGAACATCAATGTTGATAACATATGTTTTAAGTTTAAGTTTATAAACGAATTTCCTCAATTACTGTTTGGCTTATGAGAATAATATTAAATATAATGGACAAGTACGAAAGTATCTGTCAGCTTTGTATGTACAAAAAAATATGATAGTAACGGTGAAGCTAATTGTGATACGAAAAGAGATCCCTAGTTTTGAAAATATGTTTTAACTGACAGACTCAATCTACGCTGTGTACACAGAATTAAATTGCAGCATTGTAACGAAAATTCCCACACGCCATAATTGTGCCAAACAGCAAGTTTAGTTGAGCAGCAGTATCAAAATTTCGATCTATGTTGTTTTTTGGTGAGATTCCATCGTCTATAGAGAACATGAGATAAAAAATAACAGTCACATTAGGTTCAAACTAGGCATTGTCCAAACGTTCTAAGGTTTTTAAAATCGGCTTACTAAATCCTGACACCAGAAACTTCGAGAGCGTACAAATGATCGAAAGATCCGGATACTTTAGTAATCATTGATGACCATAAATTACGAGATAAAATTTTAGAAATACATTTTGAAGAGAGTTATTCAACTTTGTGGTCGTCATTTAAATATTTCGTATGTCCGTAGCAGTCGACATATTTACATTATTGGTGTAAAATATAATTTTAATAATAAATTAAATATTCAGTGATTTCTTGTTCAACGCACCGAATTAATGATTCATACTCCAAATTACAGCAAATTGTCTCTTCACACTCCAGATGAAACAACTTTTTCTTGAAGCAACAAAATACTATGACTGTGCAAAAAAATAACAGGAGTGTTTTTTTATTTTAAAAACAAGTAAGAAAGTATCAGTAAGCTGTGCTGACAGAGAAATAACCTCAGCCACTAAATCAAAAAAAAAAAAAAATAAATAAATAAATAAATAAAATAAAAACAAACACAATAATTATTATATTATATAAAATATAATATATTGCTTTAAATCTGTATGTACCATAATCATTGACATATACCAAACATTTTTAGTAACCATTCTTCATAAATGACTCGAAATATTAAATTACATTAAACTAAGTTTGGACGATAGCTATTTTAGTATGTACCGGCAGTGTTTTGGAGCTTGGGCCATTATCTCAAGAAGTATTGACTTGCGCAGGAAAAAAATTGTACCGTCGTAAATATATTGTACCGTTTTAAATGAGGCCGCTAGAACAACCTACTGAAAAAAGAATTTTTTCTTTTTCGAATTTTGTGTGGGAGGTATCTGAAGGAGTGGACCATATCCCATACTCCAACCTGATACATGACTGGATGAAATAATAGGATGTGCAAAGTCTACACCAATCATAAACTCCCTGCGACAATTATCTTGCGGAATTGCAATTTTGGGTGGGTCCGTCAGGGTTTCTTGGAACATTTTGCCCAATATCTCAGGAAGTATGGACTTGCGCATGAAAAAAAGTCTACCGTCGTAAAGGGAACCGCATGCACAACTTACTGAAACAAATTACAAAACGATCCGAAGGGAGCTGTTAAACTTCACTTTAACCGAATTTTGTGGAAGTATGGACTTGCGCAAGAAAAAAATTGTACCGTCGTAATGGGAGCCGCATGGAAAACCTGCTGAAAAAATGTTCAAGACGATCCGAGAGGAGGTCTTAAACTTCACTTTATCCGAATTTTGTGTGGGAGGTACCGGAAGAAATGGACCGATATAGTCAATATTCCAACCTGATACATGACTGGATGAAATAATATGATGTGCAAAGTCTGTATCAATCAGAAACTCTCTGCAAAAATTACCTTGCGGATTTGCCATTTTGGGTGATGCCTTCAGGGTTTCTTGGAACATTTTGCCCAATACCTCAGGAAGTATGGACTCGCGCATGAACAAAATTTTACCGTCGTAAAGGAAGCCGCATGTACAACTTACTGAAAAAATTTCAAAACGATCAGAGAGAAGCTGTTAAACTTCACTTTATCCGAATTTTGTGTGGGAGGTACCCGAAGGAGTGGACCAATACAATTTTACAGACAAATTTTAAACTTTTATGTGGAAGGTATCCGAAGTGGACCGAAAAGGCCCGTCTTCGAACTTAAACTAAGTTTGGACAAAATATTACAATACCCACAATTTGGTTCGAATCGGTTATCCGTTCGAGAGTTATCGTGCGCACCAGCCAGACAGACGGACAGACAGATGGACGGACATGGCTAAATCGAGTCTAAATTGTCTGAAACGAATTTCGTCCAAACATACTTGATGAGGCACATTTTTGGCCGTTTCAAAGTGTATATGAGGAAAAGTCAATATTTTTTAGTTTCCATGAAGCCAAGGTTTGCACTATTACAATACGCGAACTATTGTAGTTTACCAGTAACTATGACTATTGCTGGATTAATTTAGATGTTTTTGTACAAAGCTCAAAAATTTAGCAAAAAAATTTAATTTACGTGGTAGTTACGACCGCGTAAAGGAAAAAACATAGGTAAAAACACGTTGAAGCTAAACAGGTTTTTTACATTGCTATTCGATTTCTGATTAAACCATTCAAATGACGGACATCTGTCCAAAGTAAAAGTAGGGGAATACAAAATGAAGATTACACTTCTAATGTATCACTTTCCAAAATTTCCACTGCATCCACCTTTTATGGATGCTGACATTTTGAAGCCGGATTTCAGGTGTTTTTTGTATTTTTTATGTAACTGGGACGCGCATTCGGATATTTCGAAAAACCAATTATAGGATTAAAGAACTCGCGATTTCGCATAATCTGATATGTATATTGAGTATGTAGCCCACACAGAAGCAGAGTAATCTACTACCAAAGGCCAAAATTTAGTGCGATATTTTTTCTAAAAAAACCTATTTGTTGGGTACAGTATTTACAATATCGTTTTGAGTGTGCTGGTACCCCGCGATATTTTAGTTTTTCGACGATCCAGATCATATGAATCACAGATCGTAAAAATCCATTTGCGAAAAATGTTTTTGAAAATATCGCGGATTAAATCGCGTTTTCTGTGGATCGTTTCCTTTTCAATGAAGAAACTGACACATCACTCGAGTTTTTGCGAAAACAGTGGTTTAAAAAATTTAGTGCCATGGGAGCTTTATCCGATTTATCCCAAAAATAGTGTGCGATGCTACATCCACGGTTCTTGATGGATTTTATCGAAATAGGTTTAGATCGATGTATTTTTTCATGGATGATAGTGAAATCGGATGCGCATAAAAAGTGTATGCACTTTGTGCAAATTATAAGCGTTATACAGTTTGTTGCACACTAAACTGCAGATGATGCTACATCTTAGCGGCCAAAGTAAATCCTAGCAAATGTGTACAAATTAAAAGAGAAGAATTCGCTATGTTGTTAAACCGCATGCGCATCAAGTGATTTTGAGGATTTCGCGATTTACACGCATTTCAAAAAGAACATTACTCGATACAGTTTTATTTCAAGAGTATACCCCATTAAAAGGAACCCAACATTTATTTGAACGATACCCATATCTTCCGCTAGATGTTAGTGTGTATTCGAGAAGTGATTAGAATAAAAATTCGATTTTTTGCGTGAAATTTCTCTAAAATAGAAAAATAACACCGACAAATTTTTCCTACATTTTTTCAACTAACTCACAAAATAAATTTTAATAAATATTTTCTCTTACAAAAATTTTATAAATTTCCTCAATATATCTTTCTGTATAGTTTTGGTTTCCATTAAACGGATTTGTATAGTTTTGGTTTCATTTGAATCATCGCGATGTTTAGATTACGTACATATTTTTTTTAAATATTTTTAGGATGCGTAAACAGCTTGAATTTTTTTAAAACAAGTTGCAAAGTACCATTTTTTTAACTCTTTCTCAATTTCCGCGAAAACTTAAAACTTTTTCACTAATGTTATGGGCCTCAGTAATCATATATTACGTAGGGAGCCCCTAATTAAGAGAGTTTCTCAATATAATGATTAGAGTCTTTTAACGATTTTTTTCTTTTTATCAGAATTGAAACCGCCATAACTTTTGCGCGCAACAACCAAAATTAGTATCTCGAACAGATTTAAGAATGGGATTTTTTTCCCAATCTATGTACCAAAAATTTTTCATGTAGCTAAAAAAAAAATTTTTAATTTTTTTTTATGGAAAACTAAAAAATTTTGTCTTTTCTTCATATATCTTTTTAGCCTAAAGACTGAGGGTATAACAAGTAAGAACGGCGTTAAGTTCGAGTTGTATTGAAGTAGAATTTGTTTCCTTTCGCTTATGAAGAAGACTAAACACTAAATTCCAGAAATTTCGCTAAAACAATGTGGATAACTTTTAAAATACCGAAACCTGGGAGGTCTCGTTGTATGGAGGCTATATGAAGGAATATACCGAAAAATTTAGAGTGAAATGTTGAATACCCTCAATAAAGGCTAAATACCAAATTTCAGTCATTTCGGTGGAATATTGCAGCCACAACCTTCAAAATACCGAAAAACGGGAGGTACCGTTGTATGGGGGCTATATTAAGGCGTGGGCCTGTCCCGACACATTTATGGGTGAACGTTTTATACCACCAACGAAAACTAAATACCAAATTTCAGCCATTTCGGAGGAATATTCAGCCATATCGGGAGGTACCGTTCTATGGGGGCTATATGGAGGCGTGGGCCTATACCGACAACATTCTGGGGAAATTATTACCGTTCCATGGGGGCTATATCAAAAAGTTGACCGATATAGCCCATTTGCAATACCAAACATCCTAGGAGAAACGTCTATACCAAATTAAAAAGCTGTATCTTAAAAATTGCGGGCTGTATCTTGATTTCAACGGACGGACATGGTTATATCGACTTAGAATTTTACCCCGATCAAGAATATATATACTTTATAGGGTCTCCGATGTGTTACAAACGGAATGACAAATTTAATTATACCCTACATATTATCGTGCAGGGTTTAAAAACGCAAAAAATCGCACCTTGGTATATTACGTAGTTGATTCAGAACCCTTTTCTTAAGATATTCCCGGTGTCAGAATTTCAGACAAAGTTGGAAAATTTTGTAAAAGTCTATAATATAAAACTATAATTTTGTCAAAAAAACGATTGTAAGATTGTGTCCTATATGACGATTTTTTCCGCGTTAACAAACATTTTGAAGAAAATTATATCTTAAAACATAAATTACACACCGCAACCATTCCACTGAATATCGTATCTATGTATTTGATTATTACCAAACTCTAACTAATTGCGTTTAATTTCTGCACTAAGTTTTAATCTTTTTTTTTTTTCAAAATAGTTTGGCTTTTTATTTTTTTTTTTTATTTTGCCTTCGAAATTTTGACTTTGACTTCGAATTATACAACGAATTTTGAACATTTTTGAAAACAAATTGCATATCCCTTCAATTTGACATGTTCTTTCTTCAAATCTATATATATAAAAGAGTAGTGAGGTGAGTGACTGACTGATTGACTGACTGATTCATCAACGCCCAGACGAAACGGCTGAAGCTAGAAACTTGAAATTTTTAGTGTGGGTTGCTGTTGGTGTGTAGGGGTGAGATAAGGCTGGATTTTTCGAAATTCGAACTGGAAGGGTACGAAAAGTACCAAAAGGTACTAAATTTGGTACCCTTTGTATTACGCGAACGCGTGGAGCTAGAACTCTGAAATGTGGAATGAGGGTAACTGATGAAGAGTTAGAAAGATGTACCAAAGGGTTTTTGGAAATTCGAACTACAAGGGTACGAAAAGTAGTAAATGGTACTAAATTTAGTACAATTTGGATTTGTGTGAACGAATAGAGCTGAAATCCTGAAATTTAAAATTAGGGTCAATTGTGGAGAATAACAAAGAAAGGTTTTTGGAAATTCGAACTATAAGTGCACGAATAGTACTAAATGGTACTAAATTTAGTAAAATTTGGATTTGGGTGAACGGATAGAGCTGGAATACAAACATTTGGAATGAGGGTCACTGATAAAGAGTAACAATGAACGGTTTTTGGAAATTCGAACTATAAGGGTACGAAATGTACTAAATGGTACTAAATTTAGTACAATTTGGATTTGGGTAAATGGATAGAGCTGGAATACAAACATTTGGAATGAGGGTCACTGATGAAGAGTAACAATGAAAGGTTTTTGGAAATTCGAACTATAAGTGCACGAAAAGTTCTAATTGGTACTAAATTTAGTACAATTTGGATTTGGGTGAACGGATAGAGTTGGAATCCTGAAATTTGAAATTAGGCTCACTGGTGGAGAGTGACAAAGAAAGGTTTTTGGAAATTCGAACTATAAGTGCACGAAAAGTACTAAATGGTACTAAATTTAGTACAATTTGGATTTGGGTGAACGGATAGAGCTGGAATCCTAAAATTTGGAATGAGAATCACTGATGAAGAGTAAAAATGAAAGGTTTTTGGAATTCAAACTATAAGTGTACGAAAAGTAATAAATGGTACTAAATTTAGTACAATTTGGTTTTGGGTGAACGAATAGAGCTGGAATCCTTAAATTTGGGATTAAGGTCACTGATGGAGAGCAAAAAGGAAGGTTTTTGAAAATTTGAATTAAAATTATAGGAAAAGTACTAAATGGTACTAAATGTAGTACAATTTGGATTTGGGTGAACGGATAGAGCTGGAATACAAACATTTGGAGTGAGGGTCACTGATGAAGAGTAACAATAAAAGGTTTTTGGAAATTCGAACTATAAGGGTACGAAAAGTACTAAATGTTACTAAATTTAGTACAAAAAGTTCTAATTGGTACTAAATTTAGTACAATTTGGATTTGGGTGAACGGATAGAGTTGGAATCCTGAAATTTGAAATTAGGGTCACTGGTGGAGAGTGACAAAGAAAGGTTTTTGGAAATTCGAACTATAAGTGCACGAAAAGTACTAAATGGTACTAAATTTAGTACAATTTGGATTTGGGTGAACGGATAGAGCTGGAATCCTAAAATTTGGAATGAGAATCACTGATGAAGAGTAAAAATGAAAGGTTTTTGGAATTCAAACTATAAGTGTACGAAAAGTAATAAATGGTACTAAATTTAGTACAATTTGGGTTTGGGTGAACGAATAGAGCTGGAATCCTTAAATTTGGGATTAAGGTCACTGATAGAGAGCAAAAAGGAAGGTATTTGAAAATTTGAATTAAAATTATAGGAAAAGTACTAAATGGTACTAAATATAGTACAATTTGGATTTGGGTGAACGGATAGAGCTGGAATACAAACATTTGGAGTGAGGGTCACTGATGAAGAGTAACAATAAAAGGTTTTTGGAAATTCGAACTATAAGGGTACGAAAAGTACTAAATGTTACTAAATTTAGTACAATTTTGATTTGGGTGAATGAATTGAGCTGGAATACATACATTTGGAATGAGGATCACTGATAAAGAGTAACAATGAAAGGTTTATGTAAATTCGAACTATAATGGTACGAAAAGTACTAAATCGTACTAAATTTAGTACAGTTTGGATTTGGGTGAACGGATAGAGCTGGAATCCTGAAATTTTAAATTAGGGTCACTGGTGGAGAGTGACAAAGAAAGGTTTTTGGGAATTCGAACTATAGTTGCACGAAAAGTACTAAATGGTACTAAATTTAGTACAATTTGGGTGAACGGATAGAGCTGGAATCCTGAAATTTGGAATGAGAATCACTGATGAAGAGTAAAAATGAAAGGTTTCTGGAATTCCAACTATAAGAGTACGAAAAGTAATAAATGGTACTACATTTAGTACAATTTGAGTTTGGGTGAACGAATAGAGCTGGAATCCTGAAATTTGGAATGAATGTCACTGATGGAGAGTAAAAAAAAGGTTTTTGGAAATTCGAATTAAAAGTATACAAAAAGTACTAAATATAGTACAATTTGGATATGGGTTAACGAATAGGGCCGGAATCCTGAAATTTGGATTGGAAATTGAAATTGAAATTCGAATTAAAAGTATACAAAAAGTACTAAATATAGTACAATTTGGATATGGGTTAACGAATAGGGCCGGAATCCTGAAATTTGGATTGGGGGTCACTGATGAAGAGTAAGAAAGATGTACCAAAGGTCGAAAAGTCCTAAATGGTAGTGAGTTTAGTATGATTTGGATTTGCATTTGAAGAACTGGGATCCTGAAATTTGGAATTAAGATTACTGTTGGAATATAGTAAATGGTACGGAATTCGCTACAATTTTTATTTGCATGAGTGTAGGATTGAGGTAGTTTTGGAAATTCGTACTTATGGAAAAGTGCTAAATGGAACTACATTGGCTATAAATTGGGTGAACGGATAGAGCTGAGATATGAAAGTACATTTTGGAAAATCGTGTACCAAAAGTGCTAAATGGTACCTTTTGGTATTTGTTATATGGTATAGAATTTTGTACAATTTGTGATTTTGTAAAGGGTAGAACTGGAATTGTGAAATTCGGTATTAGATTAGCAATTGGTGTTTAGAGTGGAGGTAGGGAAGAGGTTTTGAACATTCGTACTTATTTATACAAAAAGTACTAAACAGTACTCTTATGGGTTTCAGGGGGACATATAAAGCTGGGGAAGTGAATTGGGATTAGGATATATGTTGAATATAAGGAAGTAATTTTTGAAACGTTTACCTATGTATACGAAGAGATGGGTAACATGTTGGTACCAAAACCATTTTGGTATTGTGTAAGCGGTTAAGGTACTAAAGCTGGGATTATATAATTTGGAAATACGCTATTTGTACAAAAAATACGAAATGAAAAAATATTTGTTATGAAGATTACTTTAAAATTTGAGACAAAGTTCTGAGTTTGAAAAATTGTACTGAATATTGTTCCATTGATTTGATGTTAACGCCAAGGCGTTTCTAAACAATGCACAGTGGATCCATATATATGGAGAAAGTGGCCAAAAATATTTAGAGTGTAAAAATCAAGCCAATGCGCCGTTTACAGCTTTGTGCTGCTGCGAAGAGTGTTTTAAGAAACCGCGAGCGTAACATTCCTCCCCCCTTTCCCCTCTGGAGGGGGTATATGGTAAGAATTGTTCTATGCTGTTAATAGAAAATGTCATGAACAAAGCTCCCGATTATCTTATGATGCAAAAATAGGCTTGGGGAAACAAAACAATCTCCAAAAGAACATAAAATCCAACCAATTTAGCGGATTAAAAAAATCAACATTTTTGTCTGAAAATTGGTAAAATTTTTAATATAGATCTTATAGCGTTTTTCCTGGAAGGCACGTACCGCCAACGTAAGACAAATTTGGAAGAAGATTTCTTCGTCTTGCCACTGATGCCAATTATGTTAATGTACGTGGTCAGATAACAGAGTTATACGCTAATATATCCATAGAAACCATATTCCAGGGCAGCTTTAGTCAGCGACCCACCATTTATAGTCTGGCACTACATGGCAGCTGATTTTAATACTGAATAATCTTAAACCCATGACCTACTTTGGAAAATTATTGCCGAGGTGGGCACTGGTGGGCATCATGACTAAAACCTTAGGTCAAATTCAAGTATATGAAAATATGCAGGTCAAAATTAAAGTATATGAAAATATGCAGCTAACTAGAATTCCGCAACACACTAAAACATTATTTTTTAATGAAAATTAAGCTATTACCTTCTCCTTTAAAATCCACTATAATATTTGACTATAAGTATTAGTTTCGCGATATTTTGAATATATTTACTTGCACTTAAAATATAGGTTGTACTCACAACAAAAAATATTATTCAAATATTCCGACTTTTCAAGGTATTCTTAAGAAGATCGCGTTCGAATGAAACAAAAACTAATATATTTTAAAAAATCAGAGTTGCCAGATGTTGTACCAAAATTTTGACATTCATTTTTATACCCTACACCACCATGTGGGGAGGGTATTATAAGTTGGTTTTGGCCAAAAAGTTTGTAACGCATCGAAATAATGGTCGTAGACCCATACTTATATATACCAAAATGAATGTCTCGACGAGCTGAGTCGATCTGGCTATGTGTGTCCGTCCGTCAGTCCGTCCGTCCGTCCGTCTGTCCGTCTGTCCGTCTGTCCATCTAAACCTTGTAATCACGCTGCAGGTCGCAATTTTGATCGGATCGTCACGAAATTTTGGATGTTGATGGGGGTACCGGAGGGGAAGAAGCCTATTGATTTTGGTGATTGTCGGATAATATCTAGGGGTCGGAAAGGGCAAAAAACTTAGGTGGATAAAAAGACAACGTTTTTTTCAAAAGCGAATATCTCAGCTTCTACATGGGGTATACCAAAAGCAAAACCTGACGATGAAAGTAGAAAATATCGCCTTTCTACTGATGTAAAGTAGGTGCTCGTAGGTGATCAAACAACGAAGATATCACAATAGTAGCAAATAAAACTCCAATTTTCATTTTTGCGATTTTAATTATATTGACGAATATCACAGCTTTGGTTGGAAACTTTCCGAAAGCAAAGCCTGACTATGAAAGTAGAAGATCCCGTCTTTACAATGACTTAAACTAGGTCGGCGTAGGTAACCAAATAATGGAAATATCGCAATAGTCGGTAATACATCCCATTTATCCATTTTTTTGGAAATCACGCTACAGGTCCCAATTTTGATCGAATCGTCACGAAATTTTGAGGGTTAATGGGGGTCTCACAGAGGAAGAAGCCTATTGCTTTTGGCGATGGTCGGATAATATTTAGGGGCGGAATGGGCAAAAAACTTATTTGGAGAAAAGTCAACATTTTATTTCAAAGCCAATATCTCTGTTTCTTTAAGAGGTATATCAAAAGCAAAACCTGGCAAGGAAAGTAGAAAATATCACTTTTACAACGATGTAAAGTAGGTTGTCGTAGGTGGTCAAATAGCAGCGATATGGCAATAGTCGATAATGAATCCCATTTTCCGATATTTTTGTAATCACGCTACAGGTCGCAATTTTTATCGGATCGTCACGAAATGTTGGGGGTTAATGGGGGTCCCAAAGAGAAAGAAGCCTATTGATTTTGATGATGGTCGGATAATGTTCAGGGGTCGGAATGGACAAACACTTATTTGGAGAAAGGTCAACGTTTTATTTCAAAGCCAATATCTCTGTTTATTTAAGAGGTGTATCAGAAGCAAAACCTGGCAAGGAAAGTAGAAAATATCACCTTTACAACGATGTAAAGTAGGTTGTCGTAGCTGCTCAAACAACAGAGATATTGCAATAGCCCATAAAGCATCCCATTTTCCGATTTTTTTGTAATCACGCCACAGATCGCAATTTTGATCGGATCGTCACGAAGTTTTGGGGGTTAATGGGGGTCCCACAGAGGAAGAAGCCTACTGATTTTTATGATGGTCGGACAATATTAAGGGGTCGGAATGGGCAAAAACTTATTTGGAGAATGGTCAACGTTTTATTTCAAAGCCAATATCTCTGTTTATTTAAGAGGTGTATCAGAAGCAAAACCTGGCAAGGAAAGTAGAAAATATTACCTTTACAATGATGTAAAGTAGGTTGTCGTAGCTGCTCAAACAACAGAGATATCGCAATAGTCGTTAATGCATCCCATTTTCCGATTTTTTGTAACCACGCTACAGGTCGCAATTTTGATCGGATCGTCACGAAGTTTTTGGAATTTTATGCGGGTCCCACAGAGGATAATAGTCAGGAGTCGGAATAAGCGAAAAGCTTATGTGGAGAAAAGTCAACGTTTTTTTTCTTATGAGAATATTTCCGCTTCTAGTAGGAGTATTCCAAAAGGAAAGCTCGCCAATGGAAGAAGAAAATATGTCCTTTACATTGACGCAAAGTATGTTGGAGTAAGTGGGCAAACAACCGAGATATCGCAAAATATATTATAAAATATAATATATCCAATTTTTCCATTTTTTGTAATCACGCTACAGTTTGGAATTTTGATTGGAGAGTCACGAATTTTTGGGGGTTGATGGGGGCCCCACAGAGGAAGATGCCTATTGATTTTGGTGATAGTCGGATAATATTTAAGGATCGGAATGGGGAAAAACTCATGTGGAGACAAATTCAAAATTGTATTCTTTGTGAATATATCGATTTCTAGTAGGGTTATTTCAACGGCAAAGCCTGTCAATGTAAAAAGAAAATATTACCTGTACATTGGTGTAAAGTAGGTTGGCGAAGGTGGTCAAACAAGGGATATACCACAATAGTCGGTATTGCATCTAATTCTTCCATTCTACAGGTCGAAATTTTGATCGGATGGTCACAAAATTTTGGTTGCTTATGTGGATCCCAGAGAGAAAAAGGCATATTTTTTTATTAAAAACCAAAATATGTTTGGTGGTAGTCGGATTATGTTCCCTAAAATAAATGTTTACCAGTGAAAAGCTTATGCACAGGGGTAGTGGTGTAGGGTATCACATGGTCGGCCCCGTCCCGACTATAGCCTTTGCTCACTTGTTTTATTTTTGGCCAATGTGTGGATCCACTGTGCAATGTACTGAAATTAAGTAGTCAAACGTGAAGTATCTTTTCAAAAATGTTTTTTGTTCTGACCGCTTTGGTATGTTAATTTGAAAACGTGGTCCAATGCGACAATTTTGTTAACTGGATTGAAGTGGACATTTTTTAAATTAAAATTGTATATCCTCTGAGTATTCAAGGTCCAAATTTAAAGAGAATTGGACAATATAGATTTGTTCTTCCGTACCGTTATATGGGGATATAAGAAAACGTGGATTTTTATGGCCATTTTGAATTTAACGTAAGTTAGAACCTTGCATTGTAAATGTGCGTGATTGTTGTTGTGAAGGGGTGAGATAAAGTTTAGTGTCTGGAAATTCGTACTGGAAGGGAATGCTGTGTTAGTGAAGGGTTAAAGCCAAATCTGAAATTTGCAATATGATACGTAGTTTTGGAAACTCGAAATAAAAAATATGGTAGTTGTGTAGGGATGCGATACGGCAGTTTTTTTAGTAAATTCTGACTACAATCGAAAAAAATATTGGTAATAAAAATAGGTCTAAGTACAACAGAATCTCCAGGATTCATCATTCCCGTATTAAAAAACTTTTATATATATTTTGTTCCCTTTCCGCATACGAAGTAGCGGGCATTTGCTAGTCAAATTATAAAACACGCGTTATAAAAATTGCAAAAATCTACTTTTTGCTTAAAAATCTGTCCAAATTACCTACAGTGATGTGGCTAAAAACGGATAAAAAAAAATCGGGTGAAATTTTCTTATTGCTCGAATAGCATATCTGGCCAATTTTAGGTAATTTGGGCCCTATATATAGCTACCCAGCAAAAAAAGTCCTCCCAAAATCATGGGTTTCGTAAGGGATTTTTGGCAGCCGTAACTACTCTACGAACCCCCTTTCTTCCCCATTATTTTAACAAGGGCATTCAGTTTGTAGTTATTTTATGACCACTAGAATAACTAGTTATTCTGTGGCCACTAGAAGTTGAAAAGTAAGGTGAAAAAAATTCTATTTTCAGAACAGTTGATGTAGAGAATTTGTTTTCAATTTCATCACACTTCTTACTTTTATTTCACTTTATTTTATTTCGCTGTCTGCCCGAATTGAACCCACGAACCCTTTGATTTCTAGCCAAAGACACTACACACTATGCCACGCACGCGAATATTAAGGGTTGCTTAAGAACTTATACGTGCAGTACACATGTGCACCACGAACTATTATTTTTTAATTAAAAAAACTCGCGTGCGGACGGTGAGGGTTGAACACACAACCTTAGGATTTATAGTCGGACACACACTCACTGTGCCACCGTCGTCATTACTTAGTGAGGAGTAAAGTAAGTAGGTTTACCTTGTAATTTTTTTAAGAAGTAACCTATTACTTTTCAGATTACTTGTAATGCGAAAAGAAGCTTGTTTACATTACTTTGTAAAGGGTTACGTAATGACTACCGGATGCAAATTTTTACTGGGTAATATTAAAATCCGAGCCGATTTTCAAAATTTTTTGCAGGATTAGTTTCTTAGCCACAATAATGAACTGGTAATTTTTTTCATCGATTAGACAATATATGAGGCCTGTAGAACGGTTTGGTGAAAATTCGCCTTTGGTCCCATACAAATTACTATGGAAAATTCGAGGCCCCAGTGGCACGTGTTAACATATTCCGATTGTCTTCAAACTTTGGCAATCTTAAAATCTAACAAAACTAAACAAATTAAGAGGGTATCGCCTAAAAAAAATCTGACATCTATTTTTTCCCCTTTGAGTTAAAACCAGCCTAGTGTTCACCCAACCGTAACTGCTAAAATCTGGTTTCAATATAAATCGGGTTTAAGTGTCAAAGTGACTTTCGTTGAAAATGTACTTTCCACTTTTCGTAATCTTAATTTTTAGCAAAGTATAACACAATTATAATATCCCAAAAAAACGAAACCAGTTTTGATAATTGCAATGAAAGCTATATAAATTGTGTTTGTTAAGTTCATTGTCGCTAATGGAGTGTACGTTATTTAATCATTGATTTCAAATATAGCAGTGCAAAATGATTTGTTTTAATATTCAATTATACAGTGTGTAATTTTTTGAGTAATGGAAAATTTACCATATTCTGACAACGCAGAGGACACTTGCCCTACGGTCCTAGGCCTCCAAAGATTCGAGGCCTCGATGTTTAAAAGGATCATTTTCTCTGGCAATCAACTCAATAGTGTACCAAAGACATCAGTAAACAACTTTCTGGAACATACGAATTTGCTAAGAATGGTTTTAAGGTTTAAAATAGCAAAAATAACACAAGTAGTTTTCGAGCTTGAGGTCAGTTTTTATTTTAAATTTTTCCAATATTTCCCAATTTTTGTATAAATTTCATCTTCATGGAAAATATGTATAATAGTACGTTTACTTATAACCAGATTTAATAATCGTCTGAAAGATTATTTCTTAATCTACTTTCTGCATTTTTATGAAGAATATATTAAAACTAGCAAAGTGTCCACTACTTCGTATGCGGAGATGATATAAACAAGAAATAAAAAAATATTCAATATAGAAATGGGGAACACTGAAAATTTTGTTGTACTCATACCAATTTTAATCAATAATTATTTCTATTTAAGTAAATTTTTTTTAGGCATTAAGGACTTTCTGTCCTCAGAAGGTAAAACATTCTTCTAAAAAATAAACCCAGGACCAATTTTAGTTACATTTAGTACTTTTCGTAGCCTTATAGTATGTATTTCCAACACCATTTCAGCCAGAAGCAACCCTCGACCAAAATTAAGAATTTGTACTCATTTCAAAAAAAAAAAAAAAAAAAAAAAAATCCTTACATTATCGTTCATGCAATAACAGAATTGTACCAAATTTAGTATTTTCGTACACCTGGGTAACATCTAAAAAAGACCTTCTTATATTAACCATATATGCCAACAGCTATTCTCATTTCCAGCTCTATCAGTTCCCCCAGATCAAATTATAGTACTATAGATATAAAACATAAGTGCAAATTTCCGAAACCTCCTCCAAAAATTTTAAAAATTCCTGCTAACCCCTTTACATAGTAACAAATTATACCAAAATCTGTGCTATTTAGTGCTTTTCAAAGCATGCATTTCCAAAGCCATTACCATATCTTAAAATTTTAAAAGTCCAGCTCTGTTCCTACACCCGATACAACATTTAGAACGTTTTAGTACTTTTCTTAGTTTTATGGTACGTATTTCTTAAAACACGTCCATGTACCAACCAATACTCACCCTAACTCAACAAAATACCAAGTCCTGCTCTGTCCCTACACCCAACAACAAATTGAGTACTTACTTACTTACTTAGCTGGCCCATTACAGAACATTTGTTCTATAGGCCGAACTAAGAAAAGATCTCCATTTCTCTCTGTCTGTTGCTTCTCCTTCTGGAATACCGCGCCTTGTCATCTCTTCATCCACTTGTTTGCGCCATCTATTCTTTGGCCTGCCAATTCTGCGTGCACCGTCAAGCGGCTCATATTTATACGCCTTTTTAGCGGGTTCATCATCGCTCATTCTTATGATATGGCCTGGCCAACGCAATCTTTGCATCTCAATACTTTTAACTATATTGATGTCGTTGTATAGCAGATACAGCTCGTGGTTCATGCGACGTCGATATTCCCCGTCAACGCAGATTGGACCGTAGATCTTTCGAAGAATTTTTCTCTCAAACACACCAAGCACTGCCTTATCTGCATGCGCAAGTACACAAGCTTCGGAACCATACATCAGCACTAGGGATATAACTTTTTGCACTTTTTTGCAAATATCAAAAATACCACCACATAGCCGTGTAGAGCATGAAAAACTATTATGAAAAAAGGTGTAATTTTTTCTCTATCGCGAAAAAAGTTTCCGCACCAAATGCATTGAAGTTCAGTAATGCATTTTTTAATTTTAGCTGTTATGACAACGTATTTGCTTTTAATTACATTTTTTATTTTTTTGTAATCTAATTTGAAATCATTACCAAAGCGTTCTGGACCAATTTGTTCTCAAATCGCGCCATTTCGGAGCATTTAAGGAATTTTTGACACTATTGCAATTTTTGGTTTTTCTTTATAAACTCGTGAATTTTATGTTTATATTTATTGTACCTATCGGACAAGAGAATATGGTGCCATTTGCAACAAATTCGCGAAAGTTACAGACTGTTTTAATGACTTTGCCTGTGAGAATTGTATTTATTTTCTATAAATATTTATTCAAACAAAGCAAATTTAAAATTTTAAGTAGAAAAAATATCAAAAGGGTTTTAGTAATCACGGTCGGTGCGGAACCTTTTTTCACCGAATCGATCTTAGAAACGCGTTTTCGTTATTAGGACAAAATTCCCCACGTGGTACTGGTGTTGTATTTTTGTAAAAAACATATACGATTCTCACAGGCAAAGTCAACAAAAACAGCCTGTAACTTTCGCGACTTCGTTGCAAATGACCCCATATTCTTTTGTCCGGTAGGTACAAAAAATATAAACATAAAATTCACGAGTTTATAAAGAAAAAGCAAAAATTGCAATAGTATCAAAAGTTCCTAATATGCTCCGAAATGGCGCGATTTGAGAACAAATTGGTCCAGAACGCTTTGATAATGATTTTAAATTAGATTACAAAAAAAATAAAAATTTTAATTAAAAGCAAATATGTTGTCATAACAGCTAAAATTAACAAATGCATTACTGAACTTCAATGCATTTGGTGCGGAAACTTTTTTCGCGATAGAGAAAAATTGACGCCGTATTTCATAATAGTTTTCCATGCTCTACACGGCTATGTGGTGGTATTTTTTTGGTTATAGCCCTAATCAGCACGGGCAGTATCAGCGTTTTGTAAAGCGTTATTTTTGTTTGACGAGATGTGGCTTTGTTTTTAAACTGCTTACTTAAGCAAAAGTAGCATCTGTTAGCCAATACAATTCTTCTTTTTATTTCACAACAGATGTCGTTAGTTGTGTTTACGGCGGTGTCGAGGTAGACGAAGTCTTTTACTGCCTCAAAATTATTGGAACCAACGTCAACAGTTGGCCCGATCTCTATGGACGCATTGCGCGTCGACACCATCAACTTAGTCTTCCCGCCGTTTACCGCCAGACCCACTTTAGCAGATTCTCCTTCGACCTTCATAAAGGTATCTGTTACTTCTTTTACTGATCGTCCCATGATGTCTATATCATCAGCATAAGCAAGTAACATGTGGCTATTGGTGTAGATTGTGCCACTTCTTTCGATGTTTGCCTCTTCAATAACCTTTTCCAGCAGGATGTTTAAGAGATTACACGAGAGGCTGTCTCCTTGCCTGAAACCTCTTTTGGTACAAAATTCTTTGGAGAGATTCTTTCCTATTTTAACTGAGGATCTCGTGTCAGTTAAAGTCATTTTACAAAGCCGAATGAGCTTTGCGGGGATACCAAATTCAGACATGGTTTGGAATACCTTTGAACGCAGCTGGCTGTCGAAGGCTGCTTTATAATCGACAAAACGGTGGTAGGTGTCGATCTGCATCTCTTGGGTCTTCTCCAGGATTTGCCGCAGGGTAAATATCTGGTCAATGGTGGACTTGCCAGGTCTAAAGCCGCATTGGTATGGCCCAATTATTTCGTTGACCATGGGCTTTAGTCGTTCGCACAATATCCCTGACACGATCTTGTAGGCAATCGGGAGTACACTTATGCTCCTATAGTTAGAGCATACAGTCGTATCTCCTTTCTTATGGACGGGACACGGGATGCTCAGGTTTCAATCGTCAAGTATGCGTTCTTCTCGCCAGATAGAGCTAACTAGCTGATGCATACACCTTATCAGCATGTCGCCTCCGGTTTTAAACAGCTCGGCTGGTAGGCCATCAGCTCCTGCTGCCTTATTATTCTTCAGTCGGTTTATTGCTGTCTTTACCTCATCTTGGTCGAGTGGTATACTTTCAATACCATCTTCTGGGGTTTGATCTGTGGTATCTTCGTCGACTTCGCTACTATTAGATACCAACAGTTTGGAAAAATGCTCTTTCCACATCCTTAGCACACTATCTGTATCAGTTACCAGATTACCTAGCTGGTCTCTACTGGAGGATGTGCCAGTTCCAAAGCCATCAGTTTGATGTTTCACTCTTTGGTAGAATTTTCGGACTTCATTCTTACTCCTGTACATCTCGATTTTTTCACACTCCCGTTTTCCATCTCTCTCTTTTTCCTGCGGAAAAGACGTTTCTCCTCTCTCCTTTTCTCCCGATACCTCTCTCGTGCGCTACGCGTTGCTACGGATTGTAAAGTAGCCCTATATGCCGCATTTTTCTCTTCGGTAGCAGCACGACACTCCTGGTCATACCATGGATTCCTTGGTGGAGGTCTCTGGTATCCAAGTATGGATTTTACGTCTGTTTGCATGGAGTGGGCAATACTTTGTCATTGCGCTGATATGTTATCGGGATGAGGAGTGCTTTGATTAAGCAATTGGGCTGTTTGAGTGGAATATGCTGTGGCCATCTGTTGTGATTGCAGCTTACCGATGTCTAACTTTCGTGCTGTGTCTGTTCGTACTTTGTTTGTTACGTTTAACCGGGTGCGTATTTTTGCTGCAACTAGGTAGTGGTCCGAGTCTATGTTTGCTACTCGGAACGAGCGCACATCCAACACGCTTGACGAATGTCTTTCATCTATCACAACGTGATCAATTTGATTTCTTGTTTTCTGATCTGGAGCGAGGTGCCCTTATGGATGTCTAGATGTTTAAATCTGGTGCTGCTAACTACCATGTTTTTTGGCGCTGCGAAGTCTATCAGCCTCATGCCATTGTCAGATATTTCATTGTGGAGACTAAATTTTCCGACTGTTGGGCCAAAGATATTTTCCTTTCCAATTTTGGCATTAAAATAGCCTAGAATAATTTTTATGTCATGGGCAGGACAACGGTCATATGTTTCTTCTAAGCGCTCATAAAATATATCTTTGGTCTGTTCGTCCTTGTCTTCAGTGGGAGCATGAGCGCAAATAAAGCTGATGTTCAAGAATTTTGCTTTTATTCGAATTGTAGCAAGTCTTTCATTCAATGGGAAACGAGATATTTTAACCTCCGACCAACTACAAATCCGCAACCAAAGTTATGCTTTATGTCATGCCAGCTATAATGCAGTGCGTCACCTTTAGGTGTTGTTGTGACGCCTTTCCCGTCCCATCGTATTTCCTGTATGGCAGTAATGTCGGCCTTGTACTTTTCAAGTACATCTGCCAATGCGTAAACTGCCCTTCTCTATAAAGTGTGCGAACATTCCAGGTGCAGATTCGCAGATCATGGTCCTTAAAACGTTTGCGGGGTTCGTCAACTTTAGAGGGATTTGTTTTTCTTTTGTTTTTTCATAGTAGGCTGCTTTCTCTAGGGGAGGGTTACTAACCCGGCGCCCAAACCCAAGTTTTTAACGTTCGTATGGGTGAACGCACATGGTAGCTCAGTACCTTTAACGGGTGTTAAAGGCAGCTCCCCAGGTGACACCACGGGGAGGTCAGTGTCCACTTGATATGATAGAGGGACCAAGATAAATCCTGGACGTTGCCATGTAAAAGCCGGTCAGGACCGTTCCTTGGTATCTCTCATCCCCTACGTCACCCAACTCCAGATTTTACGCAGTTTAAAGGTCAGGCATCTTCCAAATGGAATGGCTCTAACATGATATTGCGGATTGTGAAGGGATAGAAAATATCGACATCTCATTGTTAATAAAACTTGGTTAAAACAACGTGATATCCTTCAGTTAGCGTAGCCGGAGAGCTTAGTACTTTCATAAACGAAAGGAAACTAATTGTTCCATTTTATTTAATTACAACTTTTGGTGGAGGGTATAAAAGAGTTGAGCCCGGCCGAACTTAATGCCTTTCTAACATGTTTTATTTTCATTTTTTCCAATATTTCCCAATTTCTTTAAATTGCATCTTCAGGGAAAATATGTATAATAGTATGTTTACATATAACCTGATTTAGTATTCCAAATAAATGTATGTACGTACATACGTCAAATAAATCCTCATAAAGGAGGTTAACCCGGCAAAAGGCTATAATTTATAATGTGTAGTTGCTAAATACGGGATTATTTAAGAGCTCTCGGGCCATTGTGGCAGAAAGTATGGACTTCCCCATAAAAAAATTAAATCATTGTACACAGGACCACAAGAACTAGATTCGATAAAAAAGCGATTCTTGAATAGTCCATTGACAAAAAAATCTTAAGGGGAGGTAATTCAAGGACTGGAGAGATGTATTTCATATAGTATTCATTCCAATAGCTCTTTTCATGCAAAGCATTTATCTATTTCTCTATTCGACTGCATTTCTGGGGTAACGATCTTCATAAACTATATTGATTGTTCCGAATAGAACATACGAATCAACCTACAGCAGTACGCTACCACAATCACAAGCATATCATGTACTTAATTTATTTACTTCCCCAAAACAGATAATTTATCAAAACTAAGCGCCATGTCAACATTATGATTTCTAAGTACACAAATCTATCACAACAATCAGAAAAAACTATACCAAGCAAAAAACCCCCCAACATAATATTTACTTACACAGTGTTTCATAAAGTAAATATTTAATTGGCATTCAGCAAACAACTAACAAGAATATCTTGGTAACAGAATTTCCCCTCCAACGTTTATCTTAATGAGAGATATCACAATGCCATACCAACATAGTTTTTTTTCAGTTGTAACTAGAAAGTAAGTGCGAATGAAACGAAGTAAAGATTTCATCACGACAAAGCAAATATTACTCAAGTAAATCCAACAGTAGCTGCAGCAATGGAAACGAATATGCCGACGACGGCCACAGCAGACACAGAGACAAGAACCCAGAGAACCACGAGAAATGAAATGTAATTGACGATTACTAATTGCATTATAATTGCTCCGTTTAAGAGCTAAACGGCCAAAACTATAAACACGGGCAAGGGCATTTTCAGCTATACTTTCCATACACAAAGTCAGTAGTGGAGGGAAATTTGATTTTAGAGATGTTGGAAAACTGAGAGAACCGTAAAAGTTATAATTAGCAATCGGTTCATCTAGGGTAGATTACACAAGCCATCTACCAGATCACTTATGTACAACCTTACAATTGCAATTTACATTTGCTTTTCAGTGCAGAAATCGAATGTTCCTTAAAAAAATCGGTTTTTATTCATATTTTTATAATAAATCCCTGTATTTAGATCCTTATATAAATAACGATTACTCATGTTTTTGATGTCTCTAGAACGTATATCACATGTCACCCAAGTAAAAGTATTTATATCACAAAACGTCTGCCCATTTAAAATCTAAAATTTACAAACGAATCCAAATAGCTAGAGCACTCGGGCTGACTAACAGACGATTATGTAGACATTATTGTTGTTACATGTTTGCCGTGATTGTCAATGTAATTGTATGTTTGTGTGTTTATTTTAAATCACTCGTTACACACTTTGCCTTGATTTAATTTGATAATTAAACTATCAAAAATTTTAATGAACGCCATAAATTTTATTTTCAAGATTGCATTTATTGTCACTGGCCCATTTGAAGGTGAAGAAAACGCCCATTTGTTCTATCATCAATTACGTTGTAGGTATTACTGAGATTATATCAGATTCTTACAAGTAGTATGTAACCGTACAGTCGAACGTATCTATAAAGTAGCTGCTGGGGACGAAGAATTACTACGTTATTTGTTATAGTTATGTGGGAGAATATTTATTTTTGTTTTCTACAATTCATTATAGAGAATTATTCCTTATTGAGATGGAAAGTGTATCAAACAAGTAAAAAAGTGTCAGTCGGCTTTGCCGACAGATATATACCCTCAGACACTGTGAAGTGAAACTTTCACCCACGGACAGATCGAATGTATTTAAGGTCTCTTCAGAATTTTGTGGCCCTTTTTGGACATTTGAACTTCGACAAAAGTGTGGATTAGGAATTAACTGCATTAAGACACAAATGTTGAACTTTTGTGCGGGAAGGTACCCTTAGGGAGGACCGATGTGCGCCATTTTAGAAGTTAAACTAAATTTTGACAAAATATTAGGAGAGCTAAAGTTTGGGCCAAATTGGTTGCCCCATTCAAGTGATATCGCCCTAGCCTTAATGGATGTAGCGAATGCAAATCGCTTCTACAAAAATCAAAGTGATTCGAGAGCAGGTCTTAAAGTGAACTTTTCCGACATTTTGTGTGAGAGGTACCAGAAGGAGTAGACTAGGGATACGTAAAACCGATTTCGGTTAATCGATTAATCGGTTATTAGTCGTAAAATCTCGATTTAATAGTAGTCGACTATTAACTGTGCGAAAGCCGTATAACCTATTATTCTTAATCGACTTTCGAAAGTCGGAGTCAACTATTATTCGTAGTCGACCATTAGTCGTAGTCAATTATTATTCGTAGTCGACTATTAATCGTGGACTACTATTGTTCGTAGTTGACTATTGGGTGTGCTAAAACCGCGTAATGGACGGTACTTTTTTGTACATATGTACATCACAGATTGCATCAACGAAAATGGTCGATTATATTCGATTATGTTCGGTTTTCCGCAGTTAACGAATAATCGAAACTCGACTTTAGGTACACTCTCAAATAATCAACTAACCGAAAATCGAATTTTAAGTTTTTCACGAAAACCGTATAATCGAAAAACCGATTATTGCATTTCACTGCGTATCCCTAGAGTAGACAAATATTGCCCATATTCGAACCTGATCTATATCTGGTAGATATATTTGGATGTGCAAAGTATGGATTACATCGGTCACTCCCTTCAAGAGTTATCGTGCGCACAATTTTTCCGAACATTTTTGAACTTTTGTGGGGGAGGTACCTGAAGGAATGGACCGATATGGCTTATCTTCGAACTTAAACTAAGTTTGGACAAAATATTACGAAGGTTAAATTTTGGACCGAATTGGCAGATCCGTTCGAGATTTATCTTGCGCTCCAACCACTACACACGGTGTCATAGGGGTTTTTTGCACCTTTCCGGCCATTTTCTCAGGAAGTATGGACTTGCCCTTGAAGAAACTTGTACCGTCGTATGAAGGGAAGTGAATACAAGTTGCTGCAACAAAAATCAAAGCGATTCGAGAGCAGGTCCTAAACTGAACTTATTCGAAATTTTGTGTCGGTGGTACCCGAAGTAGTGGGCCGATTGAGACCATATTGGAACCTCATCTAAGTCTGGCAGAAATTTCACGATGTGCAAAGTATGGACCAAATCGGTTAATCCCTTCATGAGTTATCATGCCCACAAATTTTCCGAACATTTTGGAACTTTTGTTGGGGAGGTACCGGAAGGAGTGCACCGATATAGCTTATCTTCGAACTTAAACTAAGTTTGCACAAAACAAAATATTACTAAGGCCAAACTTTGGACCGAATCGGCAGACCTGTTCGAGAGTTATTTTGCCCTCCAACCTCATCACACGGTGTCATAGGGGTTTTTTTGCAACTTTCAGGCTATTTTCTCAGGAAGTATGGACTTGCCCCTGATTATACTTATACCGTCGTATGGAGGGCAGTGAATACAAGTTCCTAAAGTAAAAATCACAGCGATTCGCGAGATGGTCCTAAACTGAACTTTTCCAAATTTTTGTGTGGGAGGTACCCGACGGAGTGGACCGATTGAGTCCATATTAAAACCTGATCTAAGTCTGGTAGACGCTCCACGATGGGCAAAGTATGGACCAAATCGGTTACTCCATTCAAGAGTTATCGCGCGCACAAATTTTCCGAACATTTTCGAACTTTTGTGGGGGAGGTACCGGAAGGAGTGGACCGATATAGCTCATCTCCGAACTTAAACTAAGTTTGGGCAAAATATTACGAAGCCAAAATTTGAACCGAATCGGTTCATCGGTTCGAGAGTTATCGTGCGCTCCAGCCAGCCAGACGGACGGACATTGCTCAATCGACTCCAAATTGTCTGTAACACATTTCGCCCAAACATATTTGGGGTCTAAAACCATTACTTCGATGAGGCACATTTTGCCCGTATGAAAGTGTATATGAAGAAAAGACAAATTTTTTTAGTTTTCCGTAAAAAAAAATTAAAAATTTTTTTTTTAAGCTACATGAAAGATTTTTGGAACATAGATTGGGAAAAAAATCCCATTCTTAAATCTGTTCGAGATACTAATTTTGGTTGTTGCGCGCAAAAGTTATGGCGGTTTGAATTCTGATAAAAAGAAAACCATCTTTAAAAGACTCTAATCATTATATTGAGAAACTCTCTTAATTAGGGGCTCCCTACATACTATATGTTCACTGAGGTCCCATAACTTTAGTGAAAAAGTTGTACATTTTCGCGGAAATTAGGAAAGCATTCAAAACAATTGGTAGTTTACAACTTGTTCTAATAAAATTCTTGCTGTATATGCATCTGAAAAATATATAAAAAAATATGTACGTAATCTAAACATCGCATCGCAAACATGTTCATTTTGAAATGCGTGTAAATCGCGAAATCCTCAAAATCACTTGATGCGCATGCGGTTTACCAAAACAGCGAATTCTCCTCTTTTAATTTGTACACATTTGCCAGGATTTACTTTGGCCACTAAGATGTAGCATCGTCTGCAGTTTAGTGTGCAACAAACTGTATAACGCTTATATTATGCACAAAGTGCATACACTTTTTATGCGCATCCGATTTCACTATTAACCGTGAAAAAATACATCGATCTAAACATATTTCAATAAAATCCATCAAGAACCATGGATGTAGCATCACACAGTATTTTTTGGATAAATCGGATACAGCTCCCATGCCACTAAATTTTTCAAACCGCTGTTTTCGCACAAACGCGAGTGATGATTCACTTTCTTCATTGAAATGGAAACGATCCACATAAAACGCGAATTAGTCAGCAATATTTTGAAAAGCATTTTTCGCAAATTTTTCATTTTTTGCAGTAGCCATTTCCGCCGTTCTAGTAGATGGATTTTTACGATCTGTGATTCATATGATCCGGATCGTCGAAAAACTAAAATATCGCGGGGTACCAGCACACTCAAAACGATATTGTAAATACTGTACCCAAAAAATAGGTTTTTTAGAAAAAATATAACACTAAATTTTGGTCTTTGGCAGTAGATTACTCTGCTGCTGTGTGGGCTACATACTCAATATACATATCAGATTATGCGAAATCGCGAGTTCTTTAATCCTATAATTGGTTTTTCGAAATATCCGAATGCGCGTCCCAGTTACATAAAAAATACAAAAAACACCTGAAATCCGGCTTCAAAATGTCGGCATCCATAAAAGGTGGATGCAGTGGAAATTTTGGAAAGTGATACATTAGAAGTGTAATCTTCATTTTGTATTCTCCTACTTTTACCTTGGACAGATGTCCGTCATTTGAATGGTTTAATCAGAAATCGAATAGCAATGTAAAAAACCTTTTTAGCTTCAACGTGTTTTTAGCTATGTTTTTTCCTTTACGCGGTCGTAACTACCACGAAAATTAATTTTTTTCGCTAAATTTTTGAGCTTTGTACAAAAACATCTAAATTAATCGAGCAATATTCATAGTTACTGGTAAACTACAATAGTTCGCGTATTATAAAAGTGCAAACCTTGGCTTCATGGAAACTAAAAAATTTTGACTTTTCCTCATATACCCTTTCTAGCCTAAAGGCTGAGGGTATAAAAAGTAAAAAAGCTTTAGGTTCGACCTGCCGAACTTTTTATACCCTCCACCATAAAATACATATTATTTAGTTTTCTTTCCTGTCCACAATTTTAAGTGGAGGTAAGTAAGGTCTGTAAATGTCTCTACAAATTTCTTTAATCGGGCGCCACCTTTATAGGGGGGTTATATCAAAATGTGGACCCATGTTGACAATTTTTGGTGGAGAAATTGTGAACACTGGGAACCTCAAATGTTTAGTGATAGTAGTTCGGTGAATAATAAACATCTGACTATGGTATGAGGCTGATAGACTTTGCAGCTACAAAAAACATGGTAGTTAGCAGTACCAGATTTAATCGTCTCGATATTCATAAGGGCACCTGGCTGTCTCCAGATCAGAAAACAAGAAATCCAATTGATCATGTTGTGATAGATGGAAGACATTCATCGAGCGTGTTGGATGTACGGTCGTTCCGAGAGGCAAACATTGATTCGGACCACTACCTTGTTGCAGCAAAGGTACGCACCCGCTTAAACGTAGCAAACAAAGTACGAACAGTCAAAACACGAAAGTTAGACATCGGTAAGCTGCAATCACAACAGATAGCCACAGCATATTCCACTCAACTAGCCCAATTGCTTAATCAAAGCACTCCTCACCCCGATAACATATCAGCGCAATGGCAAAGCATTGCCCACTCCATGCAAGCATCCGCAAAATCCATACTTGGATACCAGAGGCCTCCATCAAGGAATCGATAGTATGATCAGGAGTGTCGTGCTGCCACCGAAGAGAAAAATGCATCATATAGGGCTACTTTACAATCCGTAGCAACGCGTAGCGCACGAGAGAAATACAGGGAGAAAAAGAGAAAGGAGAAATGTCTTTTCCTCAGGAATAAGAGAGAGATGGAAAAGCGGGAGTGTGAAAAAATCGAGATGTACAGGAGCCATTATGAAGTCCGAAAATTCTACCAAGAGTAACTGATACAGATAGTGTACTCAGGATATGGAAAGAATATTTTTCAAAACTGTTGGTATCCAATAGCAGCGAAGACGACGAAGATACCACAGATCCAATCCCAGAAGATGGTATTGAATGTATACCGGCCAGCCAAGATGAGGTAAAGACACCATTAAACCGGCTGAAGAATAATAAGGCAACAGGAGCCGATGGCTTACCAGCCGAGCTGTTCGAAACCGGAGGCGACACGCTGTTAAGGTGTATTCATCAGCTAGTTAGCACCATCTGGCAGGAAGAAAGAGTACCCGACGATTGGAAACTAAGTATCCTGTGCCCCGTCCACAAGAACGGAGATAAGACTGTATGCTCTAATTATAAGGGCGTAAGTCTACTCCCGATTGCCTACAAGATCGTGTCAGGGATACTGTGCGAACGACTAAAGCATATGGTCAACGAGATAAATGGGCCATACCAGTACAGCTTTAGACCTGGCAAGTCCAATATTGACCAGATATTTACCCTGCGGCAAATCCTGGAAAAGACCCAAGAGATGCAGATCGACACCTACCACCTTTTTGTCGACTATAAAGCAGCCTTCGACAGCCCACTACGTTCAAAGGTATTCCAGTTTAAAAATAAAGCCACATCTCGTCAAACAAAAATAACGCTTTACAAAACACTGATACTACCAGTGGTGATGTATGGTTCCGAAGCCTTTGTACTTGCGCAAGCAGACATGGCAGTGCTTGGTGTGTTTGAGAGAAAAATTCTTCGAAAGATCTACGGAACAATATGCGTTGACGGTGAATATCGACGACGCATGAACCACGAGGTGTATCTGCTATACAACGACATCAATATAGTTAAACGTATCGAGATTCAAGAAATGCGTTGGCTAGGTCATATCATAAGAATGAGCGACTATGAACCCGCTAAAAAGACGTATAAATACGGGCCGCTTTGTGGTGCAAACAGGTGGGTGGAGAGATGAAAAGGCGCGGTATTTCAGAAAGCGAAGCATTAAACAGAGAGAAATGGACATATTTTCTTAGTTCGGCCTATGGAACAAATGTTCTGTAATGGGCCAGCTAAGTAAGTCAGTAAAGTTTTCCAAATAAACACTATCAGTCATTTATGATTAAAAATTACGTTTCAAAATTTACAATACCTCATAAATTAATCTATTCTATTTTCGTATAATCTAAAGATATATGAGATATTATACCAAACCAATTTGTACAAACAAACGTATACGAGTACATATACAGCACGCGTTTTTTTTTTCAAATGTACAGAGCAAAGATAAAAAACTATTACTTTATTTACCAGCTATCAAATTTGATCTACGATAAGAAGCACCTAACCGCACTATACCCAAAAATATGTTTGCAGTTTGTTCTGGAAATAAATCTGGGTCTGATGAAGACAACACTTATCGCCACAGTTATTCTGACGACAACACAGTAATGATGCTAATCATCATCGCCACGGTGTGTATTTGCCGAGTAAAATGAACATCAGCTGCAGCAACAGCAGAACATTCTTATCGTTTACGCTATAATCCACCTATTTTAACCACAATGTTTAGTCGAGAGTTTCAATTTGCCGGCATCTGTTATCATAAACTAATAGTGGGGACAAAAAGTATTTTTGGGATGTTTAGAAAAGAAGGCCAACAAAAGTGTGTGTGTGAGTGTCGTCTGTGTGTGTGTTACCACAACATTTTTTTGGTGAAATAAATAAATACCGCATAATGTTGTATATAAGAAAATCTTAAGATTGTGATGCGGCAAAATTTCTTAGTGTGCAAGTGTGTGTGTGTGTGAAAATAGCAACATAATAGATCAGACCAAAAAGCAACTGTGCCAACGTCGACATTATTCAACCAACCTTAGAAACCAACAACCGCTTAACAATGTGGCGCTATGTCGTTGACTTTGATTGTTGTTGAGATTGTATTTCATATTTATGAGAATTGTTATCAATTGAATAAAGGATGCAAGTTTTGAGGAATGTGTAACAGTAGGGATGGGATATATGGAGCAATAATCTCAGGATGTTGTCCGATTTGTGTTAAATGTGCCATTACGAGTTCAAAGCTTTTTATAAAACCTCTCAGCAAAAATATAAACACATTGGTGGTTTGAACGTTAAAACAATATAACTCCCAAAATGATTTTGGAAATTATGTCATTCCATGAAATCATAAACTTAGGAAGTATGTTATGACGGGGTACCGTATTTTTACAATGTAAAAATTTCTTAGGTGATCGACTTCTGTCGAGACAAAATTACCTATTTTAGTCGTGACCCTAATTACATGACCCTAATTACATTCCAAGCCATCAAGACCAGGCAAATTGTTGACATCTGTGAGTGAGGTACCAGGGGGGAGGAACCAATACAATATATCTTCGAACTCTGTCTATGTTCGAAAACATATTAATCAGTTTGATCCAAATCGTGTCCCATTAAAGAAACTCATTTGAACTGCAGAAAAAGGAATGAACCGATGTAGTTTATCTTTCGAAATTGATATTAGTTTAACAGACCTTGGCGTAGGATAACATCGTTGATAACATTTGTGAATATGCAATTACGATCACAAAATGGCACATAGGCTGCGAAGATGAGTCTACTACTGAAAGTCAAGGTTAACTCTTTCGATTTCGACTACAAACAACGCAAGGATTGATCGATCCGAAAACGGGATCAGATCGATAGAAAAGAAAACATGCTAGTTAACAGAACGGATACCGATAGAAATTGTCCCTCGCATGGTGAAAAAAATACACGAACGCAAACACATAATTGCCGACCCGTCCGTCTCAAAAAATAGCAGCTCCTAATTGAAGTTTTACCTGATTATGGTATTCATACGAAGACATTTCGTATACATATAAAACATTCATTATACCCTCAGACTTTAGGCTAGAAAACGTATACAACATACGACCAAAAATGTGCCTCATCAAAATTACGGTTTTTGACCCCACGATAACTCTTCCTCCTTCCACACAAAACTTCAAAATTTTTCCTGTAAAATAGTGTGAACGATAACTCTTGAAGGGAGCAATTGAATTGGTCCAAGCTTCTCACATCTTATTATTCCTTCCAGATATATATCGGGTTCGAATATGAACTCTATAGAGTATGAACTCTACCAAATAACACTGTGCAACATTTTTGAGCCAATCGCGTGCAAACAACTTCTGTCCAGAATTTTATGAAAGTAGAGGACCAATAGGCAAAAACCATATTTGGGTTTTGTTTTCTTAGATCGGGTTCGGTTTTTATGGCCTCATCTAAACATGGTTAAAGATCGAATTTTTAAAACAAATCGGGGCTGTATCTCTGAAACCAAAACGAATCTTGTTTTGACATCTGCAGCAAACTTGTAGATAAGAACAAGAAGAAAATATTTAGAGGAAAAGTGAACTCGAAAAACTGCATTTATTGCCTCAAATTTTATAATATATCTAAAAATTCTGTAATTTGTGTATATTTCGCAGCGTATCTCCCAAAATGTTAAATTCTTCTTAATGTTACCTTTGGGGAAAATATTCTCTGGAATGTAGTACACAACTCTTTAGAACATTATATTGTTGTAAAATGCCTCTATCGCCTTGTTTATTGCAAATTTTTCAAAAACAATTTGGTAAATATTTCAATAATTCATTGAAATCCCTAACATGAGAATAAACAGCCTGTGTGAACATTGTTTGAAATAAGTTCTGTAAAAGGTATTTTCATAACATACCCCTTAAACAACGTGAAATAACCATTTTAGAGTTTCAGAATGTTCTGAAGAAATGATGGTCACGTTATTTGGAAAATTTTTAGAATGGTTACTTGTTTCAACTCCCAACAGTTTAGTTGCTACTGACCAGAATTTCAGAAATTATGTAAACTTTTCTATATTTTAACGAGTTTGATGCGCTAGATGCAGCTTTTCCTAGTTCATCTGTTTGTTCTGCTCCTTTAGGGCTACAATATTTCTGAAGACGGCAAAGCGAAATTCTTATTAGTTTCGGAGATAAAAGTCCGATCACTGGAAAAAAGCTCATTTTAGGTCGGTTTAGATAAGGCCATAAAATCTAAACTTTCAGAAAATGTCCATTAGAAGTTGTTTGCATTTCCAGTGTTGCACAGTGTAATTGTAATAAATACCCAGCGAAAAGTTTGCCTCCAAAGAGGCAGTTTAATGATATGTACAAGTGATTTGGAAGTGCATTAAATTATGCATTTTCACTCATGATTTTTACAAGGGAGTGACCCCGGAAAGAGGCACTCCATTGCACCGCATTTTAACTGACCCTTTGGCATTGCATTTTAACTGAACCTTTGGCACTGCATTGTAACTGACCCTTTGGCATTGCATTTTAACTGACCCTTTCAGGTAGAATAGGAGGCAGTCCAGAGCACGTGTTTTGAATAACAAAATAAAATGCATATATTATTTGTGTAAAACAAAAATATTTATAACTTTATTAAACTAACACAAATTATGAAAATTCTCTATTGAATTCAATCGCAAACATGTGTGTTTCCTCCGCTCTTCATTAAATCCAAGCTTAAGTGCTTTTGCTTCATCTGCTAAATGGGTTTGATATTGTCTTCCCATCACCAGTTAAGATTTCGACATGTACTCCAACAGCACTCCATTGGGAAATTTTCTTCTCGTGAGTTACCGAAAAAATGTTCACAAATTAAATATTATGTTAACACGATTATCTCTTTTTGGAAATGTATTCCGCTGCCTGTAGAGATGTACAAACTGATTTATGTACATGTAGGGATCTCTAACAACTGCTAATAAAATGTAGTGAACGGAGTGCCTTTTTCACGACTCCGTTTGCACTGCATCCGGATGCTGTTAAATTGTGAGGAATTGGAGTGCCTTTTTCACGACTCCGTTGAACTGCCTCCGGATGTTGTTAAAATGTGACAAATGGATGTAATTCTTTGGATTGCATCCAAATGCGGTTAAAATGTGAGGAATGGAGTGCCTTTATCACGGCTCCGTTTGAACTGCATAAAAACATGCCATGAAAGAACTAGTCTACATTGCACTACTTCCAATTTATTTTGCTGGGTATTTGATTGAAAACAAAAATAAATGAAATGTTTTTTAAAAAAAATAGGTAAGAAAACTTTTTAAGTTAAACAATTTTATGTTAAACATACATTGCAATGTTTAAGATAAATGTACTAAAAACCAAAAAATAATAAAATAGATACAGTCGTGGGAATTATAAACATGTGCATAGACTAGACTAAAATAAAACCGTGGGGCACGTCAATTGTCTACAATCGTTGATTAAAATGTTTGTTTTGTAATGTTACACTATAATTAGGCAGTTGTTCAACCGACAACGATGGACGAGTGATAAGTAGGGCTAGAATGTGGAAACAAGCTAGCAAGCTCGATTATAAGCGAGTTTTAGGGTTTCATAATGGTGAGCGAGTAGTACTTTGTCGATTAAAGACAAACTACGAGCAGTGAAACGCTTCCTCGCCAGGCAGCAGTGTGAATGTCCAACGATAAACTAGTTGAAACATCTCTTTTATTTACATGGAGTGTATAACTATTGGAATTTCCATGAGCAAGAAATAGTAAGTAATTTCCTCACCGTCTGCGGGCCAACTGCCTAACGACGAATTAAACGATTCTTCTATCGCACATTAAGTCGATAATTTGTAGACAATTGACGTGCCCCACGGTTTTATTTTAGTCTAGTCTATGCATATGTTTATAATTCCCACGACTGTATCTATTTTATTATTTTTTGGTTTTTAGTACATTTATCTTAAACATTGCAATGTGTGTTTAACATAAAACCGTTTAACTTAAAAAGTCTTTTTACCTATTTTTATTTTCTAGTTTTTAGTTTTTATTTCGCATTCTGTTTAATTCGTTTAGTGCTTCATTATTGTAAGGTTTCTTGCCCGTTAGTTTATTGCAGTCCAACTCCTCTATACGTAGTCCCTGCAAAGATTACTCTACTAAGAGCCACGTAGGCTTGCCCTTCTTCAAACAGTTTCGCACCTACGTATACGACTGCGTGATCCACAGTGCTGCCCTGCATTTTATGTATAGTAGAAGCCCATGATAGTATTAAAGGCAACACACATCTGTGTGTATCGCTCCCGATGTTTTGTTAACCTGGCTTCATATTCTTCAGGCGTTTCTGACGCTATCATCTGTGTGTATCGCTCACGTTGCTTTGTTAACCTGGCTTCATATTCTTCAGGCGTTTCTGACGCCGTCATTTGTGTATATCGCTGACGTTGCTTTTTTAACCTGGCCTCTTATTGCTCAGGTGTTTTTGACGCTAATTGTTCCCGTCGTTTCTGTAATCGACTATTTCTATCACCTTCACTTTCTTTAGCTCGTTTTGCTTTATACTTTTCTTTCGCTTTTTGAAGCCTTCGTTTACGTTGTGTTGCAGTTTCTGTTTTATTTGTGTTTGTATTTTGTATATTTTTTACCATTTTGTTCCCACGTGTAATGGACATTACACGGTCGACCCCCCAGAGGTCCAATAAAGGGGCAAGGCTATTTACAACAAGATGCGCCTGAGTCTTGAGGGGAAAACGCTAACGACATATCATTTTTATCCACCCTAATGCCATACAGTTCTCGGCGCGTTTTAACCTTTCACCTTAACTTGCGTGGTGTACCGCTAACGACGTATCATTTTTAGCCACCCTAACGCCACACAGTACTCAACACGATAAAAAATCTTGACTTAGGTGGTGGATTCAGGCTGGATTAATCAGATACCTAAATTACAGATTCAATTTCTAAATTTAAATCTTAATTATACGCCATTTAGTGGCTGCGCCCATCTTAAATATTGAGGTTGTATAGTGCACTGTATTTTTCTTGTCAAGCCCTTTTATTTGATACCCATATTGGTGGGATTGATAAAAAATTTTTATCAGCCATTTGGTAGCGGCGGCCATCTTAGATTTCAATTTTGCATAGTAAATCGTATTCTACTTGTTGAGACCTTTCATTTGATACTCATGTTGATGGGATTGATAAAACCTAAGTTATCCGCCATTTTGTAGAGGCCGCCATCTTGGATTTTAATTTTATATAGTACATTGTATTCTACTGGTTGAGCACTTTCATTTAATACCCATATTGATGGGATTAATAAAACCTACGTTATCCGCCATTTTTTAGCGGCGGCCATCTTGAATTTATAATGATAATGAATAAACATAATTGTATTGTCACCAAAATCCAAAGTGTATACAAAATTTCAGATTAATCGGTTGACAGGAAGAGGGTCAAATTTGAATTACTAAATTTGACCCAAGAATAAATAATAAAACAAACGGGGTGAGCTAAATAAAACCATTTAAAAACAAACGGGGTGAACTAAATAAAACCATTTAAGAAAAAAAGTTTGGTAGTTGTTTGAACGAATTTGAATTTGAATCCTCTTAGTGAAACAGGCCATAAGAGATCGTTCTGAAAAATTGTTCAGGAGGCTATCCTTGCTGCTCCCTTTACGAAAAATAATATGTAGTATGAAAAATTTGTTTTTATACCCTCAGCATTTATGCTAACGAGGGTATATACACTTTCATACGGGCAAAATGTGCCTCATGGAAATAATGGTTTTAGACCCCAAGTATGTTTGGAGTCGATTGAGCAATGTCCGTCTGTCTGTCTGGCTGGTTGGAGCGCACGATAACTCTCGAACGGATGAACCGATTCGGTTCAAATTTTGGCTTTCGTAATATTTTACCCAAACTTAGTTTAAGTTCGAAAGGGGGCTATATCGGTCCACTCCTTCCTGTACCTCCCACACAAAAGTTCGAAAATGTTCGGAAAATTTGTGCGCACGATAACTCTTGAAGGGAGTAACCGTTGGTCCATACTTTGCACATCTTAGATAAGGTTTCAATATGGACTCAATCGGTCCACTCCTTCGGGTACCTCCCACACAAAATTTCGGAAAAGTTCAGTTTAGGGCCATCTCTCGAATCGCTTTGATTTTTGTTTTAGCAACTTGTATTCACTGCCCCCAATACGACGGTACAAGTCTCATTAGGGGCAAGTCCATACTTCCTGAGAAAATAGCATGAAAGTTGCAAAAAAAACCCTATGACACTGTGTGAGGTGGTTGGAGCGCAAGATAACTCTAGAACGGATCTGCCGATTCGGTCCAAAATGTGTTTTGTGGAAACTTAATTTATGTTCGAAGATAAGCCATATCGGTCCACTCCTTTAGGTACCTCCCCCACAAAAGCTTAAAAATGTTCGGAAAAATTGTGCGCACGATGGGAGTGAACAATTTAGTCCATATTTTATACATCCTAATATATCTACCAGATATAGATCAGGTTCGAATATGAGCAACATTTGTGCAATCCTTCGGGTACCTCCCTCCCACACAAAATTTTGGATAAATTCACTATAAGACCTGCTCTCGAATCACTTTGATTTTTGTTGAATCAACTTGCATTCACTGCCTCAATTACGACAACAAAAGTTTTTCATGGGCAAGTGCATACTTCTTGAGAAAACAGCCCGAAAGTTGTAGAACCCCCTATGGCATCATATGTAGTGGCTGGAGAGCTCGAACCGAATACTGCGTTCGTCCAAACTTTGGATATTATAATATTTCTTCGAATATTCCATGAAATTAGAAGGTGGTGCTTATAAGTCCACTCCCCCACTGTATGATATTTTGATGAGTTTTTGCCTAAGATTACATAAAATCTTAATTATAAAGTGATTCGATAAAAAAGCTGCCATACAAAGAGCTTTAAAAGTTTTTATTTTTCAGAACTATTGACAATTTTTTGAAGTCACTGTAAGCAGATATTTAACTGAAAACAAGGTATATGGGCACACGACATAACCAAAATTACATAATCGGTTGTTTCTCACTAATTTTATAATCGTATTATATATAATATATAATTTTATATTACAAATAACATTATTTTATATATCATCAAAATTAAAAGTAGTTTGTGCGGGACCTTTTTTAATATTAAAATGGAATAAAAATAAAAGTTGTCGTTAACAGGCAAAATGCCATACATTCGTGCAACAGGAAATAATTTTTTGAGAAAAAAATGTTTTTCATATCAAGGAATTTTTTCAAAAAAAAAAAAAAAAGAAGAAAGAAAAAAATTCAAAGTGGTTTGTGCGGAAACTTTTATTATAATAATATGAACGTTATTTTAGTCATTATTAGGCAAAGGTTCATTCATTCTCACTACAGGAAATCATTTTTGAGAAAAAATGTCAAAAAGACATAACCCTACATTGAATATTTTTACAAAAACGTTTTATTTTATTAAATAATGAAAATATTTGTTGTAAAAAATCGAGCGTTTTTTTGCAAAATTTTTTATTTTAAGCATTATTAGGCAAAGGTTCATTCATGCTCACTACAGGAAATCATTTTTGAGAAAAAATGTCAAAAAGTCATAACCCTAATTTGCATATTTTTACAAAAAAGTTTTATATTATTAAATAATGAAAATATTTGTTGTAAAAAATCGAGCGTTTTTTTGAAAAAAATATTTTCGCCTGCGGCGCTTTTATTTTTTCAAAAAGTATTTTCATACTTTAAAATACTTTTTATTTTCTTAAAAAGAGAAAATATTTTTGTACAAAATCGCGATGTTTTTTCAAAAATATTTTCGCCCGCGTCGTTTTTTGTTTTTTAGAAGGTACATGGATATTTTTGGGTGACGTAGGGGATGAATGATACCAAGCAACGGTCTTGACCGGCTTTAACATGGCAAAGCCCAGGATTTATCTTGGTCCCTCTTTCATCTCAAGTGGACACTGACCTCCCCGTGGTGCCACCTGGGGAGCTGCCCTTAACATCCGTTGAAAGTAGTGAGTTAACATGTGCCGCGCGTTCACCCATAAGAACGTTAAAAACTTGGGTTGGGCGTTGGGCTAGTAACTCACCCCGTCAAAACACCGCCTACTATGAAAAAACAAAGAAAAAGAAGAAAAACAAAACCCTCTAAAGTTGACGAACCCCGCAAACGTTTTAAGGACCGTGATCTGCGAATCTGCACCTGGTATGTCAGGACTCTCTACAGAGCAGGTGCAATTTGCGCACTGGCGGATGTACTTGACAAGTACAATGCTGATATTATCGCCTTACAGGAAGTGCGATGGAACAGGAAAGGCGTCACAACAACACCTAAAGGTGACGCACTGCATTATAGCTGCCATGACACAAAGCATGAGTTTGGTTTCGGATTTGTAGTTGGTCGGAGGTTATAACATCTGGTCGCCAGCTTCACCCCAGTGAATGAAAGACTCGCTGCAATTTATTTTACGCGCGCTTAGAAGAAACTTATGACCGTTGCCCTGACCATGACATTAAAATTATTCTAGGCGATTTTAATGCCAAAATTTTAATTTATCTTTGGCCCAACAGTCGGGAAATTCAGTCTCCACAGTGAAACATCTGACTATGGTATGAGGCTGATAGACTTTGCAGCTGCAAGAAACATGGTAGTTAGCAGTACCAGATTTAAGCATATCGATATTCAAAGGGCGCCTGGCTGTCGCCAGATCAAAGAACAAGAAATCGAACTGATCACGTTGTGATAGATGGAAGACTTGCATCAAGCGCGTTGGATGTACGATCGTTCCGAGGTGCAAACATAAACCCGGACCACTACCTTGTTGCAGCAAAGGTACGTACCACATTAAACGTAGCACACAAAGTGCGAACACAACACGGAAGTTGGACATCGGTAAGCTGCAAGGACAACAGATAGCCACAGCATATTCCACTCAACGGGCGCAACTGCTTAATCAAAGCACTCCTCGTCCCGATAACATATCAGGACAATGGCAAAAGATTGCCCACTCCATGCAAACAGCCGCAAAATCAGTACTTGGATACCAGAGACCTTCATCAAGGAATCCATGGTATGACCAGGAGTGTCGTGTTGCTACCGAAGAGAAAAATGCGGCATATAGGGCTACTTTACAATCAGTAGCAACGCGTAGCGCACGAGAGAGGTATCAGGAGAAAAAGAGAGAGGAGAAACGTCTTTTTCGCAGAAAAAGAGAGATAGGGAAAAGCGGGAGTGTGATCAAATCGAGATGTACAGGAGACAGAATGAAGTCCCAAATGTCTACCAAAGAGTGAAACATCAAACTGATGGCTTTGGAACTGGCACATACTCCTGTAGAGACCAGCAAGGTAATTTGGTAACTGATACAGATATTGTGCTAAGGATATGGAAAGAGCACTTTTCCAAACTGTTGGTGTCCAGTAGTAGCGAAGTCGACAAAGATACCACGGATCCAATCCCAGAAAATGGTATTGAATGTATACCACCCGGCCAAGATGAGGTAAAGACAGCAATAAACCGGCTGAAGAATAATAAGGCAGAAGGAGCTGATGGCCGACCAGCCGAGCTGTTTAAAACCGGAGGCGACACGCTGATAAGGTGTATGCATCAGCAAGTTAGCTCCATCTGGCAGGATGAACGCGTACCCGACGATGGGAACCGGAGCATCCTGTGTCCCGTCCATAAAAAGGAGATAAGACTTTATACTCCAACTATAGGGGCATAAGTCTTCTCCCTATCGCCTATAATATAGTGCCAGGGATATTGTGCGAACGACTAAAGCCCATGGTCAACGAAATAATTGGACCATACCAATGCGGCTTTAGACCTGGCAAGTCCATCATTGACCAGATGTTTATCCTGCGGCAAAACCTTGGAGAATGCCCAGAGCTGCAGATCGATACTTACCACCTTTTTGTCGATTATAAAACATCCGCTACGTTTAAAGGAATTTAAAGCCATGTCTGAATTTGGTATCCCCGCAAAGCTCATTCGGCTTTGTAAAATGACTCTAACTGACACAAGATCTTCAGTTTAAATAGGAAAGAACCTCTCCGTTGAGTTTTGTACCTAAAGAGGTTTCAGGCAAGGAGACAGCCTTTTGTGTGATCTTTTCAACATCCTGCTAGAAAAAGTTATACGAGTGACAAACGTCAAAAGAAGTGACACAATCTACACCAATAGCCACATGTTACTTGCTTATGCTGATGATATAGACATCATGGGACGATCAGTAAAAGAAGTAACCGATACTTTTATGAAGGTCAAAGGAGAATCTGCTAAAGTGGGTCTGGCGGTAAACGGCGGGAAGACCAAGCTGATAGTGTCGACTCGCAATGCGTCCATTGAGCTCGGAGCAACTGCTGAAGTTGGTTCCTATAATTTTAGGTAGTAAAAGACTTCGTATACCTGGGCACCGCCGCATCAGTTGTGAAATAAAAAGAAGAATTGTATTGGCCAACAGATGCTACTTTGGCTTAAGCAAGCACTTCAAAAACAAAGCCACAACTCGTCAAATAAAAATAACACTTTACAAAACACTGATACTACCCGTGCTGATGTATGGTTCCGAAGCCTGGGTACTTGCGCATGCAATGAGGCAGTGCTTCGTGTGTTTGAGAGAAAATATCTTCGCAAGATCTACGGACCAATCTGCGTTGACGGTGAATATCGGCGTCGTATGAACCACGCGCTGTGTCTGCTATACAACGACATCAATAGAACATTTCGAAGTTGAAAAACGTAATCTTGTGGTACTTTTATAGCGGCTCTTAAATAAAGGACGAAAAGGACATTGAAGGAAGCGAGTTAGAATGTCGAAGTGCTCTACGAAAATAATCCTCATTCGATTTGACTGAAGACATGTCATATCAAAAATAAGCTAAAGCAACAGTGGACAAAGATATAACGCTAATTCCTGATGGGTTACAGGGTCCCTAGCAAAAACTTCATCACGCCATATCGCGAAAGATCGACTCACGGCGAATCTGTCCTTCGGGGTTTTGTATATACTCACCAAGGGCTTTCATCTCCAATAGGAATTTTCCACCCCCCAAAATTTTGGTTCACAGTGTAATTTTTAATTATTCCTTATGTTGTATACTGGTTCCATTCACTTTCTTCATTTCACTTGGCAAAACCCGGACATATTTGTGTTTCTGAATACTCATAATATTATACGTGCTATTTGTATCAAATTTATGTAGAATATGTTTATGAGAATTATATGGAACCAAATCAAAAATTTTAGTAACAATCGCGTGGTCGGGGTTCGGAAGAATAATATATTATTCGCCTGCACTAACAACAACATAATACAAATTCGCGGAAAGATCGCCGAGATGCATAGCAGAAGATTCGTTGTAGCGATTGATAATAAACAATAATTGTAGAGAATCGTCTACGAATGGGCGAATTGTATATAAAAATTCGTTAAAAGATCGCCGGAAAGAAGCGCAGAAGAGCATTCTGATCAAGAAATCGTCCAACAATCTTCCAAATGTTTGCAGGGGTTAAACGTATAGAGATTCTCGATTCGAAATGCAGCGATTGCGTTGGCTAGACCGTATAATAACAATGCGCGATGATGAACCGGCTAAAAAAGCGTATAAATACTTGCCACATGGCAGTGCACGCAGAATGTGCAGGCCAAAGAATAGATGGCGCAAACAAGTGGATGAAGAGATAACAAGGCGCGGTATTCCAGAAAGCGAAGCACTAAGCAGAGAGAATTGGAGATCTTTTCTTAGTTCGGTCTATGGAACAAATATTCTGTAATGGACCAGCTAAGTAAGTAAGTAATTATTTTTCTTAAAAATGTAAATTGTTTTATGAAATGAAAAATGTATATACAATTATTTTTTATTATTTATTTTTTAATCTTTATATATAAAACTCAATTGTCGTTTGTTGGTAATTGAATCAGTTGAAAACGGCTGGAGCGATTTGGATAATTTTTTGTGGAAATGTTAGTCATAGTCCAGTTTAGGTTTTTATGCAAAGAAAAATTGGCCACGCCCACTTTTCCGCCACTTTTATAAATATGTTATATCTACGAAACTACTCAACAGATTTTCCTGAAATTTTCAGGGAACGTAGAGTGATGGCCCCCTGTTGAAATAGGCTACATATTTGGTTGAATTTCGGATCGGGCGGGGTACCTCCCCTATGCCCTATTTTTGTAAAAATGAAATATTTGCAACAATTACAAATGTATCGCTTTGAAAATTAATTTCCGAGTAAATGGCGATTGTGTCTCCGACCTTGCGTGCTTATTTGGGGCGTTAAGACTGGACAACGCCCACTTTTTTAAATATGTTATATCTACGAAACTACTGAAACGTTTTCCTGAAACTTTCAGCGAATGTACAGGGTTGGTCCCCGATAAAAAAAGGCTACATATTTGTTGACTTTCGGATCGGGCGGGTACCTCCCCTATGCCCTATTTTTGTAAAAATGCAATATTTGCAACAAATACGAATGTATCGGTTTCGGAATTTATTTGCGAGTCAAAGGCGATTGTGTCTCCAACCTTACGTACTTATTTTGGGACTTAAGATCCGACCACGCTCACTTTCTAATTAGGTTATATCTACAAAACTACTGAAGGGATTTTCAAGGAAATCGCAATTTGTCTAAACTTTTAAATCTTTAAAAATAAAAATCAAATGTCGTTCGTTGGTCATGGCATCAGTTGAGAACGGCTGGACCTATTTCGATATTTTTTTCTGTAAAATGTGCGCCATAACCCGGATTGGGTTTTTATGCAAAGAAAATTTACGCCTACTTTTTTCAATTTTAAATTTTTATCATTTCTACAAAAACTACTGAACCGATTTTCCTGAAATTGCCAGGGAATGTACTAGAATGGCCCCAGCTTAAAATAGGCTACAAATTCAGTTGAATTTCGGAAGGGGCGGGGTACTTCCCCTATACCCTACTTTTTTAAAAATGTTATATTTACAATAATTACGAATGTATCTATTTCGGAAGACCTTACCCTTAGGATCCAATGACTTGGCCACACCCACTTTTTAAAATATGTTACATCTACAAAACTACTGAACCGATTTTCCTGAAAATATCAGGGAATGTACGGGCATATTTTCTTGAATTTTGAAGGGGGCATATTTAAAAAAAACACCTTACCTTTATGAATAAAAATCAAATGCTGTCATAACCCAACTAAGGTTTTTTGGAAAGAAAAGTTTACCACGCCCCCCGAAAACAGGTTACATATTTTATTGAATTCCAGAGGGAGCGGGGTATCTCCCCTATGCGATATTTATAAAAAACGTTATATTTGCAAAAATTATGCATGTACCGGATTAAAAATTTACGGATTAATCTACAATCTAGGTACTTCTTTAGGGCCTATAGGCCCGACCACGCCTCTTTTTTTTAATACGTCATAACTCCAATACTACTGAAGGGATTTCCATAAAATTTACGACAAAAGCTCAATCTTTGCCGTTGTTATGTATATTTTATGAATTTCGGAAGTGGTGGAGTACCTTCCCCATGCCTTTCTGTTAAACGCTATATATAAGCCAAACGTACGGTTTCAGCATACATTTTTGTAGGCAATGAAGTTGTGTGCAGCCTAGGTACATATTTGGAGCCAAAATACCCGACCAGGCCTACTTTTTTTTAATATGTTATATCATGAAAACTGATGACCACGCCCACTCTTTTCAAAACATTATTTTTCCAAAACTAATGAATCTAATATTCAGAAAATGTTCAGGAATGTTCCGTGGTCCAAAATGCTATATATTTGTAGACGAATTTCGGGGCCTATTATTTTATAATCGCTATATTTGCTAAACTCATGAGTGCATCGGGACGATAATAAATCCTAAATAGCATAAATTGGCGAAAAAAATCCGACAAAGTCCGTAAGAGAAAAGAAAGGCTACAGACAAAAAATCCTTCTCGGTTTGACAATGGACCGAAGAAGTGAGGTAGAGAATACCTATTTTTGAATTGTCAAGCATAAAGTCGATAAAAAGTTGTCATTAAAACTCTTTACGACGGGCCAGCAACGCGGACCGGGGACTGCTAGTTTTGTTATACATTTGAAAATATAATTGTATTTAGAAAAACAAAAACAATTAAAATAAAAAAAAAAACTCCCAATGGAAGTTATTTCCGCTATTGGGGGTCGGACATGGCTCCCAAAATTTTTGGCACTTGCGTCCGCAAACCAAGGCGGACATAACTCTCAAAATCGTTTTGGGAGTTATGTCACGGAACCATGGCATACCTCTTTCCAAAAAAATGTTCATAAAGCCCTCCGTCCATGATTCTACTTTTTTAGGGAATATTAAAGGTTTTGGCCATATTCTTAACCGTTTGGGTATAGTTTTACATGTAAGCTTTTCTCCATATTATTTGCTTTTTCGCATAAAATGTTTATATTTCCCATAACATAAGTAAGTACGTTTACAGAAAAATGTCGGTATAATATCTTGCTATAGTTTCAATATGATAAAATACCTATATTTCCATTATTAGCGGTATTAAATGTTAATTGAATTCAAGTGATAAGATATAAAATATCGATTTAGAACAGATGTTATGGAAATCTACCAGCACGAATACATATTACGACCTATAACTTAAATATCATTTGTCATCACTACTTTTGCCATTACATATTTTAGTTGCAGACACTCGCATCTTCTTTTACAAATTCTCTTCGTATTCTTTCCTTTGCCGAATTTAAGCAACGACCTAAAATATCTTTGGAATTTTGAACAAGTGTCATACGTTTTTGCTTTAAAACATGATTTTTTTTTGGGCTAGCATTTGTAAAAACGCCTTCTTCTTTGTGTGGCATTGTTTAGCGACAGCATATTTTGCTGCCAAAATCGATTTTATTTAGGCCGTGACAGGTTTTTTCGGACCCATTTCAAATACAGTCGGGCGCTATTTGCTTTTGTATGAATACATATGTGTTTTTTTTTGTGCATGTATTAGTAGTCTTATTATTAAGTAATTTTGTTGGAAAGTTAGCCGAATGTGTGACTATCTGGTACTTGATATTATTATTGGCTTGTTCACGGATTTTTTGTATATTTATTATCTCTTAAATGAACTTTGTAGCGATACACTGAGAAGAAAAGGTTTAGAAATTCTGAATGATGTTTCTTCCAAACTGTAAGAAATGGAACTATATGAAAGTACAACATACATTTATGGCCTAAACATATTTAGGTAAATCAGCATGGTGTAATTTTGTTTTGAGTTTTTAAAATTATTATTTTTATTTTTAAATTAACATATTTAATTAGAATCTTTACTGTAATCCAAGGCATTAAATCTAAAAATCCCAATTAAAGATATATTTTTTCTTTAAGCGTTTCCATGCATTATTTTGTAATATTATCCTCAATATTTCATCTTCACCCAAAAAAATACCAAACAATTTGAACTTTTCTTCTTCACCTCGTTTTTTCTCATACAGATCACACAGTTGGCACATAGCTATTTATGCTACCACTACCATGAATACATAGCCAGCCGCCAAAGAGGCAGTAAGTTTTATGACGATACAATTGAGAAAAGTTAGGTATAAACGAAAGCAGGATTCAAGGATAGTTGTATTTGTATGGGGAGGCAAGCTTCTTCTACTGCTGCTGATAAAACACGGTCAGGGTTATGTTGTCTTTACAGTTTTTGTTGTTGATATTTTTTGTTGTTATTGTTACGGTTATTACCATTGTCCCTGCCTGCCTATGCAATTGCTAAGGTTGTCAAAAAATGAAAAATTATATTTAAACATTTATATTCTGACTTTTGTACAGAATAAATCTCAAAAAATGCCACAAACACACATACACATACACACAAACAATATACTTGAATGTGTTTGACATGGATATACACAGCATGGCATATTATTGTACCTAATGAATGCATTGAGAATGCACACATTATTATCACCATCATGACTTTTGTTATGGCATACGGATAGACATACTTACATTTAAATTGAATAAATTGTTATCTGACACTTTTACTTGTGCAGAGAACTTTTGGAAAACTTACAAAACTAAGTGGTCACCCACATAACCAAACAAAGTAAAAAGTTTTTGAAAACAATTGTTGGCTAATATTTGATACTACTTCAGTTTTGTGCAAATTATAACCAGAAACTTTATATGTTTACTAAATAAATAGTTTATTTAGTATATTTTTTGTTTAGTTTGCCAATAGTCTGCAATAATATTGATTATTTTGGGAAATATTTTCGGATTTTTGTTTAATCTGATGATTATTTATATTTTTTAAATTAAAATTATATCTATTGTATGAAAATAGGCTACCATCGGAACGGGGATGTTTATGTGATACTCTTTATCACCACTTCTGTGCTAAATATTTTCATGGACAGCAATTATTTTTGGGATATTTTTATACCCTCAGCATTTATGCGAACGGGCAAAATGTGCCTCATCGAAATAATGGTTTTAGACCACAAGTATGTTTGGACGAAATGTGTTTCAGACAAATTGGAGTTGATTTAAGGGTTGTTTACACCATTTATCAATGTCGTATGAGATGTCAAATTTTCTACCTGCGAATGTTGTACACATAGTGTGACCACTATGAAAATTTTCATCTATCAAAATGATTTGGCAACTCATATGTAAATTTTTCATTTAGGGAGCGCTCTATTTGATACGGCATTCTCGTATGTAAACATAAATTTATCAGCTGTTTTCTGGCATTCTCAAAAAAAAAAAATTGAAAAACAAAATCTTTTAAAAAGGAAAATGGAAAGTTATGTATATTTAGTTATGTATATTTATTTAATGGAAATTTTAGAAAAGTAAATAAAGGGTGTTTATAATGTTATTTTTAGATCGATTGGTCGAAAGGAGCAGTGTTGGAAAACCCTATTCTACCACATCAAACATGCTAGATATTCATTTTCCTTCAACCAAAATGAAAAATTTGCGCAAATTTGTAACTCGACAATAAATGTAAACAATGACAAAAACAGCTGTTTTTATATTTATAGGTTATGTCATACGAAAATAACACTTGTAGGTATGAACGCACAAATTGAAAGTTGTATGGATGACGTCAATTTTGACAAACATAGAGAATGTCGAATGGGTGAAAGAAATGACAGATCATATGACATTGATAGATGGTGTAAACAGCCCTTTAGCAATGTCCGTCCGTCTGTCTGTCTGTCCGTCTGTCTGTCTGGCTGGTGCTCACGATAACTCTCGAACGGATGAACCGATTTGGTCCAAAATTTGGCATTCGCAATATTTTGTCCAAACTTAGTTTAAGTTCGAAGATGGGTTATATAGGTCCACTCCCTCCGGTACCTCCTCCACAAAAGTTCGAAAATGTTCGAAAAATGTGTGCGTACGATAACTCTTGAAAGGAATAACCGATTTGGTCCATACTTTGCACGTCGTGAAATTTCTACCAAACTTAGATAAGGTTCCAATATGGACTCAATCGGTCCACTCCTTCGGGTACCTCCCACACAAAATTTCGGAAAAGTTCAGTTTAGAACCTGGTCTCGAATCGCTTTGATTTTTGTTTTAGCAAGTTGTATTCGCTGTCCTCTATACAACGCTATAAGTTTCATTAGGGGCAAGTCCATACTTCCTACAAAAAACCCTATGACACCGTGTGTAGTGGTTGGGGCGCAAGATAAATCTCGAACGGATCTGTCGATTCGTTCCAAAATTTGGCTTTCATAATATTTTGCCCAAACTTAGTTCAAGTTCGAAGATGGATTATATCGGTCCACTCCTTCCGGTACCTCCCCCACAAAAGTTCGAAAATGTTCTGAAAATTTGTGAGCACGATAACTCTTGAAGGGAGTAACCGATTTGGTCCATACTTTCATGAACATTATGAAATTTCTACCAGACTTAGATGAGGTTCCAATATTGACTCAATCGGTAAACTCCTCCCACACAAAATTTCGGAAAAGTTCAGTTTAGGACCAGCTCTCGCCTTGGTTTTTGTTGTTACATCTTGTATTCACTGTCCCCTATACGAAGGTACAAGTTTCATCAGGGGCAAGTCCATACTTCTTGAGAAAACAGCCCGAAGGGTGTAAAGACCCCCTATGACACCCCATGGTCTATGTCGGTCCATTCCTTTAAGTACCTTTTCCGCAAAATTTTTGAAACCTCATCAACATTTTTGTCGGTTCATATGACCAACATTTTTAAACCCCCTAAATACATAAGTTTTTTTGTGAAAAAAGTGTTTCAATTTACACAGGCTGAGGGTATATCTCTGTCGGCAAAGCGGACTGATACTTTTTTACTTGTTCAAGTAATATGAATAACGCAGAAAGTTAATATCTCCTACAATACGAGGAGAACTAAAAAAGTTTCTGGCTTAGGCAACACGCAGTGTTGGCAGCAGGGTTTCGGAGTCGAGGTATTTTTGATTCGACTCCGACCCCAGGCCAGTAAATTCTATACCACTAAAGTCTGTAAATTCCTATACCACTAAAATGAATAAAATGTGTAGAAATGTTTAACTTGTTCATATGTTTGGGCCCATATACGCCAATCTGTTGGGTTTTCCCAACATATTCTGTAGAAAGGGCATTCGTTCGGCAGGATTTCCTATAGAGACCACAATGTCTTTCATAGGAGTCCAACAGGTCCTTTAGTGAAGTCATCCTTGTCTTCTTTTGGACTTCTATGAAAGACATTGGGGTCTCTATGGGAAATCCTACTGATTACACTGTGACACAAAATGGAAGTCAACGTCTTTGTGAGAAGACCAGTTAAATGTCCAATAAAGAAGATGACGTTAAATGTCCAATTATTATTCGATTGTCATAGAACTTTACTTTTGCTTGCAAAAAATTAAGGGATCAGATGAGCCAAATTATTCTCGACATGCAATAGGTGATGAAAAGACTAAAATAAGGAATGATTTTCAAAAAAATAATGGTGTACCGTATATAATATTATATTTCTATAATGTAGAAAAAATGTTCCCGGAGTCGAGTAATTTTTTTCGACTCAGACTCCGACTCCAGCAAAATTGCCCGACTACGACTCGTAGACTCCGACTCCGAAACCCTGGTCGGCAGACGCCATTTGAAAATTTGTTTTTATGTTTTACAGTTTTTAGGCTGAACGTACGTAGGACAGTTTGGCATACGATCATGTGTTGTGTTGTTTACATATTCTGGAAATTGTTGGTATTTTTCGGGCTCATACGCATACTTCCATGATTCGTCATCTGGATCCATCTTATAAACGTCCTTTGAAGCACCGCGATCGTATTTTTTTTTTTTTTAAATTTCTTACTCCTTTCAACACGGGAACGATCCAACGAGAAACCCCCCATTTTTGCCACCAGGTGTTTATGCAATATCAAATGTTATTTGGTGGAATAAATGCCCAACGATGCCTCTATCTAATGGCTATATCACACCATATGACTTTTCACATGTATGACATCAGCTGGTCTGTATATTAGTATACCCAAAGTGACAACATACATGTGAAAAAGCGGTATGATATATCATTATCCGTTCACTCACGGCTTTTTTTTCTGGCGTTTTTGGACGACCCTCACGACCTTCGATTTTTAGAGAGTGTCGACCTCGATTGTATTCATTAAACCAGTTTTTCATAGTGCTATAGGATGGTCATTTTTCGACATACAGAGATTTAATTTGATCGATGCACTCTTGCCGTGATGTGATGTCGAAAATGTTCACAAGTAAATTCTTTTTTTTTTTTTGCAAAGTAATTTTTTAAAGTCACTGTAAACTACTCAACACGTGGTCGTACGTCAAACTGAGAACGGTTATGCTAACAAATGTCAAAATTTTCAGTGGAAATTTAAAATGGCGTTTTTTAGTTTCCGTCGTAGTGATTCAGAAACTTTTTTCCAGTTCAAAATCCTTAAAAATATGCAAGGTAAAAATCCAAGAAATTTGGCATCATAATGTAGGTTTTTATTTTAACCTCAGCCTTTAGGCTAACGAGGGCACATACACTTTGATACGATGAAAATTTACCTGATCAAAGTAATGGGTTTAGACCCCAAATAGACCCCAAAATTTTGGAAATCTGCGGTTTAAGGCCTGCTTTCTAATAGGTTTAATTTTTTTGCACAGGATATTCTCGGGGCTACAAGTTTTTTCAGGAGCATGTCCGTACTTCTTATACAACTACCGAAACTGATACGCAGGTCCAAACTCTATATCTTATCGGAAATTTTTACTGAAGGTACGCCTTGTGGTTCTGTTTACAGCTATAATATGTTTTTCGTGAGAAAGTCCATGCTTCCTCGGCGCGGTATCTACCGAAAGGAATGACTTCCAAAATAAAATCCACTTCCAAAATGGACCATGTCGGTCCATTACTTCAGGAGCCTCCTCCGTTACACTTTTTAGGGTTAATCCAATTCTAGTAATGGTTTTAGACCCCAAGTATGATTGGACGAAATCCGTTTCGGACAATTTGGAGTCGATTTAGACATGTCTGTCCGTTTGTCTATCTGGTTGGAGCGCATGATAACTCCCAAACAAATCAACCGATTGGGTCTGAAATTCTGCATTCTTAAAATATTTACATAAATAACTTTAAGTTCCAAGATGGGCCATATCCGGTACACTCCTTCGGGTACCTCTCCTACAAAAGTTCAAAAGTTTGCGCAAAAGTGCGCAACATTTTCGGTGCGAAGGTAGTAACCGATTTGTCCATCTTTGCACATCGTAACATTTCTGTCAAACGTAGATCAAAATTTCGGAAAAGTGTAGTTTATAAACCGGCTCTCTATCGCTTGCAGAAACTTTTATTCGCTGCCCCCATTACGACGGTACAAGTATTTTAAGGGTTGAGACCATACTTCCTAAGAAAATGACCCGAAAGATTTAAAAACCCTGTGGCCATCACGAATATAGAGGAGCTTTCAAACTATCAATGTTTCAATATATTAGCTGCGACCACCTGTGACACCGGGGTATAGACCACCTATAATATTATCACCCTACTTTGTGTGTTTTCAGGATTTTACTTACAACATTCCACCAATTTAGCCCAAAATTGACGTAACGTGTTTTACGAGTAAAAACCAGTAAGGAATCGATCAAAGTCGGGCTGGCCGACTATGATACCTTACATAACCATAATTTCAATGAAATTTGGCGAAATTTTTTCTAAAACGGAGTACGTCAAATTTTCCAAATTTTATCAAAATGTCTGTCCAATGATCTTCCCCAATTTTTACTGAATCGGACAATAAATGCGATCTGTACCTTGCGAACGGGCCGACTCAGAAGAGATTCTATGTATATCCCTAAAAGGAACTATGAGCCTATTTATGAAACACGTGTAATAATTTTAGTGAAATATTTAAACAATGATTTATTTATTATAAAATCCTTAGAATTTGTTTTTTTTTTTTTTGGAATTGAGGTTCCATGGTCTTATGACTAGTTCTACTTTGCTTGTTCAACAATGGTAACCATTGTATCTACCAAGAATGTATGTATTAAGTTTCGCTCTGCTAATGTACAACTTATGAGAACCGATAATAACATCTAGTATGATATGTATTAATTAGTAGTTTACAGTTGCTTAAAATAGTAGTATTAAATATATTTTAGAGTGTTGAAATATAGAGGGCAGGCTTGCATTTTATATTTTATATCCCAGCAAAATTTTAAGGAAGGCGTTCCATGCCTTGACCTGATTTCATGGCATCTTTTGCATTGGTTCAAACAAAGTCGTGAAAGATCCGATATTTTCATCAGCATTTGAACCCATGCAAATTAAGTCGTGAAAGGTCCGATCTTTTCATCGGCATTTGAACCCATTTCATCGACCCAATAGAGATGAATTTTGTGTTTTTATTTATACACATTTTTCTAAATATATAAGAATAATTATTTACAATAGGCTTTATGTTGTCGGAGATTCGAAATCACAACCAACGTTGTTAAAACTCTCGTCGTAATGATAATGTCATTGCAAAGGGTTGGTGAAAATGATATGCCAAAGCATGAAAATGCCATGTCAAAGCATTGGTGTAAATAACATGCTTTGGATCACTTGCACCCATGATTGAATGGCATCTTTGGCATCGAACATTTTGCTGGGATGTAGAGTTGTATTTTAATATGTTAGGCAACTGCGTGCAGTACATTTATTATTTTCGTTTATAGTTCCCACAATAATATCCCTAACTACAATGTGGTGTAGGTTATAAATATCCTTACCAAAAATGTTCACGTTTTGATATAGACCCCATATAACGGTACGTCTCATTCTAAGCTTTTCAAGGTTTCTGCCCAGATTTTTAAACCAAATTTTCAGACAATGTACATGTTGGGATCTTAGCGAATGAGGAGCAGCCCTGCGAAAAAATGCCAGTATAGGTTCACGTTTTGATATACTCCCCATATGACGATACCGCCTGCTTTGAAGCCATACATTTATAAATATGTATATTAATTTTTTGTAACTCCAAATTTTGTCCATCTTCAAATTATGAGAGAAATATTATGATTTACTATGGAACAATTTCAATTGCCCGTTCCGATAGTTTTTGTACCTACCGGTCAGTCACATTACAGAACATTTGTTCCATAAGCCAAACTAAGAAAAGATATCCATTTCTCTCTGTTTGTTGCTTCGCTTTTTGGAATACCGCGTCTTTTCATCTCCTTTTCCACTTGTTTGCTCCATTGAAGCCATGACCTGCCAGTTCTGCGTGTACCGCCATGTGGCGTGTATTTATACGCCTTTTTAGCGGGTTCATCATCGCTCATTCTTATGATATGGCGTAGCCAACGCAATCGTTGCATCTCGATACGTTTATTTATACTGATGTCGTTGTATAGCAGATACAACTCGTGGTTCATACGACGTCGATATCACCACCAACAAAAAAACACAAAAAAATCGCCGGAGGGATTTTCAAATAAATCGCGGTCAAAGTTCAAATTTTTAGGTCTTTTTTATGTATCCACGATTTTGCTTGGAAACCGCAAGCCCTATCGAAATGAGATTAAAGAAGATGATGTAGCAGTGAAAATTCTCTACAAGATTGTCCTCTATAATGTTTTCGTAGGTATTACCATTTAGAAGTTAAAATATAGAAGTTAAAATTTTGACAATTTACTGACTGTATCGTCTCCTTATAAAACAAGGTCATAACAGCAATTTCCCAACTTAAACTTATATATCTCAAAAATGGCACAACGTAGGAAAAAACAAGTGAGAAAAGGCTATAGTCGGTCCGGGGCCGACTATGTGATACCCTACACCACTACCTCTGTGCATTATCTCTATCACTCGAAAACATTTCATTTAGGGGGATAAGAAAGTTTTCACCTATCTGGATTTTATACTTAAGGCGAACTGAACCAAAATAATTAATATTTAATTTTATATTTGACTACTATCGACATCACCAACATCAATATGCTTCTATCTCTGTGAAAAAGTTTCGTGATGATCCGATCAAAATTCCGACATGTAGTGTTATTGCAGAAAAAGTGGGAAAAAGGATGTATTACCGACTAGTGCGACCTACTTTGCATTATATTAAAGATGGGATTTTCTACTTTCTTAGTCAAGCTTTGCTTTTAGATGGTCCCCAACCAAAGGCGTGATATCCGTCATTATTATTAAAATTGCCAAAATGAAAAGCTGGGTTTTCTTTGCGACTATTGTGATATCTTCGTTGTTTGATCACCAACGAGAACCTTTTCATTGTCAGGTTTTGCTTTTTATATACTCCTTATAGAAGCTGAGACATTCGCTTTGAAAAAAACGTTGTCTTTTTATCCAAATAAGTTTTTTGCCCATTTCAAGTCCTAAATATTATCCGACCATCACCAAAATCAATAGGCTTCTTCCCCTCCCCAAAATTTCGTGACGATCCGAACAAAATTGCGACCTGTAGCGTGATTACAAGGTTTAGATGGACAGACGGGCGGACAGACACACATAGCCAGATCGACTCAGCTCGTCGAGACATTCATTTTGGAATATATAAGTATGGGTCTACGACCATTATTTCAATGCGTTACAAACTTTTTGGCCAAAACCAACTTATAATACCCTCCCCACATAGTGGTGTAGGGTATAATTACGAAAACCAATCTTATAGAGAATTTTCACAGCTATAAGATTTTCTTTAGTCCCATTTCGATGAGACTTAACGTTTCAAGCAAATCGTGAAAACCTAACAAAAAAACTTAAAAATGTGCCCTGAACAGTCAATCCTCTGGAGAATTTTCACAGCTACAACTTTTTCTTTATCCCCATTCCGATAAAAATGTGAATTTTTGATTTTTTTTATTTATTTATTTATTTTTTCATCTACGAACATTGCTGTTTCAAAATCCGCAAAAACTTCCCAGGTGTAAGCGGTTTTCACTTAAAATTAGTTAAGGCGCACCATGTATGACATTGCTTGATAAGGAAGCGATACAGTCAATGCATTGTCCCAATTTGAACTTCTATATCTCAATAACGGTAAAGCCTAAGAAAATATCGTGAAGGTCAATCTTGTAGAGAATTTTCATAGCTCTAATATTTTTCTTAGTCCCATTACGATAGAACTTGTGGTTTCCAAGCAAAATCGTGAACACCTAAAAAACACATAAAAATGTCGACTTGAAACGCGATTTATTTAAAAATCCCTACGCCGATTTTTTTTTGTTTTTTTGATTTTTCTCATCTATGAATATTGTAGTTTTAGAAACCGCAAAAACTTCCCAAGTGTTAAGACGCACCGTGTTTAGTTGGTCGCCCTATGAATTTTAAAGTTGTTGGATCATTATGTTAGATAGGATAGATATAATAAGGATCCCAGTTGATTAAACCTCCTAAAAAGGCCCATTAAAAATCACTGTGATATAATTTTGCTGAAATCATATCTTCGGTAAATGGACTATTTCTGTAGAAAAGAACGAAAATCGTCATCCGATATGAGTTAAATATTGCATCAACCTATAGTCCGACTTGGCCGGTAACCCTATTTTTTTCAACGCTTTTTCACAAATACTTTTAGATTTTTTCCACCTTTATTTGTATTTGTCCTTCTGTATCAAAAGACTTGATCATCAATATTTGTCATCAGAAGCATTGACAACTTGATGGTGGCTTAGAACGCTATGACGTCGGCAACCGTGTCACTTGGCTATCGGAGACCCAGGTTCGAATCCTAGCCTGGCTCATGCGGGTTTCATTCAAACATATTTGGGGAGTTAAACCATTATTTCAGAGAGGCTCATTTTGGATCGTGAGGGTATAAACAAGGAAACAAAATTTCAATTTTTTTTTCATTGACGACAGCGTTACTCTAGGCGTTAATTGCACACTAAACTACTGAACTGGGGTTGGAATCGCTCGTTCACTCTTTATAGTTCAGCGAACTATAATATACAGTTTGGACCGATATAGTTATATGATCATTTCAATGAATCAATTGATTCTATACCATTGGATTAATTGTACGTCCAACGTGGTCGATGAATGTTTTCCATGCTGGTTTCTTATTATACCCTCAGCCTTCAGCCTAAGAAGGGTATATACACTTTGATACGACCAAAAATGTGCCTCATCGAAATAACTGTTTTAGACCCCAAGTATGTTTGGACGAAATTAGTTTTAGACAATTTGGAGTCGATTTAGCCATGTCCGTCCGTCTGTCTGTCGGTCTGTCTGGCTGGTGCGCACGATAACTCTCCAACTCCTAAACTTAGTTTAAGTTCGTAGATGCGCCATATCGGTTCACTCCTTCGGGTACCTCCCCACAAAAGTTCAAAATGTTTCTGATTGAACAATAACTCTCGAAATGAGCAAACGATTTGGTCCAAACTTTATCGTATTATTCCTCCCAGATATAGATCAGGTTCTATCGGTCCACTCCTTCGGGTACCTCCCACACAAAATTCGGAATACCTGAAGTTTAAGAGCTCCTATCGGATCATCTTGAAATTTGTTTCAGTAGGTTGTCCTTGCAGCCCCTTTTACGACGGTACTAGTTTTTTCGGGGGCAAGTCTATACTTCCTGAGATAATAGCCTAAAACCTCCAAGAAACCTGACGGCACCAATGAAAATGGCAAATCTGCAAAATAACTCTCGCAGGGAATTTCTGGTTGGTCTAAACTTGGCACACCGAATTATTTCATCCAGTATTATTTATCAGGTTGGAACATCGGTCCCGTCCTGCGTGTGCCTCCCACACAAAATTTGGAAAAATGCAGTTTGAGGACTCGTCTCGGATCTATTTGATTTTTTTTTTGCAGAAGGTTGTCTTCATGGTCCCTATGAACCAGATATGTCAATTATTTGGTATAGCCCCACATTACTGTAGTTACTGATTCCTCGTATTTTGAAGCAAAGTCTATATATTCTATATACGGCATCAATTTTTATACCCTACACCACTATGTGGGGAGGGTATTATAAGTTGGTTTTGGCCAAAAAGTTTGTAACGCATCGAAATAATGGTCGTAGACCCATACTTATATATACCAAAATGAATGTCTCGACGAGCTGAGTCGATCTGGCTATGTGTGTCCGTCCGTCAGTCCGTCCGTCCGTCCGTCTGTCCGTCTGTCCATCTAAACCTTGTAATCACGCTACAGGTCGCAATTTTGATCGGATCATCACGAAATTTTGGATGTTGATGGGGGTCCCGGAGGGGAAGAAGCCTATTGATTTTGGTGATGGTCGGATAATATTTAGGGGTCGTTATGGGCAAAAAACTTATTTGGAGAAAAAGACAACGTTTTTTTCCTAAGCAAACATCTCAGCTTCAATATGGGCTATACCAAAAGCAGAACCTGACCATGAAAGTAGAAAATATCGCCTTTCTAATGATGTAAAGTAGGTTCTCGTAGGTGATCAAACAACCAATATATCGCAATAGCCGCTAATAGAACCCAACTTTTTATTTTTGCGATTTTAATAATAATGACGAATATCACAGCTACGGTTGGGGATCTTCCATAAACAAAGTCCGACTATGAAAGTAGAAAATCCCATCTTTACAGTGATGCAAAGTAGGTTGGCGTAGGTGGCCACATAACGGAGACATCACAATAGTCGGCAATACAACCCATTTTTTCATTTTTTTGTAATCACGCTACAGGTCGCAATTTTGACCGGATCATCACGAAATTTTGGGGGCTAATGGGGATCCTACAGGTGATGGTCGGATAATATTCAGGGGTCGGAATGTGCAAAAAACGTATTTGGAGAAAAAGTCTACGTTTTATTTCAAAGCGAATATCTCCGCTTCTAAAAGGGGTATATCAAAAGCAAAACCTGCTAATGAAAGTAGAAAATATCACCTTTGCAACGATGTTACGTAGGTTGTCGAACAACGAAGATATCGCAATAGCCGCTAATAGAACACAACTTTTCATTTTTGCGATTTTAATAATAATGACGAATATCACAGCTTTGGTTCGGGACCTTCCAAAAGCAAAGTCTGACGATGATAGTAAAAAATCCCATCATTACAATGATGTAAAGCAGGTTGGCGTAGGTATCCAAATAACGGAGATATCGAAATAGTCGGTAATACATCCCATTTTTCCACTTTTTTGGAAATCACGCTACAGGTCGCAATTTTAATTGGATCGTCACGAAATTTTGGGTGTTACTTGGGGTCCCACAGAGGAAAAAACCTTTTGATTTTTGATAATGGTCGGATATTTTTCAGGGGTCGGAATGTGAAACAAAATATTTGGAAAAAAGACCAACGTTTTATTTCAAAGTAAATATCTCCCTTCTGTAGGAGGTATATCGAAAGCAAAGCCTGGCAAGGAAAGTAGAAAATATCACCTTTACAACGATGTGAAGTAGGTTGTCATAGGTGGTCAAACAACAGAGAAGACATTCAGAGCAAAGGCGCCAAGCTATCCCAATTTTAATATTTTGAATTTTATTAGTCAAAGCTTATGCACAGGGGTAGTGGTGTAGGGTATCACATAGTCGGCCCCGACCCGACTATAGTCTTGGCTAACTTGTTGTTTGATTCTTTTTTGTTCAGAGGTTGAGGGTATTTTTACGTCAGCACTAATACTTTCTTACTTGTTTTTTTTTTTTTTTTTGATAAATTGGTATAGTGTTTCATTTTCTCTAATAGTTGATTGTATTTATATTAAATGTATTTCAAACGTTAAAAACTACTTACATCTATAACCGAGGATCGTAAGTGCCTGCCAGACACAACGCAACATGAAGACACACTAAACATTTATTTTATATGCTTAATTAGTGTATTCATTACATATCAAAAACTTTCTTTTTTATATGGACATGTATTCCCCCCAATATGATAATGAAACCTCAAAAACAAAACAGCCGTCCTTGAATAAACAACAACGGCAAATACACCTTCATTACCACAATGGCTTCCCATAATCGTTTGTTTTTTTGCAGTTTGCTGATGCTCCATTGCAGTTTCCTACGCCAAATTTATTATGAGAAAACTACTTTGTTTAAAAGTTCAGCAGGGTTCAAGTCACAGGTTCACATTTAATACAATGCAACCGGCAATTAATTTTACAAAAAAAAAGGCATTTGGTAATTTTAGTCAATTGTATTTGCTTTTTCACTTATCTCCCTCCTTTCCTCTCTGTGACTATTTTTGAATATTTCTTTTGTCTTATATGTGACGTTTGTTGGTGGGCAGATAACAATAACAGTTAGGCAGTACTACCAAAAAGTAATTTATATTTAATTTGAAATGCAAATGCCAAATGGCACTTAAACAACTTCCTTTGATAGCCGCCAATAGAAGAAGAAATCCCCAAACGCTGGCTGTCAGTAAAGTCCATAAGTGAGGTAAGGAAAAAAGTCTCCACAAAAAATTACAGATATTTTGTTTAAAGAGTTTTTTCGCCTTAATCGTCAAACAAGAAATAAAAAAGACACCAAATATTTTGGTGTTGTATCTTTGCTGTCTGATAATAAAGCGAAAAAAAACATGGTTATGCGGCGCCAGCAAAGATAAATTAGCAAAATGTAAGTGAGAAATTAACAAAAAAAGAAATGTTGTGGCATTTATGTGAGTTTTATGGTCAATCCAAGTTTACGTCTCTTACATCAGCATCCACTTCATCATCGTTAAAGCTTTGCGTCCATAGCAACCACAATGCAACTATAAAGTGCAGCTACAATAATTGCTCCCCTTGTGTAGATCTACGAATTGTAGCAAGTATAGTTTATAAACTTGTGCACTTTGTTAAAATTATAGACTTACTAATAATTTACTAACTCAAGTATTTACATTGAGTACATAATCTATTTTAGTTTTCGCACCCTGCTCTCTACGTAATCAAATTCAATTAGAACAATTAAATAAGTATTAGTCGGCTTTACCGACAGAGATATACCCTCAGCATATGTGAATTGAAACTTTCATCTACGGACAGATCGAATGTATTTAAAATTTTGTATTTTCAGAATTTTGTGGCCCTTTTTCGACATTTGAACTTGCCGACAAATATGTGGTTTAGGATTAAAGTTCAATAGTGTTGCGGAGGAGGTATTTAAAGGAATGGGGGTTATATCGTCGGTGTCATGCTTAAGTGTTCCATACGCCATTTGCATGATTCGAGAAAAATTCAAGTTAATGTTTTGGTCCATACAGGCCAGGCATACTTGCTTAGCTGGCCCATTACAGAACATTTGTTCCATAGACCGAACTAAGAAAAGATCACCAATTCTCTCTGTTTCGTGCTTCGCTTTTTGGAATACCGCGCTTTGTCATCTCTTCATCCACTTGTTTGCGCCATATATTCTTTGGCCTGCCAATTCTGCGTGCACCGCCATGTGGCTCGAATTTATACGCCTTTTTAGCGGGTTCATCTTCGCTCATTCTTATTATATGGCCTAGCCAACGCAATCGCTGCATCTCGATACGTTTAACTATATTGATGTCGTTGTACTGCCTTATCTGCTTGCGCAAGTACCCAGGCTTCGGAACCATACATCAGCACGGGTAGTATCAGTGTTTTGTAAAGCGTTATTTTTGTTTGACAAGTTGTGGCTTTGTTTTAAAATGCTTACTTAAGCCAAAGTAGCATCTGTTGGCCAATACAATTCTTCTTTTTATTTCACAACTGATATCGTTTGTTGTGTTTACGGCGGTGCCGATGTATACGAAGTCTTTTACTACCTCAAAATTATAGTAACCAACTTCAACAGTTGGTCCGATCTCAATGGACGCATTGCGCGCCAACACCATCAGCTTGGTCTTCTCGCCGTTTACCGCCAGAACCCCTTTAGCAGATTCTCCTTCGACCTTAATAAAGGTATCGGTTACTTCTTTTACTAATCGTCCCATGATGTCTTTATCATCAGCATAAGTAAGTAACATGTGGCTATTGGTGTAGATTGTGCCACTTCTTTTGACGTTTGCCTCTCGTATAACCTTTTCTAGTAGGATGTTGAAAAGATCACACGAAAGGCTGTCTCCTTGCCTGAAACCTCTTTTGGTACAAAACTCTTCGGAGAGGTTCTTGTGTCAGTTAGAGTCATTTTACAAAGCCGAATGAGCTTTGCGGGGATACCATTTTCAGACATGGCTTGGAATACCTTTGAACATAGCGGGCTGTCGAAGTTTGTCGACAAAAAGGTGGTAGGTGTCGATCTGCATCTCTTGGGTCTTTTCCAGGATTTGCCGCAGGTATCTGGTCAATGGTGGACTTGCCAGGTTTAAAGCCGCATTGGTATGGTCCAATTATTTCGTTGACCATGGGCTTTAGTCGTTCGCACAATATCCCTGACACTATCTTATAGGCAATAGGGAGAAGACTTGTGACCCTATAGTTGGAGCATAAAGTCTTATCTCCTTTCTTATGGGCGGAGCACAGGATGCTCAGGTTCCAATCGTCAGGTACGCGTTCTTCACGCCAGATGGAGCTAACTAGCTGATGCATACACATTATCAGCGTGTCGCCTCCGATTTTTAACAGCTCGGCTGGTAGGCCATCAGCTCCTGCTGCCTTATTATTTTTCAGCCGGTTTATTGATGTCTTTACCTCATCTTGGCTGGGCGGTTACATTCAATACCATCTTCTGGGATTGGATCTGTGGTATCTTCGTCGACTTCGCTACTATTGGATGCCAACAGTTTGGAAAAATGCTCTTTCCATATCCTTAGCACACTATCTGTATCAGTTACCTTGCTGGTCTCTACAGGAGGATGTGCCAGTTCCAAAGCCATCAGTTTGATGTTATACTCTTTTGTAGAATTTTAGGACTTCATTCTGTTTCCTGTACATCTCGATTTGTTCACACTCCCGCTTTTCCATCTCTCTTTTTCCTGCGGAAAATACGTTTCTCCTCTCTCCTTTTCTCCCGATACCTCTCTCGTGCGCTACGCGTTACTACTGATTGTAAAGTAGCCCTATATGCCGCATGTTTCTTTTCGGTAGCAGCACGACACTTCTGGTCATACCATGGATTCCTTGGTGGAAGTCTCTGATATCCAAGTACTGATTTTGCGGCTGTTTACATGGAGTGGGCAATGTTTTGCCATTGTCCTGATATGTTATCGGGACGAGGAGTGCTTTGATTAAGCAGTTGGGCCAGTTGAGTGGAATATGCTGTGGCTATCTGTTGTGCTGGCAGCTTACCGATGTCAAACTTCCGTGTTGTGTCTGTTCGCACTTTGTTTGCCACGTTTAATCTGGTACGTCCGAGTCTATCTTTGCACCTCGGAACGATCGTACATCCAACACGCTTGATGCATGTCTTCCATCTATCACAACGTGATCAATTTGATTTCTTGTTCTTTGATCTGGCGACAGCCAGGTGCCCTTATGAATATCGAGTTGCTTAAATCTGGTACTGCTAACTACCATGTTTCCTGCAGCTGCAAAGTCTATCAGCCTCATACCATTGTCAGATGTTTCACTGTGGAGATTGAATTTCCCGACTGTTGGGCCAAAGATATTCTCCTTTCAAATTTTGGCATTAAAATCGCCTAGTATAATTTTAATGTCATGGGCAGGGCAAGGTAATAAGTTTCTTCTAAGCGCTCGTAAAATATATCATTGGTCTGTTTGTCCTTGTCTTCAGTGGGAGCATGAGCGCAAATAAAGCTGATGTTGAAGAATTTTGCTTTTAATCGAATTGCAGCGAGTCTATGATTCACTGGGGTGAAGCTGGAGACCAGATGTTTTAACCTCCGACCAACTACAAATCCGCAACCAAACTCATGCTTTGTGTCATGGCAGCTATAATACAGTGCGTCACCTTTAGGTGTTGTTGTGACGCCTTTCCCAATCCATCGTATTTCCTGTATGGCAGTAATATCGGCCTTGTACTTTTCAAGTACGTCTATTAAATCGAAGACTTTCTCTATAAAGAGTGCGAACATTCCAGGTGCAGAATCGCAGATCATGGTCCTTAAAACGTTTGCGGGGTTCGTCAACTTTTGAGGGATTTGTTTTTCTTTTCTTTCGTTCTTTTCATAGTTGTTCTTATGGGTGAACGTGCGGCACATGTTAGCTCACTACCTATAAAGGGTGTTAAAGGCAGTTCCCCAGGTAACACCATGGGGAGGTCATTGTCCACTTGAGATGAAAGAAGGACCAAGATAAATCCTGGGCTTTGCAATGTTAAAGCCGGTCAGGACCGTTCCTTGGTATCTTCCATACCCTACGTCACCCATACAGGCTAGATGTGGTGCAAAAATCCAATACTTTAAGATCTCAGTTCTACTTAACTAAACTTAAAGAATATATTAGGAGCTTATTTTAGTCAGATATCTGTAATAGTCTAGAAGTTATGGACAATTTTTATAAATGCAAAAGGTTATTGATTTGTTCCATCGGATCTGTTTTTCATGTTTTTGGTAATTTGTGTCACATGGAACACTTTATGTCACATTTTAACAAACAAACTTTTGAGCAATTGTGTTCCACCTCCGTTATGTGAAGTGCTGCTTTAGAGCTGAAAATTCGGGGGCTTCAATAAAACAGTTGCAGTAGAAAATAAATGCTTTAGGGACCATTGTTATGTGCTTCCTTTACATTTATTTAAGGAATGGACTCCTCCACTTTCGAAAAATATAATTTTTATTAGCTTATTTTTATTTTCTTATTTCATCGTTTAATTCATTCGAAAAAATCAATAAACGCTCTTTAAACTATTGGTAGTGGTAATAGAATTCTATCTTAATTCATTTTCTGACTTTTTAATTATCTTACATGTCTTTTATTAAGCGGGAGACGTTAAATTTAAGCAAAAATAAATTTTAGTTTCATATAACAATGCAACATTTTAAAATATCTTGATTTAAAAACTGTTCTTCTTCAGTTTTTAAACCTAGTCCTTTAAAACAATTTGTTCCATGGGAAACATGGAATTGTCCACGGAAAACATAATATCGCTTTAAACTGTACCACATCGAACTGCATCGGTATACGTTTACAAAGGATCCTCGAACAGACCCTAAACTGCACTAAGACACAAATGTTGAACTTTTGTGGGTGAGATATCCTAGGAGAGAACCTATATGGGTCATTTTAGAAGTAATACTAGATTTGGACAAAATATTAGGAGATCCAAAATTTGCACCAAACCATACCATTTTTTTGAATATTGCGGGAAGTAGCGGAAGGTGTGGACTAGGGTTATGACTGTTTTACTACCTCGTTTCCCTGCATACTATTTTGATGAGTTTTTACAAAAGCTCACATAAAATCTTAAATTTAAAGTGATTCGTTAAAAAAGCTTTTAAAGTTTTTATTTTTCAGAACTTTTGACAATTTTTTGAGGTCACTGTAAGCAGATATTTACTGAAAACAAGGCATATGGGCTCACGACATAACCAACCATAACCAAAAATGTATACCGATGCTATTCGCTGTGGTCCTGCTTACAGCTATATTATGTTTTCCGTGGCATACTGGTCCAAAAGTCATACGATGGCCCACTGTAATGACTAGTGACTAATGGCCATTACTTTAAGCACTTCCTCCGAAACATTTTTGATCTTTAATCCTAATCCACATTTTTATCGGCAAGTTCAAATGTCCAAAAAGGGCTACGAAATTCTGAAAACATCCTAAATACATTCGATCTGTCCGTAGATGAAAGTTTCAATTCACATATGCTGAGGGTATATCTCTGACGGCGAAGCCGACTAATACTTTTTTACTTGTGAAATATGAGTTGTCACTTTTTATATACATAATGTATATACAAAGTGAGAACACATATGTAAAATGACATACCGTGTAAAGTACCCATAAAAGAAATGTTTATGTTCACATAGTCGGCCCCATCCCGACTATAGCCTTGGCTCACTTGTTTATCCTTCATGGAATCAAGTTTATTCGGAAGGATTTTTGGAGTAATTTCATAGTTGAAATACGAAAACTATGTGGTCAGCATCTTACTGAGGGTTTTATATTTTTATGGACTCAGGTATAGCATACATTTTATATACTCCCGTGCAGTTTGTCCATACATATATTTTAAACTTAACATCCTAAATAACCACCTGTAACGTAACTGCTAAACACATGTACGAGTACATACACATTTTTTTACATATTTAAACAACAATCAAACAATAAAATTAAGAAAACGGACGTGAATAGTTTTTCCACACTTGCAAAAAAAAAAACAACAAAATGTACAGTACCAAAACAAAAAAACACACACTCCCAAATGGAAAACAACAACGTGCAACACCAGAAGCCTGAAGAAAATTGAATCTTTCGACAATTCAGAGTATTTTTTCCATAGAAACACAAACAAAACGGGCAACAACAATTGCAAAAACAAAAACGAAAGAAAAGATGCTGCCGCATGTTCACAGCCCAACTAGTCGAACATTATACAATATAGACTTGTGTACGGCACAAACATACATAACATACACAAACATACGTACATATGTATATACATTTACGATGGGAAACCAGAAAAATACAGGAAACGTATGGGTAACCACAACGATGATGATTATTATCATCATTACGAACGTGAGAGAGGAAAAACATTTCTTTGTTATGCTAAGCCTATGCCAGAGTTTGTTTAGATAAGAGATGGGATTTTCAATGTCAACACACAAGTACTAATGACAGAGTTTAATCCAGCTTGTCTTTGTTAATACTACAAGGTTTAAACAAAATTAGAAGAAGGGTAAGGTAGCAAACATTATTCAGCTAGGCTGATTAATTTTCCTATAGAAAACATTCAGTCAGGCTGGATTAATGTTTTTCTATAGAAAACATTATTCAGCCAGGCTGAATTAATGTTTTCCTATAGAAAACATTATTCAGCCAGGCTGAATTAATGTTTTCCTATAGAAAACATTATTCAGCCAGGCTGAATTAATGTTTTCCTATAGAAAACATTATTCAGCCAGGCTGAATTAATGTTTTCCTATAGAAAACATTATTCAGCCAGGCTGAATTAATGTTTTCCTATAGAAAACATTATTCAGCCAGGCTGAATTAATGTTTTCCTATAGAAAACATTATTCAGCCAGGCTGAATTAATGTTTTCCTATAGAAAACATTATTCAGCCAGGCTGAATTAATGTTTTCCTATAGAAAACATTATTCAGCCAGGCTGAATTAATGTTTTCCTATAGAAAACATTATTCAGCCAGGCTGAATTAATGTTTTCCTATAGAAAACATTATTCAGCCAGGCTGAATTAATGTTTTCCTATAGGAAACCTTATTCAGCCAGGCTGAATCAATGTTTTCCCAAAGGAAACTTTATGCAGCCAGGCTGAATCAATGTTTCCTATAGGAAACCTTATTCAGCCTGCCTGAATAAAGTTTTCCAGAGGAAAACATTGATGTTTTCTATATGAAAACATTAATTCAGCCTGGCTGAATACTGTTTTCTATAGGAAAACATTAATTCAGTATGGCTGAATACTGTTTTCTATAGGAAAACATTAATTCAGCCTGGCTGAATAAAGTTTTCCATATGAAAACATTGATTCAGCTCGGAAAACGTTTATTCAGCCTGGCTGAATTATGTTTTTTTATAGGAAAAAATTTATTCAGCCTGGCTGAATTATGTTTTCCATAGGAAATGTATTCAGCCAGGCTGAATAAAGTTTTCCATATGAAAACATTAATTCAGCCTGGCTGAATAAAGTTTTCCATAGGAAAACATTGATTCAGCCTGGCTGAATTAAGTTTTCCATAGGAAAACATTGATTCAGCCTGGCTGAATAAAGTTTTCCATAGGAAAACATTGATTCAGCCCGGCTGAATAAAGTTTACCATAGGAAAACATTGATTAAGTCTGGCTGAATAAAGTTTTCCGTATGATAACATTGATTCAGCCTGGCTGTATAAAGTTCATCATATGAAAACATTGATTCAGCCTGGCTGAATAAAGTTCTTCATATGAAAACATTGATTCAGCTCGGAAAACATTTGATTCTATAGGAAAACATTTATTCAGCCTGGTTGAATAACGTTTTCTATAGGAAAACACTAATTCAGCCGGTTGGATAACGTTTTCTATAGGAAAACATAAATTCAGCCTGGCTGAACAACGTTTTCTGTAGGAAAACATAAATTCAGCCTGGCTGAACAACGTTTTCTGTAGGAAAACATAAATTCAGCCTGGCTGAATATCGTTCTCTGTAGGAAAACATAAATTCAGCCTGGCTGAATATCGTTTTCTATAGGAAAACATTGATTCAGCCTGGCTGAATATCGTTTTCTATTGGAAAACATTGATTCAGCCTGGCTGAATATCGTTTTCTATAGGAAAACATTGATTCAGCCTGGCTGAACAAAATTTTCCATAGGAAAACATTGATTCAGCCTGGCTGAACAAAGTTTTACATTCGGCCTGGCTGAATAAAGTTTTTCATATGAAAACATTGATTCAGCTCGAAAACATGTGATTCTATAGGAAAACATTAATTCAGCCTGGTTGAATAAATTTTTCTGTAGGAAAACATTTATTCTGCCTGGCTGAATAACGTTTTCTATAGGAAAACTTAAATTCAGCCTGGCTGAATAACGTTTTCTATAGGGAAACATAAACTCAGCCTGGCTGAATACTCTTTTCTGTAGGAAAACATAAATCCATACTGGGTGAATATCATTTTCTGTAGGAAAACAAAAATTCAGCCTGGCTGAATATCGTTTTCTGTAGAAAAACATAAATTCAGCCTGGCTGAATAATGTTTTCTATAGGAAAATATTTATGCAGCATAAATTACAAATGGTACCATAAATCGTACTAGTTTTATAATTTCCATCACTTTTTCTTCTTTGCAGGTTACCTTCACAATGGACAGCAGCATCACTTTCGTTTTCATTCAGGCGTCACGTGCCAGCGCTAAAATGCCACAGCGAAAGTAATGAACCGCAAACACAATGTAAGGTGTTTGTGTCGAGACTATACAATGTTCGTGTATATCCGCGGAACGAAGCTAGTTGCTTCCAGCAGCAGTGGCATAGTTGGTGTTAGGCATACCGTTGCAACAACAATCGGCTATTTGCTTATTCGTGCATATTTATGTTGCAATTGCTGCAAAATACCCCGGTGTTGCATCGTTCATTTGACTGCCTATTTGAATTGCCAATGCTGATCATCATAAAGCAAACAACAACAACTATGGCTAAAGACATCATTGATGATGATGATGATGATGTTACTCTTGACGCAGAAGATGCTGATGGTGTAATTCAATATATTGATCAGCTGATGGTTGGTTGGTTGGTGTCTCTTCCCAGGTATGTTTTTTACCATATTGTTTTTTGCTTTTTCTTCATTGCATCTTTAATGAAGACAATGATGTTTCATGTCGCATTATTACATCTATAGCACGATTGTTTTTTTTTTCTTTGAGATGCGTCTCTATGACTATCTTTGTTTTCCGTTTTTTCGCGTTAAGGTCGATATGACTGTCAATAGAGTTTGTTATGGCTGTTGGTGTTGTTGTTGTTGTCGCCGTTGTCGTTTAATGTAATTTCTTGTATTATGTCGTGTTGTGTCATGGTTGTTAGTGACGGAACAGAGTTTTTCGAACTCTTTGCCGCAAATGTTTTGTTGTGCTGTCCACCCGTCCGTCAATTCGTCTGTCCAATTCTTCAATCATTCCAAACCATTCATCCGTTAAGTCTGTAGTAATTCAATGCCAATGTTAAGATTAAATCGTCAATACCTTGATGTACATAATTTTGGGTAGCTATGGAGATCTTCAAATCGAAATGAAGTTGCAATAGATTGCAAAATACAGTGAGTTATAGAAAACAGAACACGGTGCGCTCTAATTTGGTTCAGATGTTATTATTTGAATTCTGTATTTTTTGTTTTTGTATAACTAGGGAGCATTCATTATTTATTTTTGTTCCTTATTTATCTGATGTCACACTGTCCTCCTTGTGTGTGACCTGGGATTCCCTTCCATAAATTCCTTACTATATAAAAACGAGATTTCCTTTATGTTGACGCACAGCCCACTCGATGCATGCATAATAATCTCTTAATTTTGACTTGGGATTTTTGGACTCCACGTTAAAGGTACAAGCCCAATACAGCCTTAAAAAATGACATCTCCATATTCAAAATAGGGTGTTTTTTAATATTTAAACCATTATGGATTCCATATCCATCATGGAAAAAACTCGCACTGTAACAAAGACTTCTTAAAACATTAGTGGGAGAGGTGCATGAAGGATTTGCCCTAAATATTGGAACTATTCGGTGCCCATATTTCAGGAAGTATTAACATTGTGGTACTATTGACCACAACACCTACCCGCTATTAAAATTTCAACACGAACCAAGATATGGTCTTATAATGTTCAACTTGTGCGGGAGAGTTTCCTGATGGAATGGACCGGTATAGTCCAACATGGAACTGAATATAATTCTGGAAGTCTTTCGATAGTAACCGTGGCAAATTTTTTGATTGTTACCTTCAGCTCCAAGTTCAGAGATCACGTCAGCTGAATTGGATTAGTCCGTACTGCAACAGGAATTAGATGAGCTGGTTTAGCTGGACTGTCGAACAGGTTCAGCTTATTATACGGCCTGTTATTGCAGATGTAGGCCGAGTAGGAATTAAAGCAGCTGAACCAAAACAACACTCGTTTCTTATTCTTCCGCTGTCATGGCTGGTGGATGATCTCCAAGGACGACTCATATAGCTTCCGCGACTGCATTAGTATGAATACCACTCGAACCGGGCTGATACGTCTGTTGATCTCGAGGTTATATTTTGTATCTTTGGACCTCTCCCTAGATCATGACATACCTAAGGCAGGAGGAACCCATCCACTAGATAGTGATTTGGATGGTTTTGTCTATTGCATCCAATCAGATACTGCATCGACAACACCGCCTCCTCATGGCGGACCGAAGACATATGGAATTCTCAGGCTGTAAAGAGGTTAATTAGGTTTCCTTATCTGCTCCTCAATTGTTACCGGCTAGAGATTTAAGAATCTTGTTTCTACTTCTTTTATCTCATCAAAAATAGCTGTGAACGAGACCAGCAAAACTGAGTGCAAGCTTCATCTTCCCAGTTCTCGTAGAATAACTCAACAAAATCAATTAGATAGGCATTTAGTTACTTAGCTGGCCCATTACAGAACATTTGTTCCATAGACCGAACTAAGAAAAGATCTCCAATTCTCTCTGTTTCTCGCTACCCTTTTTGCAATACTGCATCTTTTCATTTCTTCATCCACTTGTATGCTCCATCGAAGCTTAGGCCTCCCGATTCTGCGTGCACCGCCATGTGGCATGTATTCATACGCCTTTTTAGCGGGTTCATCATCGTTTATTCTTATGATATGGCCAGCCAACCCAATCGTTGCATCTCGATACGTTTAACTATATTCATGTCTTTGTATAGCTGATATAGCTCGTGGTTCATACGACGTCGATATTCACCGTCAGCGCAAATCGGCCCGTAGATCTTTCGATGAATTTTCCTCTCAAACACACCAAGCACTGCCTTATCTGCTTGCACAAGTACCCGTACTTCGGAGCCATACATTAGCACGGGCAGTATCAGCGTTTTGTATAGTGTTATTTTTGTTTGACGAGATGTGGCTTTGTTTTTAAATTGCTTATTTAAACCATAGTAGCATCTGTTGGCCAATACAATTCTTTTTATTATTTCACAACTGATGTTGTTTGTTGTGTTTACGGCAGTGCCGAGGTAGACGAAGTCTTTAACTACCTCACAATTATAGGTACCAACTTCCACAGTTGGTCCGAGCTCTATGGACGCTTTGCGCGTCGACACCATCAATTTGGTATTTTCGCCGTTTACCGCCAGATTCTCCTTCCTAAAGGTATCAGTTACTTCCTTTACTGATCGTCCTATGATGTCTATGTCATCAGCAAATCGTGCCATTTCTTTCGACATTTGCATCTCGTATTACCTTTTCCAGCAAAATGTTGAATAGGTCACACGAAAGGCTGTCTCCTTGTCTGAAACCTCTTTTGGTACTGAACTGTTCGGAGAGGTTCTTTCCAATTTTAACTGATGACTAGACTGCGGAATCCTATGCAAATGCATAAATGGTTAGGATGGACGTAGAGAAAATCTGATTAGACAGAAACTCGTTTTATTACAAAATAAAACGAATTAGGCCCAGAAATTTTTGCATATTTTGCATATTCTGCATATCGTGCATATTTTGACATATTTTTACATATCTGCATAAAATGAGCATATGCAAAACCATATGCAAAAATATATTCAAGGATTTGTGGTCTAAATATCCCGCCGAAATGGCTGAAATTTGGTGTTAAGTCTTCGTTAGGGGTATGCAATTTTACAACTGAAATCTGTCCGCATAGGTCCACGTCTTCATATAGCCCCCATAGAACGGTACCTACGGGTATTCGGTATTTTGAAAGTTGTAGCCTCAATATCACACCGAAATGACTGAAAATTGGTATTTAGTCTTCGTTGGGGGTATAAAACATTCCACCTGAAATTTGTCTGCATAGGTCCACGTCTTCATATGGCCCCCATAGAATGGCACCTCCCGATTTTCGGTATTTTGAAGGTTGTGGCCACAAAATTCCACCGAAATGACTGAAATTTGGCATTTCTTCTTCGTTGTGGGTATACAATTTTCCACCTGAAATTTGTCGGTACAGGTCCACGTCTTCATATAGCCCCCATAGAACGGTACCTCCGGATTTCTGGTATTTTGAAGGTTGTGCCCTCAATATACCTCCGAAATGGCTGAAATTTGGTATTAAGTCTTCCTTTTGGGGCATGGAAAACCTTTGATCGGAAGGGACTGTCGAAAGCTACTTTATAATCGGCAAAAAGGTGATATGTGTCGATCTGCATCTCTTGGGTCTTCTCAAGGATTTGCCACAGGGTAAATATCTGGTCGATGGTGGACATGACCATGGGCTTTAGTCGTTCGCACAATATCCCTGACACTATCTTATAGGCAATAGGGAGAAGACTTATGCGCCTATAGTTGGATCATACGGCCTTATATCCTTTCTTGTGGACGGGATACAGGATGCTCAGGTTCCAATCGTCGGGTACGCGTTCTTCCTGCCCGATGGTGCTAACTAGCTGATGCATACACCTTATCAGCGCGTCGCCTCCGGTTTTAAACAGATACTCGGCTCTTGGTTTAGCATCATCATTGAAATTCGGTCAGGTTCGTTTGTGCTCAACGACTAATTTATTGACCTCTAATATCAGTTCTGTGACTCTTGGTCGCTAGGGTTCGTCCGACGAAGCTCATCAATTTAGCTAACCCCGCCGCCTTTCCTGGCAAATTAAATCTGGAATACGGCGAGCAACTGTAGCAGAGCCCAACAAAAAATTCCATTACAAAATAACGGGTTTTTGTAGTCACTTTTTGTAACTACTTACAAATCAACTTGCTAACTCATTATTTAACAAGGGTATGTCGCAATGAATAATTAGTTATTCTATGACCACTTGAAGTTGGAAAATAAGTTAAAAAATCTAAGTTAAAAAAGCTAAAGTCCATATTTTGCTGTATTGAAAAATTTGAAGAACAACAAAATATTTTACAATTTTATTTTTACAATTCTGAAATTTTGCACAAACGTAGTATGTGTCCGTGGGCAATAATAGACTAAATATGAACAATATCGGCTAATATTTTGGTATAGCCCCATATAACGGTACCTCCTGATATTCCGTATTGTGAGGATTTAAGCAATCCTTTCTTTCCAAATAAGTTACAATTTAATACTTAGGGTTTCTAGGGATCACTAAACTTTTCCACCAAAAATTGCGGCCATAGGTCCACGTTTGGGCATAGGCCCCTTTTTATGTACCTACTGATTTTCAGTATCTTCGGGGATTTAAGTTACATTTTCCGCCAAAATTAGGTGTAATTTGGTATTTGGAGTTCCCAGTGGCCACAAACATTCTCCAGGAAAAGTTGTGGACATATCTTTATATATAAAACTCAATTGTCGTTTGTTGGTAATTGAATCAGTTGAAAACGGCTGGAGCGATTTGGATAATTTTTTGTGTAGCCGATAGCCTTAGATGCTAGTGATATTTTTTATATAATTTTATTGTAATTTTTTATTATAATAAATATTTGAAATAAATAAAAAAATAAAATAAATTTTTTGTGGAAATGTTAGTCATAGTCCAGTTTAGGTTTTTATGCAAAGAAAAATTGGCCACGCCCTCTTTTCCGCCCACTTTTATAAATATGTTATATCTACGAAACTACTCAATAGATTTTCCTGAAATTTTCAGGGAACGTAGAGTGATGGCCCCCGGTTGAAATAGGATACATATTTGGTTGAATTTCGGATCGGGCGGGGTACCTCCCCTATGCCCTATTTTTGTAAAAATGCAATATTTGCAACAATTACAAATGTATCGCTTTGAAAATTAATTTCCGAGTCAATGGCGATTGTGTTTCCGACCTTACGTGCTTATTTGGGGCATTAAGACTGAACAACGCCCACTTTTTTAAATATGTTATATCTACGAAACTACTGAATCGATTTTCCTGAAACTTTCAGCGAATGTACAGGGTTGGCCCCCGACAAAAATAGGCTACATATTTTTTGACTTTCGGATCGGGCGGGTACCTCCCCTATGCTCTATTTTTGTAAAAATGGAATATTTGGAACAAATACGAATGTATCGGTTTGGGAATTTATTTGCGAGTCAATGGCGATTGTGTCTCAAACCTTACGTACTTATTTTGGGACTTAAGATCCGACCACGCTCACTTTCTAATTAGTTTATATCTACAAAACGACTGAAGGGATTTTCACGAAAATCGCGATTTGTCTAAACTTTTAAATTTTTATAAATAAAAATCAACTATCGTTCGTTGGTAATGGCATCAGTTGAGAATGGCTGGACCTATTTTCAACTTGGGTTTTTATGCAAAGAAAATTTGACCATGCCCACTTTTTTCAATTTTAAATTTTTATCATTTCTACAAGAATTGCCAGGGAATGTACAGAGATGACCCCCGCTTAAAACAGGCTACAAATTCAGTTGAATTTCGGAAAGGGCGGGGTACTTCCCCTATACCCTACTTTTTTAAAAATTTTATATTTACAATAATTACGAATGTTTCTATTTGGAAGTTAATTTGCGAGACAATTGTGGTTGTGTCTCCGACCTTACCTACTTTTTTAGGAACCAAAGACTTGACCATACCCACTTTTTAAAATATGTTACATCTACAAAACTACTGAACCGATTTTCCTGAAAAAGTCAGGGAATCTACGGGCATATTTTCTTGAATTTTGAAGAGGCATATTTAAAAAACGCTTTACCTTTATGAATAAAAATCAAATGCTGTCATAAACCAACTTAGGTTTTTTGGAAAGAAAAGTTTACCACGCCCCCGAAAACAGGTTACATATTTTATTGAATTCCCTAGGGGGCGGGTACCTCTCTTATGCGATATTTAAAAAAACGTTATATTTGCAAAAATGATGTATGTATCGGAATAAAAATTTAAAGATTAATCTACAATCTAGGTACTTCTTTGGGGCCTATAGGCCCGACCACGCCTGTTTTTTTAATATGTCATAACTCCAATACTACTGAAGGGATTTCCATAAAATTTGTAGCATAAGCTCAATGTTTGCCGTTGTTATGTATATTTTATGAATTTCCGAAGAGGTGGGGTACCTTCCCCATGCCTTTCTGTTAAAAGCTATATGTATAATCCACACTCATGATTACATCGGTTTCAGCATACATTCTGGTAGGCAATGAAGTTGTGTGCACCCTAGGTACATATTTGGAGCCAAAATACCAGACCAGGCCCAATTTTTTAATATGTTATATCTGATGACCACGCCGACTCTTTTCAAAACATTATTTTCCAAAACTACTGAACCTAATTTTCAGAAAATGTTCAGGAATGTCCCGTGGTCCAAAATGTTATATATTTGTAGAGGAATTTCGGGGCCTATTATTTTATAATCGCTATATTTGCCAAAGTTATTAGTGCACCAGGTTGCAAATTAGTTTTCGAGACAACAGTGGTTGCGCCCCCGATGAAGAAAAACTATATATGTACTTAAATGGTGAGGTTCAACGGTCCATCAGCCATGAAAAGCTAAAACATATAAGTCTAAATAAGCGGGAGAATTCGATTTAACCATTTTTTTAACTTTTATAATTGGATCGCTTTAGGATAAAGACAGGGACATGGACGATATTAAATCCTAAAAGGCATAAATTGGCGAAAAATCCGACAAAGTCCGTAACAGTTGTCATTAAAACTCATTACGACGGGCCAGCAACGCGGACCGGGGTCTGCTAGTGTAGGTATACTTTTTGATATTGCCCCCATATAACGGTACCTCCCAATATTTGTTATTTTGAGGATTTCGTCCACATTTTCACATTAAGCAAACCAAAAATTTTGAACATAGGACAACGCCCCCATATTACTGTACCGCCCGACTTTTGGTATTTTGAGGATTTAAGCTATATTTTCCATGCATTTATCAGGAAGATTTGGGGCTATTTGCAGCCAAAAGAAACTAGGAAGTCCAATTTAATTTGTCGAAAAAGAATTGGACTGGACATTAGAGAACTTTTGTAGTTGCGCTTCATTTAGCAAAAGTATATTGCACTAAAAAACACAAGAAAAATAATAATTTTTGAAAATTTATTGCTATATAACTATGTAACTCCAGGCCCCAAATTTATCTAACAATTAAACAAATATGAAGTTAGATACTTTGTAACAATTTTCATTAAATCTGATGCAGCAAAGTTTCTTGCATTGGATAGTGAATAGCTGATAGAATATTTACAACAACAACAATGTAAAACAGGTAAAAAAGTATCAGTCGGCTTTGCCGACAGAGATATTCCCTTCAGCCTATGTGGATTGAAATACTTTTTTCCCCAAAAAAACTTATGTATTCAAGGGGGTTTTCAAACAATTTCGGGGATATCAATAGATAGGGCATTTTTACCACACTAGCCTACGAAAAACATTATATCGCTGTATACAGGGCCACAAGGAAAACCTTCGGTAAAAATGTCCAAAAGATCCTCGAATCACACAAAAATGTTGAATATTTGTGTGGGTGGTACCACAAGGATTGGACAGATAGGACCCACATTTGAACATAACCTAAGTTTCGAAAATATTTAGAGATTCAAAGTTTGGGCCAAATCGGTTGCTACGTCTATGAGAATCCGCGCGTACTATTTTATCGAATATTTTCGAACTTTTGTGGGGGAGGTACCGGAAGGAGTGGACCTATAAGCACCAACTTCGAATTTCATCTAATATTCGAAGAAATATTACATTACCCAAAGTGTGGACGAACGCAGTAACCGGTTCGAGCCCTCCAGCCACTGCATATGGTGCCATAGGGGTTTCTTACAACTTTCGGGCTGCTTTCTCAAGAAGTATGGGCTTGCCCCTGAAAAAAAATTTACTGCCGTAATTGAGGCAACGAATGCGAGTTGCTTCAACAAAAATCAAAGTGATTCGAGAGCAGGTCTTAAAGTGAATTTATTTAAATTTGTGTGTGGGAGGTACCCGAAGGAGTGGTCAAATATAGCCCATATTCGAACCTGATCTATATCTGGTAGATATATAAGGATGTATAAAGTATGGACCAAATCGTTCACTCCCATCAAGAGTTATCGTGCGCACAATTTTTCCGAACAGTTTTGAACTTTTGTGGGGGAGGTACCTGAAGTAGTGCACCAAACTTAAACTATGTTTGAACAAAATATTACGAAGGTCAAACTTTGGACCGAATCGGCCGATCCATTCGAGAGTTATTTTGCGCTCCAACCTCTACACACTGTATCATATGGGGTTTTTGCAACTTTCAGGCTATTTTCTCAGGAAGTATGGACTTGCACCTGATAAAGCTTGTACCGCTGTATGGGGGGGCAGTGAATACAAGTTCTTGCAACAAAAATCAAAGCGATTCGAGAGCTGGTCCTAAACTGAACTTATCCGAAATTTTGTGTGGGAGACACCCGAAGGAGTGGACCGAATAATCCCATATTGGAACCTCATCTGAGTCTGGTAGAAATTTCACGATGCGCAAAGTATGGATCAAATCAGTTACTGCCTTTAAGAGTTATCGTGCCCACAAATTTGCCGAAGATTTTCGAACTTTTATGGGGGAGGTACCGGAAGGAGTGGACCGATATGGCTCATGTTCAAACTTAAGCTAAGATTGGACAAAATATTACGAAAGCCAAATTTTGGACCGAATCGGTTGATCCGTTCGAGAGTTATAGTGCGTTATCGTGGACGGACATGCCTAAATCAACTCCAAATTGTCTGAAACGGATTTCGTCCAAACATACTTGGGGTCTAAAACCGTTATTTCGATGAGGCACATTTTGTCCCTATGAAAGAGTATATACCCTCGTTAGCATAAATGCTGAGGGTATAATGAAACGTCCACATAAACCTGTGGTCATGACACAAAAGTAAAGTAGTTCAAAATACAAGTTTGTACTAAAAAGGTGTATTTTCGTATTATTAAATGAATTCAATTATTTAAATAAACATACACGGTTTATTTAAAAAATATCATCAGCACAACCCTGCAATGCACTGTAACTTGCAATTTCTTCGTATGGCCTTGATGCGTTTAAATTTATTTTCTCTACCTCATTTTTTTACTTCTCTGTCAGATATGATGTTATTTCACGTTGCTGCTGCAGTTGATGACTTTGAATAACATTCAAGCAGGCAGGTACTTGTTGTATTGGCCGATTGTTATGATGCAATTGTTATTACAAGTATTAAATAACTTAACAAAAAATAAAACAAATAAATATTTTGTATTTGCAGAGATCGATCGATGTTAGGCTATCGAAAAAGTTGATGCGGTTACAAGCAAGCGTGGTAAGTTAATGGTATAATGCTATTAAATCTGAACAATTTTCCACAGCCTCCAAAATTATGGATTGTCATGTCAACCAACTACAATAATTGCAGTGGTTATTATTAAGGTGTTGTTGCATTCGTTTTTCATCGAAATTATCGAAAAATATTTTAAAATTGTTGATTAATTTAAACGCCTTTTACAAACCATTTAAATTGTATTATTAATGTAAGTCGTGTGCCTCTTCATTGCTACTAGCCAAACCAACACCACCACCACATCTGTCTGGGAAACAAAGTCTGAGCGTTTTATCACCCTCATAGATCTATCGTTTGGTCATAGAGGGCCTAGCACTTGGCAATTGCCATACCATTGCAAGCAGTGTCAAGGTCTTTGTTATGCACTTGCACGCTTTACCTCCCGCCGACAATCGATTTCTCCACCAACAATGATGCTGAAGTTTTTTACTCGCCCATCTGTCGACAGGCCATGTCTTGGCATTGTCTTTTTTCTGCTTTGGCTTTTTTGGCCTTTTCATAATTTTTTTCTCTTATTGTCTTACATTGTCGTCGGCGGCTGGCATCTGCGGAATTTCTTTGAACATCATATTGATTACTGGCGTTTGCATCATTGCAGGTTCCATGTAGCTGTCATGTCCGCCCCCTCTCGCAATGTAAATGTTTCTCTGCTTCAATTAGCACATGGTCCAATGTACCAACCAACAACAATCACTTCCGTTTACCCAGCAGAGCTTGGTTCAAAGCAATAAACTTTCGGATTAATTGCTAATAATGGCTTTTAGCAAGATAAGGTGGGACATGTGCGATTGATGATAACGTGTAAAGGAGATTCTGTTTTTCTTTTTAATTACTGTAATTATGTTATTGCAACATTAATAATTTTTTTGAGTGGGGAGACAAAATGTTGCAGTAAAAAGGGCATTTAATTTTTCTGTCAATCTTCAAGTGCCGTCAGTGTATTTAAATGGAAATATTGTAGAGCTGCGAATTAAATAATAAGCAGCGGATAATTTGGCTGATTTGGAAGAATAGTCTTATAGAAAATGTACCTGACGTATGTTGACGGTGCTAGTCTCTGGCGCTACGTCTTCTTATGAGAACGTTAAAAGTCATCGGTTAAGGCGTTGACAAGTTAATCTAATTGCCCAAAACATACCAAATTGAAAGAAAAGGCAAAATATTGACGACATCTACAAACGTTTTGAAATCCACGTTCTGTGAATTCGCTCCTGGAGCTCGAGTTTACCCACTGGTGACTGTTGAAAGCAAAATAGGTTTAATTTCCGAGTTGGCTTAGGAAAACCGTTTTTTCTTATTTTATTCATTTCATATGGGAACATAGGTCATTTCTAAGAAAATTCCATCCTATTTCCTAAAACTTTAAGTTCTTACCACGAATTGTTGAATCCTTTAAGTTAGTTTTAGTTGTTATAGGCCAATGCCTTGGGGTTCCCAATCTAAAGGAATTCTGGAGTTGCTGTTCGGACCTTTTAGAAGGGTGTGGTCTATCCATTTTCTTCTTGTGGTCTGGCATTGTATGGATTCTTCATTAGTTTTATTCCATAGTTTTAAATTAGAAATTTTATTTGACCAAGACGCCGCAATTTCTTTTTAAGCATCTGTTTATGAAGGCTTGCAATCTTTAAATTTTTGAGTTTAAAAACAAGTAAAAAATATCAGTCAGCTGTACTGACATAGATATACCCTCAACCACTAAAAAAAAAACAAACCAAGCACATTAATTATGCCGTATAAAAAATATGTTAATTTTGTATCACGACTTTGTTTTAAAATCTGTAGGTGCCGTAATGTGGGGCTATACCAAATCATTCACATTTACCAAACATTTTTAGTAACCAAAAGGACTCGAAATACTAAATTATGTTAAACTACGTTTGGATGAAAAAGTTTTTGAGTTACCTTGCACAAAAATCATTTTAGTTTAGGCCTACAGGGCCTTGGAGTTTTTGGGTCATTATCTCAGGAGGTATTGACTCACTCCGGAAAAAATTTTACTGTTGTAAATGAGGCCGCTAGAACATCCTACTGAAAAAAAAATCACACCGATGCGAGAGAAGCTCTTAAACTTCACTTTTCCCGAATTTTGTGTGGGAGGTACCCTACGTAGTGGACGGATAGTCCATATTCCAATATGACTTTATGAAATAATACGATATGCAAAGTCTACACCAATCAAAAACTACTAACTTACTTACTTAGTGGTCCCATCAGAGAACATTTGTTTCGTAGACCGAACTAAGAAAAGATCTCCATTTCTCTCTGTCTATTGCTTCGCTTTCTGGAATACCGCGCCCTGTCATCTCTTCATCCACTTGCTTGCGCCATATATTCTATGGCCTGCCAATTCTGCGTGCACCACCTTGCGGCATGTATTTATACGCATTTTTAGCGGGTTCATCATCGCTCATTCTTATGATATGGCCTAGGCAACGTAATCGCTGCATCTCGATACGTTTATCTATACTGATGTCGTTGTACAGCTGATACAGCTCGTGGTTCATGCGACTTCGATATTCACCGTTAACGCAGATTGATCCGTAGATCTTTAGAAGACTTTTTCTCTCAAACACGCCAAGCACTGCCTTATCTGCTTGCGCAAGTACCCAGGCTTCGGAACCATACATCAGCACGGGTAGTATCAATGTTTTGTAAAGCGTTATTTTTGTTTGCCGAGTTGTGGCTTTATTTTTAAAGTGCTTACTTAAGCCAAAGTAGCATCTGTTGGCCAAAACAATTCTTCTTTTTATTTCCCAACTGATGTCGTTTGTTGTGTTTACGGAGGTGCCGAGGTATACGAAGTCTTTTACTACCTCAAAATTATAGGAACCAACTTCAACAATTGGTCCGAGCTCATTGGACGCATTTCGCGTCGACACCATCAGCTTGGTCTTCTCGACGTTTACCGCCAGACCCACTATAGCAGATTCTCCTTCGACCTTCATAAAGGTAACTGTTACTTCTTTTACTGATCGTCCCATGATGTCTATATCATCAGCATAAGCAAGTAACATGTGGCTATTGGTGTAGATTGTGTCACTTCTTTTTAACGTTTGCCTCTCGTATAACCTTTTCAAGCAGGATATTGAAAAGATCTCACGAAAGGCTGTCTCCTCGCCTGAAACCTCTTTTGGTACAAAACTCTTCGGAGAGGTTCTTTCCTATCTTAACTGAAGAACTTGTGTCAGTTAGAGTAATTTTACAAAGCCGAATGAGTTTTTCGGGGATACCAAATTCAGACATGGCTTGGAATACCTTTGAATGTAGCGGACTGTCGAAGGCTGCTTTATAATCGACAGAAGGGTGGCAAGTGTCGATCTGCATTTTTAGGGTCTTCTCCACGATTTGCCGCAGGGTAAATAATTGGACTTGCCAGGTCTAAAGCCGCATTGGTAAGGTCCAATTATTTCATTGGCCATGGACTTTAGTCGTTCGCAAAGGTAGGCGATAGGGAGAAGACTTATGTCCCTATAGTTGGAGCACATAGTCTTATCTCCTTTCTTATGGACGGGACACACGATGTTCAGGTTCCAATCGTCAGGTACGCGTTCTTCCTGCCAGATGGAGCTAACTAGTTGATGCATACTGCGTGTCCCCTCCGGTTTTAAACAGCTCGGCTGGTAGGCCATCAGCTCGTGCTGCCTTATTATTCTTCAGCTGGTTAATTGCTGTTTTTACCTCATCTTGGCTGGGTGGTACACATTCAATACCATCTTCTAGGATTGGATCTTGGGTATCTTTGTCGACGTCGCTACTATTGGATACCAACAGTTTGGAAAAATGCTCTTTCCACACTATCTGTTTTAGTTACCAAATTACCATTCTGGTCTCTACCGGAGGATGTGCCAGTGCCTAAGCCATCAGTGTGATGTTTCACTCTTTGGTAGAATTTTCGGACTTTATTCTGTCTCCTGTATATCTCGATTTATTCACTCTCTTTTTCCTGCGGAAAAGACGTTTCTCCTCTCTCCTCTCTCCTTTTCTACGCTACGCGTTGATTGTAAAGTAGCCATATATGCCGCAGTTTTATCTTCGGTAGCTGCACGATAATCCTGGTCATACCATGGATTCCTTGGTGGAGGTCTCTGCTATCCAAGTATGGATTTTGCAGCTGTTTGCATGGAGTGGGCAATGGTTTGCCATTGTCCTGATATGTTATCTGGACGAGGACTGCTTTGATTAAGCAATTGGGCCAGTGATTGCAGCTTACAGATGTCCAAATTCCGTGTTGTGTCCGTTCGCAATTTATTTGCTACTTTTAATCTGGTACGTACCTTTGCTGCAACAAGGTAGTGGTCCGAGTCTATGTTTGCACCCCGGAACGATCGTACATCCAACAAGCTCGATGCATGTCTTCCATCTATCACAACGTGATCAATTTGATTTCTTGTTCTTTGATCTAGCGACAGCCAGGTGCCATTATGAATATCGAGATGCTTAAATCTGGTACTGCTAACTACCATGTTTTTTCCAGCTGCAAAGTCTATCAGCCTCATACCATTTTCAGATGTTTCACTGTGGAGACTGAATTTCCCGCCTGTTGGACCAAAGATATTCTCCTTTCCAATTTTGGCATTAACATCGCCTAGTACAATTTTAATGTCATGGGCAGGGCAATGGTCATAAGTTTCTTCTAGGCGCTTGTAAAATATATCTTTGGTCTGTTCGCCCTTGTCTTCAGTGGGAGCATGAGCGCAAATAAATCTGATGTTGAAGAATTTAGAAGGATTTGTTTTTCTTTTCTTTCGTTTTTTCATAGTAGTCTGCCTTTTTCTAGGTGAGGGTAACTAACCCGGCGCCCAAACCCAAGTTTTTAACGTTCTTATGGGTGAACGCGCGGCTCATTTTAGCTCACTACCTTTAACGGGTGTTAAAGGCAGCTACCCCAGGTGACACCACGGGGAGGTCAGTGTCCACTTGAGATGAGAGAGGGACCAAGATAAATCCTGGACTTTGTCATGTTAAAACCTGTCAGGACCGTTCCTTTGTATCTTTCATCCCCTAAGTCACCAATCAGAAACTCTCTGCGATAATTATGTTGCGGATTTGTCATTTTGGTTGGTGCCGTCGGCGTTTACTGGAGTTTTAAGGCCAATATCTCAGGAAATATGGACAAAAAAAAACTATCTTTTAAACTTCACTTTATCCGAATTTGGTGTGGTAGGTACCCGAAGACGTGGTCAGATGTAGTCCATATTCGAACCCGATCTATATCTGGAAGGAATAATATATCTGGAAGGAATAATACGATGTGAAAAGTTTGGACCAAATCGATTGCTCCCTTTGAGAGTTATCGTTTACACCACTGTAAAGAAAAATGTTGAACTTTTTTGGGGGAGGTACTCGAAGGAGTGGACCGATATGGCCCATTTTCGAACTTAAACTAAGTTTGGACAAAATATATAGATACCCTAAATTTGGTTTGAATCGGTTAATCCGTTCTAGAGTTATCGTGTGCACCAGCCAGCTAGACAGACAGACCGACAGATAAACGGACTGATATGGCTAAATCGACTCCAAATTGTCGAATTTCGTCTAAACATACTTGGTGTCTAAAATCGTTATTTCGATGAGCCTGAATGCTGAAGGTATATCTTCCTGTCGATAGTATCAACCCGATCACCATAGAACCGACATAAACACCAGATTATCTTCGAGACGACAGCAAGTAAGCGGGTTACCATCGAACCGATCGTATCAACCCGATTATATCAACGCGAGTGTCATCGTATCGACCACATCCGAATAACTCAAAATAGAGCTTCCTATTAACGAGACAACAGGGTCCGAATATTTCAGAGTGAAGTCACACATGCGATCACCGTCGATCCGATGATATCAACGCGATTATCATCGAACTGACCAAATCTAAATACCTCAGAGAAACACTCCCCATTACATCCGTGGTGACAACGTCCGGATGCTTCAGAGTGGAGCCACACATCCGATTATCGAGATCACCGTCAAGCCGACAGCAACAACCCAATTGTCACCGAGCTGACACCAACAAACCGATTACCATCAAACCCACCATATCAACCCCATCACTGTTGACCCGATGATATCAACACGATTACCGTCGAACCGATCATATTAACCTGGCCACCGTCGATCCAATTATATAAAGATCATTACCATCGAACCGACCACATCCAAATACCTCAGGCCAGATGCCACAGCTATCTGTGAAAAACTGAAAAGGAGGACCCAGGTCCTGAAGTCCCTAGCCGGCTGCACTTGGGATGCAGATAAAGAAACTTTGTTGACTACATATAACGCGATAGGTCGGTCTGTGGTGAGCTATGTGGCGCCAGTTTAGTCCGCGAGTTTATGTGATATGCAATGAAATAATATTCAAACTTACCAGAATACCGCCCTGAGAACAGCAACAGGGTGCCTCCTCTTGTCTTCAGTGGACCATTTACATGAGTAGGCAAAGATTTTTCCAGTACAGTAACACAATGAGATGCTTTCATAGCAGTACTTGCTTGTGTCTTACCGTGGGATCCATGCTAATCACCATCTGTTGGCTAGGCCCGACACATTCAGGCATATCAGGAAGGATATTCATGCTCTAGAGAGGGAGGTCCAACAATATAGTAGAGAACGCCTAGATCAACAGGCATATCAAGCAGGTTTAAATAGTATTCACACGGATGCAGTTGCTAAGGCCATAAGCAAATATAGTGTGAATAAACTCCTCGGAGTACATCCCCGATCTATCGCAGCTGAGGAGCGTTAGCTCCAACGGCAAACCAGAGTAGTTTTGGGATATTGCAATCGCCTAAATTCTTAAAGGACAAAGATCGATCGCATCGTGCAAAACATCGGCCTAGCATGCGACATGGGCCTCACAACACACCGCACCTTTTCAACTGCGCTGCCAAACCAACTCAGCGAAATCCAGTGAATCCGTGTTTGCATCCCATTGAAGCAGCTAAATTCCAGGAACTGGAGATAGAACCAGAGCCAGATTGAGCAGAAGAACGAACACACAAACATACAATAATAAACACTGTTACAACAACAACCAGACTACACTTCCGATTACTTCCGAGCCGATAGGCACTGAATATAAGAGAGTGGAGCCACACATCCTATCCCCGGATATCTGATGATATCAACGCGCTTAACATTGAAACAACAATATCAGATCAGTCGATCAGATTATATCTAGGCGATTGCCATCGAACCGAACACATCTGGATACCTCAGACCCTGTGACCGTGACTGAGATTACCTTAGCCCTAAACAAAACCACTCTGTATAGATTTTATTTAGACATAAGTACAAACAATATTCGGCTACCTGCCCTAAAAAAATTCAACATTTTTCGCTAAAATCATGCTCACGATAACTCTTGAAGTAATTAACCGGTTCGGTCAAGCTTTGCTCGACGTAATATTTCTTCTAGAAATAGATCAGGTCCGAATATATCATCTGTGACATTTTTTAAATGTTTTTTTTGGGGCTGAAAAAACACACTGCTAGTTCGCAACATAAATCTCGAAGGGAGTACCAAAACTTTTTCATCCGTTATAGTTCTTTTAAAACTACACCTATTTTGCGGTTGAAATATATCGGCGACCCATAAGTACAGATTAAGACCTGTTCGCGATTACGTTTTGTAAATTATATTATTACGGATGGTTTTTGCGGAATAACTATTACTCATTGAAATAATTGTTTTAGACCTCAAGTATGTTTGGACGAAATCCGTTTCAGACAATTGGAGTCTATTTAGCCATGGCCGTCCGTCTGTCTGTCTGGCTAGCTGGAGCACACGATAACTCTCGAACGGATTAGCCAATGCGCTTCCAAATTTAGTCTTCGTATTTTGTATTTTGTATCTCCCCATATTGTATTCATTCTTTCCGAGACAATGATCCAAAAGTTTCAAAAAATGACAACCGCTTCAGACAATCATGATGTTCTCTATACCCTCAGCCCTTTGGCATATATGATACGATAATCCTCTTCAGAAAGCATGGAGTCAATGGTCGACCGGATTATCCAAACATTGTACATCATAATATTTCTTCCAAACTTAGCTTAAGTTCGAAGATGGACCACATTAGTCCAGATTTTAGTAAAGGTCCCATATAATCGTAGCTTCGGATTTCAGGTATTCCAAGCTTTTCGAGTTCGCTGATAGGATAGGAATTTATGATATAAATTCCTGGCTTTGAGAATATGTGTTTGAAGAAGGTGTTTAAATTTGAGAACGGTCTAAACTTTGGGTTGTGCATACAACTGAGGCGTTTGGGGGTGTACTGCTTCAAGAACAGACGTTCCAGCATAGAGCCAATTTAGACATTGAAATAGCAAAAATTGCCACAGAATTTCTGGTCGATATTAGTTATTATTTGTATTCTAAATAGCTAAATATATCTTGTAAAAAGTTTTGACGGATTAAACAAAAATATAAAATTAAGTTTTAATTTTATACCATAACTTAACACTCTCCTCCCACTGTCCCAGCCACCTCTACCATTTTCATTAAACCATCCATATAATAAACCATTCAAAACGATAAAAAATATACATTTTCAAATTAAAATAAATTGCTGTTGAAATATTTTCCCATTGTAAATCTTCGGAGTCGTAATACAGCATCACATGCTTGTATTTCCGAAATATGACATGCATGGCGCAATCATGTTTGTATCTCTTAAATCTTTTCAAATTGAAACCGAAGAACAACACCAACAACAACAACGAAACACAATAATAATGCATTATTAATTTATCTACACCTACAAAACAAACAACATAAAATGAAAAACTAAGCAAAAAACTATAAACCAAAAACGAAAAAAAGGCAGCAACTAACTATTCATTGGTGGTACCTGTCCAAAATGCATCCGCATGCAATCATAAAACTAAACAAGCTCTTTGCTGAATAGCAAAATAAACAAACAAGTCCGAAGCATGAAACATTGCAGCACAGTTAGAGGATTGGATTTATGTTCATGACTTATGAGGCTTGGTGAGGTACAATGGACTTCCCTGTTTGATGGCTGGTTGTTGGCTGGCTGACTGTTGCCAGCGGGGCAAAGAAGACCAGCTTCAACATATGCCACGTTTTTTTATTACACTAAGCTAAGTTTTACGGCTTTGGGTGCTATTAACGTGCTGCTGCTGCCGCCTGCTAGTTTTTTTATGAAATGGAAAATATGGGATTATCTTTTAAGCTGAGGTTGTCTTTTTCAAACATCATTAACCCAGGCAAAACAAACAAACGGACGACACTCTTACCCAGATACTACCCCAGCAGAAAAAGTTTTAACCTTGCAAGCGAATAAATTGGGGTTTACGATCGTCTTTGAATAAAAAACAGAAACAGAAATTCTCTTTCGTACAACATGTTGGCTGTTCGATGCTGTTATGCACAGTATTGGGAAAGCTGAAAATTTTTTGATATTTTTCTCCAGTATTAGTTTAGCTATGCAATTGCAACATGAGATTTTCGAATCATATACAAGTCTATTGAGGACTTAAACAGGAAGGACATGTTGTGGTTATGTCTCCCGTACAGTGGTACGTTAGGTCCCCAATCAAATCTTGTTTGTCCATTCATTTCCAATATTGACAAAGAATGCGTATGATTCTTCGATCACATCGGTAACGACCTTTGTAAAGCGTTGAATTGATCAACCATATCGGTTATAGAAATATCCATCAGATTTCAGAACAAGGTCTACGGCTTTTCAACTTGAAGCCCATATTAAAAATAATGCACAGTTCAGATATTGATGTACTTTGAACATACAAGGCCACTGTAATTGCCTTACAAGAAGTGCAATGGACGCTCTACAGCAACTATGAAACATGAACGTGGGTTTGATGACTCAAGTTCGGTGGAAAAAACTATAATTAATTAATAATTAAGTAAAGAATAACACATTTTTATTAATTAAGATTCTGTGCCGCATGCTTTGGCAGGGTAGATAAACGCTTCTCATAAGGTTCGTCTTCGACAATCGGTTGGGTTCGATGGAAGTACGAGGTTTGGATCTTCCACTATTAAGTCATAGCTGGGATGGCATCGCAGATAGTCAGGATTAACTGCCTAATCAGAATCACATTTTGTTGCTTGACTGACAGAATCCTAACCTCCTAATCGAGGAAATCTATTGCAAGTCGAGGTGTATTATTTGCAGACTAAATTTACGTTGATATGGAGAGAACGACCGAAGTTTTTGTACGTAGCTACGAAAGATTCTTTATCTTAGTCCCAGGAGGTGCTAACTCATGCCTACCTTCAACTTTCTGGCTAAAGAAGGTGGCCAGAGAAAAAAATGACACCTTCCGGGTCAAACTGACCACATCCGTTGTCAATTTGACAACGATAAGGTGTCAATGGTTTCGAGAATTGACAACGTACCGTGGTCAAAGTGAGCACGATTGTGGTCGAAATATTAAAAATTGGGCACCCATGTGCTCATACACTGAGGAAAAAAATGCCTCTCTAACATATGTATGTCCCAAACATATTTTGCAGCAAACATATATTTCTTTGCAATCAGTCATTTAATAAAAGAAAAACTGAATGAAATAATTTATAAAAAAGTTGCAATTTTAAATAGAAACAAGTAAGAAAGTATCAGTCAGCTGTGCCGACGGAGATATACCCCCAGCCAATGACAAAAAAGAACTATTCCAAACCAAATATAATAATTATGACGTATATAAAATATATTGATTTTGTATCACGACTTTTCTTTAAAATCTGTACGTACCATAATGTGGGGCTATACAAAATCTATATGTCATTGATTTTTAGTAATCAAACTTATTTACAAAGGACTCGAAATATTAAATTACGCTAAACTAAGTTTGGAAGAAATGTTTCAAAATGTTTTAGTGTTATATTGCACAGTAGCCATTTTAGTACGTGCCGGCAGGGGCACTATCTATCCCGGCAGGGCCATTATCTCAGGAGGTATTGACTTACTCCGGAAAAAAATTTTAGGGTTGTAAATGAGGCCGCTAGAACAACCTACTGAAAAAGGAATCAAAACGATGCGAGAAGAGCTGTTAAACTTCACTTTTTCCGATTTTTTTCGGGAGGTAGAAGAATTGGGCCGACATAGTCCACATTCCAACCTGATACATGACTGGATGAAATAATACGATGTGCAAAGTCTGCACCAATCAGAAACTCCCTGCGAGAATTATCTTGCGGATTTGTCATTTTGCTTGGTTCTGTCAGGGTTTCTTGGAGCTGTTAGGCCAATATCTCAGGAAGTATGGACTTGCGCAAGAAAAAATATTTACCGTCGTAAAGAGAGCCGCAAGGACAACCTACTGAAACAAATTTCGAAACGATCCGAGAGGAGCTCCTAAACTTCATTGTATACGAATATTGTGTGGGCGATACCCGAAGGAGTGGACCGATAAAGTCCATATTCAAACCCTATCAATATCTAGAAGGAATAATACGATGTGCAAAGTTTAGACCAAATCGATTGCTACCTTCGAGAGTTATCGTTCATACCATTTTACGGGAAAAATTTGAACTTTTGTGGAAATCGGCATCTGGAATTTTGATTCAATTATAAAATGCTTTACTAAAAAGCACAATTTCTTTAAGAAAAGACAAAACACTGATTTATTCACTCACTTTACTGTCTTTACCCTACGATTGTATTTATAAAACTGTAGAAAAAAGAACAACATAATTAAAACCATTTTTATTCTTCTCCTCTTCGCTTGCTACGTTGGTTAAAACAAAGCATGAAACACACGTGTTTTACGGCATACACACCACCAAAGCTTCTGCTTCTCCTATTACACCATACACACAGTTCTTTATTATAAAACAGCATTCCACAGGCGCGAGAGCCCTGTTGTTACTCTCTTTAACAAAAGTCCTCTCTCCACCCATAAAAAATATGTTCTAACATAAAAACAAGTAAGAGAGGGCTATAGTCGGACGGGGTCGACCATGCGGCCACCACTCCCTTGGACATTCGTTTGACCTGACCTATGTCTAGATGGAATAATACGATATGCAAAGTTGGGACCAAATCGATTACTCCCTTCAAGAGTTATTGTTCGCAGCATTTTAAAGACAATTTGTTATCTTTTGTGGGGGAAGAAGGAGTGGGCCGATATGGCATATCTTCGAACACAAACTAATTTTGAGAAAAATATTACGAAGTTCAAAATTTGGTTGCACCAGCCAGACAGACGAAAGGACAGTCTGAAACGAATTTCTTCCGAACATACTTGGAGTCTAAAACTTTTATTTCTATTAGGAACATATTTGGTGGTATAAAAGTGTATTAACCATCGTTAGCATAAAGGCTGAGGTATTAATTGACTAATATTTACCAGTACAGAATTTTAATTTGCATCAATTTAAAAAATGGGAATTTTTCTATCATGATTTAAAAACTTTTCTATAATGAGTGCGATATAATAAATAAATGTAGTTATTTGCAAACTACCCAAAACGATAACCGGTATATTGCTACAATTTGCATCAAGGGATAGGTCAAGAATTAGTTTTCAAGTTTCGAGTTCCTAGTTTGACGGAATCTACCCCTCAGAATTCAAAATATAGAACGAAAACTAAATTTGAATATTTTTCCCACAAAAATTAGGACCGATTTCACCCGCTAAATACTATCCTGTTATTATTCAAGATTATTGGCACTCTCCTAGACCAAAACTCTTACCCAGCAAAATGTTCGATGACAAATCATGAGTTGAATCATGGGTGCAAGTGACATGTCATAGGTGAACATTTAGGTGAATCACCAATGACATTTACAAGGGAGTGACACACACTTTCACCAATTCATTGTCATAGCATTTTGCACCAGTTCATTGTCATGGCTTCTTGCACCAGTTCATTGCCATGGCTTCTTGCACCAATGCTTTGGATCCGGATTTTCGCCAATCATAAATAAAATTTGCAATATAATTATATAATTTGTTGAATTAATAAGAATACAATGCACCGATGATTTGTATCGCCAGATGTTATTTTTCTTAATTTTGTATGTAATTTTCAAAATTATATATTATATTAATTTGCAATATCATATTTATCTCTTCCGATGGTTGCAAGATACTTCTTTCAACTTGGGGTTCCGTTTTTCCAATATTTGATAATTTATGTGTCAGTCTCGCACCAGGCTCATCATTACCATGTTTGGTGGTCTCGCACCGATCTTCTAATATGCTTCTCCATTTTTGGATGCCATATTTTGTGACATCATATTCAACTTGGTCTTTCCATTGGAGTTTTGTTCTTCCCTCGGGTGGCGTAACGTCAAATGGCTCGTATTAATATACCGGTGGCATCTTTATCCATCCTGTTGACATGGCCCAGCCAACTCAATTATTGCAGCTCGATATGTTTTATACCCGTTTCTCTTTTATTCATATTTTTAATTCCACAAAATAAAACAGGTTTCCAAACACAAAATATATTTTTATTTTGTTTTATACCAATTTATATTGTATTTTTAATTAAAATATATACATTTTGCCACAATCGATCACTTTCATCTGACTTTTATTTTCATTTTAACAATTACTTCTGCAAGTACACAATTATTCGGGTACATGAGTATTTGATAATTTATTGTGCGGGTACTTATCAATTTATTTAGACTCATGACAATATTATGACAGAGATCGGATTTTTCACCACTTCAAATGAACTCATGAAAATTCGATGAAAAAGATCGGATCTTTCACGACTCATTTCGCACCCATGCAAAAGAACCAGTGAAATCATGATTTCACATGGAATCACATCCATTTAATGTTGCTGGGTACCTTGTGTAAAATTGTTTTCAGAATTGAGCTCTAACTGCGACATCTAGCGTGATTATTATTACACTACACAATTAAAACTGCGTGATCCCTGTATAAAGTAGGCTGTAACTCCGTTATCTGACCATAACATAATTTGTATCAATGGAAAGGTCAAGAGCTCCTCTTTCAAATTTATACTAAAAATTTTACCAATTTTCACACAAAAGTTTTGGTCACTTTAAGCCAATAAATATTATCAGACCATTTTCTACAATTGCTGACATAATCTTTATCGTAACCCAAGCCTAACGTAAAATTTCGCGACGATCGGACCATAATTGCGACCTACAGACCCGCTACAAAATCGGATAAAAATTTATTTTTTGGTCCATTTCATCTTCTTAATATATTGCGATCATCACCAAAAACTATTCTGGTCTGAACCCGACCTCCATACAAAATTTCGTGTAGATTGGTCCATAAGTACGGCCTGTAGCGTGCGTACAATTTTTAATGGACGGGCAGACGGACACACATCTCAAAATCTTTATCTCGTCGAGATTAGAGATTGGTATACCACATTGGGGGTCTACGATGAATATTTCGCAGTGTTACATGAATTTTTCGAAAAACAAACTTATAATACCCTTTTCGACATTGTGGTGTAGGGTATAAAAATTCCTCTGGGTAAAAAGTATTTTAAACAAGTAAAAAAATATCACTCGGCTTTGCCGACAGATATATTCAGCCAATGTGAAGCGAAACTTTCACCTCCGGACAGATCGAATGTATTTAAGGTCTCTTCAGTTTTTTTTGTCGCCCTTTTTGGACATTTGAACTTGCCGACAAAAATGTGGATTAGGAATAAACTGCACTAAGACACAAATGTTGGGCCATTTTAGAAGTTAAACTAAATTTTGACAAAATATTAGGAGATCCAAAGTTTGGACCAAATTGGTTGCCCCATTCAAGTGATATCGACCTAGTATTTTAGTGGAGAAGTACCGGAAGTTGTGGACCGGTATGGCCTCATGAAACTAAGTTTGGATATAATATGACGAAGACCAAATGTTGGACCAAATCGGTTGAACAGTTCGAGAGTTATCGTGCTCTTCGACCGCCACATATGGTGACATAGGATATTTTTACACCTTTCGGGATTTTTTCCCAAAAATACGAATTTGCCGCTGAAAAAACATTTACCGTCGTAATGGAGTTAGCGAATGCAAATAGCTTCAACAAAAATCAAAGTGATTCGAGAGCAGGTCTTAAAGTGAACTTATCCGAAATTTTGTGTGAGAGGTACCAGAAGGAGTAGACAAATATAGTCCATATTCGAACCTGATCTATATTTGATAGATATATTAGGATGTGCAAAGTATAGATTACATTAGTCACTCCCTTCAAGAGTCATCGTGCGCAAAATTTCTCCGAACATGTTTGAAGTTTTGTGGGGGAGGTACCTGAAGGAGTGGACCGATATAGCCCATCTTCGAATTTAAACTATGTTTTGATAAGATATTACGAAGTCCAAATTTTGGACCGCATCGACAGATCCGTTCGAGAGTTTTCTTGCGCTCCAACCACTACACAAGGTGTCATAGGGGCTTTTTGCAACTTTCCGGCCAGTTTCTCCGGAAGTATGGACTTACCCCTGATGAAACTTGTACCGTCGTATGGGGGGAAGTGCATACAAGTTGTTGCAAAAAAAATCAAAGCGATTTGAGAGCAAGTCCTAAACTGAACTTATCCGAAATTTTGTGTGGGAGGTACCTGAAGGAGTGTGCCGATTGAGTCCATATTGGAACCTCATCTAAGTCTGGTAGAAATTTCACGATGTGCAAAGTATGGACCAAATCGGTTACTTCCTTCAAGAATTATCGTACGCACAAATTTTCCGAACATTTTGGAACTTTTGTGGGGGAGGTACCGGAAGGAGTGGACCAATATAGCTCATCTTCGAACTTAAACTAAGTTTGGACAAAATATTACGAAAGCCAAATTTTGGACCGAATCTGTTGATCCGTTCGAGAGTTATCGTGCGCTCCAGCCAGACATACGGACGGACGGACGGACATGCCTAAATCAGCTCCACATTGCCTGAAACGGATTTCGTCCAAACATACTTGGGGTCTAAAACCATTATTTCGATGGGCCACATTTAGCATAAATGCTGTGGGTATAAAAATGTGTTGGTACCCAAACAAATAAAATTGAGATATTTTACAAAATGTTGCAAACATATACTTGTTTATATTTGTTTGTAATCAGTCCCAAACAAATATTTGTTTGGATCCAAACATATTTCTAAAATATATTTTTCTGCGTGTATTGACACCATTCGTGGTCAGAAAATTGAGCACGCCTATGCTCATGTTTACACCATACGGAGTTGATTTTGAATCGGCTTTTTTATACCCTCAGCCTTTAGGCTAAGGAGGGTATATACACTTTGATACGATGAAAATGTGCCTCATCGAAATAATGGTTTTAGACCCCAAGTATGTTTGGACGAAATGTGTTTCAGACAATTTGGAGTCGATCTAGCCATGTCCGTCCGTCCGTCTGTCTGTCTGTCTGTCCTGCTGGCTGGAGCGCACGATAACTCTCGAACGGATGAACCGATTCGGTTCAAATTTTGGCTTTCGTAATATTTTACCCAAACTTAGTTTAAGTTCGAAGATGGGCTATATCGGTCCACTCCTTCCGGTACCTCCCCCACAAAAGTTCGGAAATGTTCGGAAAAGTTGTGCGCACGATAACTCTTGAAGGGAGTAACCGATTTGGTCCATACATTGCCCATCGTGAAATGTGTACCAGACTTAGATAAGGTTTCAATATGGACTCAATCGGTCTACTTCTTCGGGTACCTCCCACACAAAATTTCGGAAAAGTTCAGTTTAGGGCCATCTCTCGAATCGCTTTGATTTTTGTTTTATCAACTTGTATTCACTGCCCTCCATGCGACGGTACAAGTTTCATCAGGGGCAAGTCCATACTTCCTGAGAAAATAGCCTGAAAGTTGCAAAAACCCCTATGACACCGTGTGAGGTGGTTGGAGCGCAAGATAACTCTAGAACGGATCTGCCGATTCGGTCCAAATTTTGGCCTTAGTAATATTTTGTCCAAACATAGTTTAAGTTTAAAGATAAGCCATATCGGTCCACTCCTTCAGGTACCTCCCCCACAAAAGTTCCAAAATTTTCGGAAAAATTTTTCGTAAGATAACTCTTGAAGGGAGTGGCCGAGTTGGTCTATACTTTACACATCCTAATATATCTACCAGATATAGATCAGGTTCAAATATGGACTATATTTGTCCACTCCATCCGGTACCTCCCACATAAAATTTCGGATAAGTTCACTTTAAGACCTGATATGGGATCACTTTGATTTTTGTTGAAGCAACTTGCATTCGCTGCCTCAATTACGATGGGAAAAGTTTTTTCAGGGGCAAGTCCATACTTCATGAGCAAACAGCCCGAAGAGTGTAAAAAACCCCTATGGCACCATGTGTTGTGGCTGGAGATCCACTTTCATAACGGTCAATGTCGATTCATTCCTTTAAGTATTTCCTCTGCAAAACGTTTGCTCTTTTATCCTAATCAACATTTTTGTCGGTTCAAACGACCAAAATTTTTACGTAAATACATACGTTTTTTGGGAACAAATTGTTTCAATATACACAGGCTGAGGGTATATCTCTGTCGGCAAAGCCGACTGATACATTTTCACTTGTTTTTTTTTAATTTTTTAATTTTACCGATTGTTTTCGATAACTCAAAAATGTGTTAGAGAATCGCACTACTGATCACAATGAATAAATAAATTTAATATTGCAACACGATTCGAGAATGAGCTTATACCAAATTAAAGCGCAAACTCTTTTAATAGTTATCGTGTCCACCAGTCATTTTAGTTGGACGCTGTAGATCTTTTTAGAGCTTTTGGACCATTATGTCAAGAATCGTGTTGCATTTTTGTGAAAGAGGTACCCGAAGGTGTAGTCCAATATAAACTTTTTAGAACTTGATCAACGTTTGGAAAAAAAATTTAAAATGTGCAAAGTTTTGAAAAACTCCGATACTCGGTTCGTAAGTTATCGTACTTATCAGTAATTTTAGTTGGCACAGAGGGGCCGGGAGGTCAAGCTGCCTCAGACAAATTCGAAACGATTCAGGAAATGCCCTTATACTGGACTTTTGCGCGACATTTTAAAATGTTTTGTGGGAGGTGCCTGAAAGGGCGGACCGCTATAGCCATATTTGAATCTCCTTCGAACTCCCTTCGCACACATAGAGAAAGCCACAACTTCGATATAAAAGTTCAAGTGAATCAGAACAACACGATAGTTGGTCACAGGATTACGGCGCTTTCGAAGTTAAGTTGCAAAACCAAGCTCGGCTCGATTCAAATTTTTTAAATGTTTTCTCTAACTTTGCTGCATTCACAACACTGTGCCATTTCTCAGCAGCAATGAAAACGAAAGTGATCATTTTATTGTTGGGGATAGAAGGAAGAAACTAAAAGCAACATAACCTACAGATCAACTCGGTGAACACCTTCTCTTTCGTTGGCAGCAAAAGTGGCAATAGTAGAAGCAGCGGCAACTGGCAATGGTTGAAGCAACAAAAAAACTCAAACGGCACGTACCACACTCCACGTTATGATGCTGCAACAAATGGTGATTAAAGCAAAGTGGAAGTAACGAAAAAAAAGACAATAGCCAACATGAATGGATGAGTGGTGGTGGATGGTTATGATGGTGGACGCAAATGGAGCGTATGGATTGGTGGGATTGGACGAGGGAAATATTATTGTAACTGCATCCAAGTTAGCAGCATTACAGCAAAGAAAAGAGATACAAAATTACTTAAAGAAAACATTACGTTATGATTGTTGTGCTGTTGTTGTTGTTGCTGATATTGGCGGCCATGGCAAACTGTCGCGTAATAACCGCCATAGAAGAGGCATGCAACAAATGCTCAGCTATTTGTGTGTTGTTGTTATTGTTTCGATTTTTCGCTGCTCTATGAATTAATATCCGTCCGTCCAATTGTGGGGTTTTCTCAGTTTACGTCAATATATTTTTGTATGGATTTTTTTGGGTGCTGTTTTCAGCGTCTTCCATAACTTCTTTCTTTTTGCTTTGTTTTTTGTTAATTCAAAAAACAAAAAATGGCAGCGACATCAGCCGCGCTTCAGAGTACCACCGGAGCAAAACGCTGTAGTTCAAATTTGTAATCATATTCCCTAGTTTGTTACAGTTGCCCACCATCTGTCGTCGCGTAAACAACGGTATTTGTTGTGAAACCGAATGTAAAACGACGCTGTTGTCGCACACGCGCTTGTGCAAATCCTACGAAAAACGCTAACGGAAATTCAAACAAACCAAATAACGAAAAAAAAACAAAACCATATTTTTCTACCGTTTTCAATTGCCAGCTACCATTCATTGTTGTTTGTCGTTGTTGCACAAATATTAACAAGAAATTGCAGCAAAACTAAAAAGACTGTCATTTAGTACAGAAAGTGAAGGTGTTTAATTTGTATATTCGGTAAATTTTGCCTAAAACGCTAATAAATAATGCCCTATAAGGCCTGCAAGCCTCTGAAACTGTGGACTCGATAAGACTTAATGGCCAAACTCTAAATGGCATCGTTAATGATATTGCCTGCAATCAGTGTTAAACAGACAAGTGCTTTCAAAGTGAACTTTAATTTTTGTAATAATTAAGCAAATCGCCTGCCAGGACTTGATTTGAAATTCGTGATCCAGTTATTGGAATATTGAGATATTAAATACTAAGAGAAATAAATTGAAAACTAAATACATATTAAATTTTAAATTCGTGGTTGCTGCTCACAGTTACGAAAGGTTATTGTGGTTTGGCTGGTTACCAAATGTTACTGTACTAAACAATTTAGAATTATCTATAAACAATTTTAACTGAGACCAAAAATAGCATCCCTTGACAAACAGGAGAATGTTGCAAATTTAGTGACTAAGCTAATTAATATCCTACCAGGGATAAAAAAAACCGTGTGTGATGTGGAGAAATCTTTCTGTAGTAGCTCTCGATTCCGTGGTCCTCGGAAAAGTAATTCAAGTATCATCACTTTTTCTTTGAATGGATTCCTGTAGTGGAATTCTGTAACTCATGTTTGGGTTACCAACAAAAATCGGTAACACTAAAACGTAATATTATGAATAACAAGTAGAAAAGTATCAGTCGGCTTTGCCGACAGAGATATAACCTCAGCCCATGTGAATTGAAACTTTCATCTAGGGTTTTTCATAGTTTTGGACATTTGAACATGCCGACAAAAATGTGGATTAGGATTAAAGTACAAAAGTGTTGCGAAAGAGGTACTTGGAGGAATGGACCGACATTGTTCATTACGAAAGTGGATCTTCCTTTAGAACAGCCCTTAAATTGCACTTAAACAAAAATGTTGAAATTTTGCGGGGGAGGTACCTTAAGGAGAGGACCAATATGGGTCATTTTAGAAGTTAAAATAAATTTGGACAAAATATTAGAAGATCCAAAGTTTGGACCAAGTTGGATACCCTGTTCAAGAAAGTGTATCGTGCATACCATTTTAGTGGAATTTTTTAAATGTTGGGGGAAGTACTGAAAGTTTTGGACCGGTATTGCCCATCTTCGAACTGAAGCTAAGTTTGGGCAAAGAATGACTAAGGCTAAATTTTGTATCAAATCGGTTGACCAGTTCGAGTGCTATAGTGCGCTCCAGCCACTACACATGATGCCATAGCAATTTACAACTTTCGGGCTATTTTCTTAGAAAGTATTTACTTGCCACTGAAAAAACTTGTACCAGCGTAAAGGGGGTCAGTGCAAGTCAGAATGCAAGTTGCTTCAACAAAAACCAAAGTGATTGGAGAGCAGGTCTTAAAGTGAACATATCTGAAATTCTATGTGGGAGGTACCCGAATTAATGGACAAATATAGTCCATATTCGAACCTGATCTATACCTGGTAGATATATTAAGATGTGTAACGTATGGACTAAATCGGTCACTCCCTTCAACAGTTATCGTGCGCACAATTTTTCCGAACATTTTGAACTTTTGTGAGGGTGGTATCTGAAGGAGTGGACTGATATGGCTTATCTTCGAAATTAAACTAAGTTTGGATAATATTTGCATAAATGCTGAGGATATAAAAAGTTTGCTGCCCGTGAAAGATGGACCACATCGTTGTACCCCACAAAATGTCAAACTTTTTCGCTAAAATGGTGCGCCGATAGCACTCGAAGAAAATAAAAAATTGGGTCCAAATATATGTACATATATCCGATATTTCGAACAAAAATTCAAAAAATTTTGTCACGAGTGCTGTTAAGGACACTTGTAGGATCGGTGTGAACTTTTTTGCAGCACGTTGTTCTGTCCACCCTTTTCACGACGATGCAATTTTTTGGGGGCAAATCGATACTTCCTGAGATAATGTCCCAAAAGCTCTAAATAACCCTGCATCAACTCAAACGACTGTCTTAAAAATATCTTCCAAACGTTCATCAAGTTCTAAGAAGGAGTCTATTAGAAAACATATTCAGGTAAACAAAGTGCCTGATAGGAACGATAACTATCGAAAGGAGTCTTTGACATTGCTTCATCATTTGCGCATCGTAATATTTCTCTCACACTTAAATCATGTTCTAATATGGACTATAAAGGTCCACTCCTACGGGGATCTCCCACACAAAATTTCAAAATTTTTCGCAAATGTGCATTTTAGGAACCAGCCTAGGATCGGTTTAAAGCAGGCATTCATCGCTGCTCATATTAGGAAAATATAAGTTTAATCGAAGGTAAGGCCATATTGACTGAGATAATTAACATAAAGCTGTGAAAAGCCTACGGGAGTAGACTTAAAGGGAGTCCTCAATTTGGTCCAATTATTGTACATCGCAACTGTTCTTCCAAACTTACGTCAAATTCGAAGTTGTACTAACCCGTCAGCTTCTTGGGGAAACTCTCCTACCACTCCAAAAAATTCACACATTAAGACTTAATGGACTACATCAGTCCAAAAATTTTGAAAAAGTGCAGTTTAAGACCTGCTCTCGAAGCGCTTTGATTCTTTTTGCAACAAATTTTATTCGATGCCCCCATTACGACGGTATAAGTTTTTCAGGGGTAAGTCCATGCTTCCATACTAAGCCGATCCATTCCTTCAGGTACCTCCTCCGCATCACTTGTGAGCTTAAATCCAAATACCGACATATATGTTTTGTCCGAAAGTTCATGCGTCCAAAAGTGGCCACATTATCTGAAAACACCCAAATACATAATTATTAGGGAAAATGATTTTGGTTTCATAGCCGGTAATACATGCGATATTGTGAATAGATGAAAGTGTCAATTCACACAGACTGAAGTTATATCTCTGTCGGCAAAGCCGATTGATACTTGTTTTCCGAGAAAATTACCAATTTTTTACTAAATTTGAAAGAGTTAAGGCCTGGGTACATACATAAGCTGCCTCGGCAGAATAAAGAAGAAATGTCAGAAAAGAAGCATGCAAGGCAGCTTATGTACCCAGGCCTTTTGGATGTGCTCTTTTCAAAACTCTACTTTCAAAAAGTTCTATGTTGAAAAATATTTTTATTGTTTTGCGGGAAAATTGCCGTCTACGAGATACTCTTTTTGCTAAAACTTTAAATGCATCCATTGTATCTCGTTGAATATTGGACGGTTTAGTATCTTTGGACCAGAACCAGAGAAACAGGATAAAAATCCGATTTGCTTTGCTATTTTGAATTTTAAGAATCATCTATACATAGTTCGTATGTTCTAGAAAGACGTCTATTGAGATTTGAGGTACATATTTGATTTTTTGCTTGTTTGCTTCAAATTTCAACGGTTTGATAAGTGTAGACCAAAACCCGAGAAAAATTTTTAAAGAAATTTAACCTTGGCGATTTTGACCATGCAGATGAAGTTTGAAGTATTATATGTGTTCACATTTTTTGTTCTCTAAGACAAGAGCTACAAGAGCCTATAACCACGAAAGTTGATGAGATAGGGAAAAACGGCGAGGCACTGAGTCATCAAAACTTAATTTTTGAGAAGAAATGTGGATATCCTGAAAGGGCCGCCATATTCTACAGTGGTAAATATTCTCTAAAATGTATGGGAATGGCTTATGCGTAAAATCTACGACTCTAGTAGACAGTACGCTTCCAGTAATTAAGTTGTTGAAGGAATAAGGCAAGCCCTGTCAGGCAAAAAGAATCCTTGACATGATATACGGCTGTATACTTAATCAGGAGATATATTCTTATATTGAATAATACTGAAAGTACTTTGTTTTCAATATAGAGTTAATATGTATCGATATTCTAATACAATTTTTCTGAATACCTAGGTTCTATTCAAATGAGCCAATTATACCCTCAGCCTTTAGGCTAGAAGGGTATATACACTTTGATATGAAAAATGTCTGTCTGTCTGGCTTGTGCGCACGATAACTCTCGAACAGTTCAATCGATTCGAACCAAATTTTGGGTATCGTAATATTTTGTCCAAACTTAGTTTAAGTTCGAAGATGGGCCATATCGGTCCACTCCTTCTGGTACCTTCCAAACAAAAGTTCAACATTTTTCTGTAAAATGGTCTGAACGATAACTCTCGAAGGGAGCAATCGATTTGGTCAAATTTTGCACATCGTATTATTACTTCCAGATATAGATCTGGTTCGAATATGAACTATATCCGTCCACTCCTTCGGGTACCACCCACACAAAATTAGGATAAAGTGAAGTTTAAGGGCTCCTCTCGGATCGTTTTTCAACTTTTTTCAGTAAGTTTTCCTTGCGGCTCCCTTTATGACGGTTTTTTTCTTGCGGAAGTCAATAATTCCTGAGATATTGGCCTAAAAGCTACAAGAAACCCTGACGGCATCAACCAAAATGGCAAATCCGCAACATAATCCTCGCAGGGAGTTTTTGATTGGTAAAGACTTGGCACATCGTATTATTTCTTCCAGTCATGTATCAGGTTGAAATATGGACTATATCTTCCCACTCCTTCGGGTACTTCCCAAACAAAAGTTCGAACATGTTCGAAAAATTTGTGCGCACGATAACTCCTGAAAGGAGTAACCGATTTGGTCCATATTTAGTTCACAATGGGTTTAGATAAGGTTTCAATATGAACTCAATCGGTACACTCCTTCGGGTAGCTCCCACACAAAATTTCGGAAAAGTTTAGTTTAGGGCCTGCTCTCGAATCGCTTTGATTTTTGTTGTAGCAACTCGTATTCACTGCCCCCCATACGACGGTACAAGTTTCATTAGGGGCAAGTCTAAACTTCCTGAGAAAATAACCTGAAAGGTGCAAAAAAACCCCTATGACACCGAGTGTTGTGGTTGGAGCGCAAGATAACTCTCGAACGGATCTGCAGATTCGGTCCAAAATATGGAGAGTGTCCATTGATAAAAAAAAATATTGGGCAGAAAATATGTATTAGGCTCTCGGAATATTTTGAAAATCGATGTTTATATGCCAAAAAATATTCTTATGAAGAAATCGACAGAAACAATTTATAAAGCCAATGTTTTATACTGAATTGTGTTCCAAATGATCAGGACCACAACAAAATTACAAAGAAGTCAAATTTGACAGCTTTATAAGTCCAAAACAGAATAAATATGGTAACTATAATTCCCAGTTTTGCCTTTACAATTAAAAAATTAATATTTTATCTGACCGATGTAACTGTTATTTGACATTTGAGGTCCCCAGAGGTCGCAAAACTTCTAAAACAAAAATCATCAAAATTGGCCAATGTTTTGGTATAGCCCCCATATAACGATAATTCCCCATATTTTAACCGAAAAAGCATTTTTTGACAGAAGCTCTTAGTTGACATTTGAGGTTCCCAGTGATCACAAAACTTCAATAAAAATTGTCAACATATGTCCCGTATAAAGGTACCACACGATTGAAAACATTTTTAGATACATTTTCTGACCTAATTTTTGCATTTGGCTTATCCATGGCCGAAAACTTTAACCCCTCCCTGAAATTTAGTTATGAATATGGTTAGATCTACTTACTTACTTAGCTGGCCCATTACAGAACATTTGTTCCATAGGCCGAACTAAGAAAAGATCTCCAATTCTCTCTATTTGTTGCTTCGCACACTTTCATCTCTTCATCCACTTGTTTGCGCCATCTATTCCTTGGCCTGCCAATTCTGCGTGCACGAAGAAGAAGAATGTTTCTCTCAAACACATCAAGCACTGCCATGTCTGCTTGCGCAAGTACCCAGGCTTCGGAGCCATACATCACCACGGGTAGTATCATTGTTTTGTAGAGCGTTATTTTCGTTTGGCGAGATGTGGCTTTGTTTTTAAACTACTTACTTAAACCAAAGTAGCATATGTTGGCCAATACAATTCTTCTTTTTATTTCACATCTGATGTCGTTTCTTGTGTTTACGGCGGTGCCGAGGTATACGAAGTCTTTTACTACCTCAAAATTATAGGAACCAACTTCAACAGTTGGTCCAATCTCAATGGACGCATTGCGCGTCGACACCATCAACTTGGTCTTCCCGCCGTTTACCGCCAGACTCACTTTAGCAGATTCTCCTTCGACCTTCATAAAGGAATCGGTTACTTCTGTTACTGATCGTCCCATGATGTCTATATCATCAGCATAAGCAAGTATCATGTGGCTATTGGTGTAGATTGTGCCACTTCTGTTGACGTTTGCCTCTCGTATAACCTTTTCCAGCAGGATGTTGAAGAGATTACACGAAAGACTGTCTACAAGTCTGAACCCTCTTTTGGTACAAAACTCTTCGCAGAGGTTATTTCCTATTTTAACTGAGAATCATGTGTCAGTTAGAGTCATTTTACAAAGCCGGATGAGCTTTGCGGGGATACCAAATTCAAACATGGCTTGGAATACCTTTGAACGCAGCGTGCTGTCGAAGGCTGCTTTGTAATCGACAAAAAGGTGGTAGATGTCGATCTGCATCTCTTGGGTCATCTCCAGGATTTGTCGCAGGGTAAATATCTGGTCAATGGTGGACTGGTCAGGTCTAAAGTCGAATTGATATGGTCCAATTATCTCGTTGACCATAGGCTTTAGTCGTTCGCACAATATCCCTGACACGATCTTGTAGGCAGTAGGGAGTAGACATATTAACCTTTAGTTAGAGCATACAGTCTTATCTCCGTTCTTGTGGACGGGACACAGGATACTCAGGTTCCAATCGTCGGGTACTCGTTCTTCCTGCCAGATGGTGCTAACTAGCTGATGAATACTCCTTATCAGCGTGTCGCTCCCGGTTTTGAACAGCTAGTCTGGTAAGCCATCGCCTCCTGCTGCCTTATTATTCTTCAGCCGATTTATTACCGTCTTTATCTCATCTTGGCTGGGCGGTATACATTCAATACCATCTTCTGGGATTGGGTCTGTGGTATCTTCGTCGTCTTCGCTGCGAGTGGATACCAACAGTTTAGAAAAATGTTCTTTCCATATCCTGAGCACACTATCTCTATCAGTAACCAAATTACATTGCTGGTCTCTACAGGAGGATGTGCCTGTACCAAAGCCATCAGATCTAGATCTACACTCTTCGTAAACAATTTTTATTTTACTTGTTTTAATTTTGTTTTTATATACATCAAACTTTGAACACCTTTCGTATTGGCAATCTTTGTCGGTCTAATATAAAACAAGTGGAAATTTTAAAACCTGTTCACAGGATTTTAAATAAAAGTTTGAACAACAGTATCTTTCCTATGAAGACAATATAACTTCCACATATTTAAGAATATGAGACCCATGTTAATTCTACATATTTCCGTAACATAAGTGTTAATAAAAGTTTCATATTTTAATAAAATACATTAACAGCCTGTTCATGTATGTCGACCGAAAGGTTTCTTGCGCTTCCGAAGTGGAAAAAACTCATTTTCTGTTCATGTAAACGCCTTCGAAACGAAAATATATGCGACCGACAAGCCATACGAAATAACACGTAAACGTACACTTTTCCATTAAATTTGGGTTTATGTATTTCGAAAGGACTGTCTCTTATAGAAAGAGAATGTCAAAATCACTCACTTGCTTTGTAGCTGCCGAGTAGAACGTAAACTCGCGAATAACACCGAAAATCTTCAAACAAATTTATGCAACACATTATTGAAACAAAATAAAAATTTTAAAGACACTTTTTTATTGGGGGTTCATTCATTATTTTGAAGAAATCAATAAAATAAAATAATTCAAAATACCGACACATTTTATTTTTTAAACAAAACAAATCACACGTATTCCAATTTTCCAATTTTTAGACGGATGTGAGTGACTGCTTTCCTTTCGTACAGGTTTCCGTGCGACATACATGAACAGGCGGTAATTGTTAATCAACAATTTTTAGTTTTACGTACATAGCTTCATATTTATCAATTTGTTGAGACAACTATCCTCATTTTTAAATCCTATATCCTTAATAATCCGTAACTAAACATTTTCATACTATCGAGGCATCAAATCTTGTCTAATTTGTTTAAATAATTATTTACATTTATTATTTAGAAAACGCCTTTTACGGCACAGACAATCATATTTATCCAAGAATCATACCATGTTATTTATCCTCTCGAAATTCCGAAAAGGATTTATTTCGTGTTATAATAATATCTCATTTAAAATATTAACAAATATAAATTCAAAGTTCAAGGAACTTTTAGTCGCAGCACATAACTAAAGACACGTGTTGTAAAATTCACACCTAACATGGAATTGGTCCAGACAGTCTCGTTAACTAACGAACGAAAGAACGAAGAAACGAATAAAATGGGAAGAAGAATCAATGCCACAATTTCGTTACAGACAAAAAATTCAACGCCTTCTCATTTTGACCTTAAACATGAAAACCAATTTATTTGTGGTAGACATTAAAACTTTGTTGTCAAGAATTTGCCTGGGAATTTTTGTTAAGCACGAATGGTTTCAATTTTACAAAAAGAAAATAAACAAGGTGGTAAAACATAACCATTTTCAAAGTATTTGTGAAATTTGAAAATTTGGATAACTCTTACACAATTACGACATTTCTTTAACCAAATTAAATATTTTCTTAAAAACTTTAACTAAACCAATTTTAAATAGTAAAAGTGATATACCTTGTTAAAGAATGTTTGTCATGGTTTTCAGCACTATTCAAAATATAAGACTACTATGTTTTGATATGCTGTTGCTCTCTCATGTAGAATAAATGATGGCCAATTATATAATTTAAAGTTCATCTTTTGTCTGTTTGCAGTGATTAATGGCTAAAGTTACACGCCACCCAAAAAAAAAAGTGAAAACAAAACAAATAAACCCAGCCAGCCCCAAAAAATTTTAACCTTTCTTCTTTTAGTATTTTTTTTAATTAAAATACTACATTGTTGTTAGTGGGCGAGTGTGTAGCTATTCTTTATTGTGTGTAGCATAAAAAATACCATAGTATATATGAACTATGGTATTTTTTTTTTTTTTTGTAAATTTTTGTAATTACATATTGTAAATCTAGTAAACTGGAAATTCACAACAACAAAAATTGAAAAATAAAAATATTCAACCCAAAATAAAAACAAAAGCACAATGTATATGAAACAATTATCTTTCAGGAAATATTCTGCAAAACTTTAACAATGTGTCTTTTAAAGCTATCCTCAGTTATTTAGCTCATCATTATCCACAGCACAATAAACAGTGTGTCATATTAAAGAAACCCCAACGAAATGATGTGAAAGTGTAACTCAAGTGAAATTAAATAATAATTCTACTGTCAATACAACAAAGAATTGTGTGGCGAGGAGGCAATTATCTACGGTAAATCCGACTTGCACGGATATGAAGTAATACGGAATTTCGCTGAAATTAAAGCGTTGCGAATATTTCACTTAACCGCTGGCATCTTTCTTCTTTCCATTTTAACTTGTTAATTGTTTTATGAATGAATTGGAGGCATCAATGATGTTCCAAAGATGCGTTTCAACTTTCATTTTCTTTTGTTGTGCATTGCCTTAATTGATTGGATAACAACAACCGGATCATCACCGTCCATTGTTTCGCAATACTATAAGCCGAATCAATTTGCCACAGGTAAGATCTGCAGTTATTTTAATAAACATATGTTCTAAAAGTTTTATGTATGTACTCGTATATTCTTGATTGTATACGTACGCTGTAAAAAGAATAAATTGCAATTTAGAAAGCAATTAAAAAATGCATTAATCTATATATATAAAAGAGCGGTGAGGTGAGGTATTCACTGACTGATTCATCAGCGCCCAGACGAAACCGCTGAAGCTAGAAAGTTGAAATTTTGGGTGTAGGTTGCTGTTGGTGTGTAGGGGTGAGATAAGGATGGGTTTTTGGAAATTCGACCTAGAAGTGTACGAAAAGTACTAAAAGGTACTAAATATGGTACCCTTTGTATTAGGCAAACGGTAAGAGCTAGAATATTGAAATTTGGAATGAGGGTCACTGATGGAGAGTTAGAAAGATGTACCAAATGGTTATTGGAAATTCGAACTATAAGTGTACGAAAAGTACTAAAATTTACAAAATTTAGTACCAATTGTATATTTTGAACGGATATAGCTAGAACCATGGAATTTGGTATGGAAATCAAGGTTGGGAAGTGGTGTTGATGTAATTAAATGGTTTTGGAAAATCGTACGAAAAGTACTAAATGGTACTAAATTAAGTACAACTTGGATTTGGGTGAACGGATAGAGCTGGAATCCTGAAATTTGGAATGATGAAGAGTAACAATGAAAGGTTTTTGGAAATTCGAACTATTAGGGTACGAAAAGTACGAAATGGTACTAAATTTAGTACAAATTGGATTTGGGTGAACAGATAGAGCTGGAATCCCGAAATTTGGAATGAGGGTCACTGATGAAGAGTAACTATGAAAGGTTTTTAGAAATTCGAACTATAAGTGCACGAAAAGTACTAAATGGTACCAAATTTAGTACAGTTTGAAATTAGGTGAACGGATTGAGTTGGAATCCTGAAATTTGGAATGAGGGTCACAAATGGAAAGTAACAAAGAAACGTTTTTGGAAATTCGAACTATAAGGGTACGAAAAGTACGAAATGGTACTAAATTTAGTACAATTTGAATTTGGGTGAACGGATTGGGTTGGAATCCTGAAATTTGGAAAGAGGGTCACTAATGGAAAGTAACAAGGAAAAGTTTTTGGCAATTCGAACTACATGTGCACGAAAAATAATAAATGGTACTAAATTTAGTACAATTTGGATTTGGGTGAACAGATAGAGCTGGAATCCCGAATTTTGGAATGAGGGTTACTGATGAAAAGTAACAATGAAAGGTTTTTGGAAATTCGAACTATAAGTGCACGAAAAGTACTAAATGGTACTAATTTTAGTACAATTTGGATTTGGGTGAACGGATAGAGCTGGAATCCTGAAATTTTTAATGAGGGCCACTGATGAAAAGTAACAATGAAAGGTTTTTGGAAATTCGAACTATAAGGGTACGAAAAGTACGAAATGGTACTAAATTTAGCACAATTTTAATTTGGGTGAACGGATTGGGTTGGAATCCTGAAATTTGGAAAGAAGGTCACTAATGGAAAGTAACAAGGAAAAGTTCTTGGAAATTCGAACTATATGTGCACGAAAAATAATAAATGATACTAAATTTAGTACAATTTGGATTTGGGTGAACAGATAGAGCTGGAATCCCGAAATTTGGAATGAGGATTACTGATGAAAAGTAACAATGAAAGGTTTTTGGAAATTCGAACTAAAGGGTACGAAAAGTACGAAATGGTACTAAATTTAGTACAGTTTGAAATTAGGTGAACGGATTGAGTTGGAATCCTGAAATTTGGAATGAGGGTCACAAATGGAAAGTAACAAAGAAAAGTTTTTGGAAATTCTAAGTCCCAATTTACATTAGGCGAGTTTACTTGCGGCAATTGTCAGTTTGTATGTGAGAGAGGGTGCTGAGAGGCAAAGGGTTACCATATGCCTCACCTCTCTCTCCTACAAAATGAAAATTGCCGCAAGTAAACTCGCCCAATGTAAATTGGGACTAACTATAAGTACACGAAACGTACTGAATTTAGTACACTTTGGATTTGGGTGAACGGATAGAGCTGGAATCCTGAAATTTGGAATTAAGATTACTGTTGGAATCTAGAATTGAGATATGGAGGTAGCTTTGGAAAATCGTTCTAATGTGGATGAAGCAGTGCTAAATGGTACTAAATTCGATACAAGTTGTATTTGCGTGAACAGATTACTGTTGGAGTGTAGGATTGAGGTAGTTTTGGAAATGCGTACTTATGGAAAAGTGCCAAATTGAACTACATTGCAGATATATGAAAGTAGTTATTGGAAAGTCGTGTACGAAAACTGCTAAATGGTACAAAATTTGGTACATTTTGGTATTTGCTATATGGTACAGAATTTTGTTCAATTTGTGATTTTGTAAAGGGGTAGAACTGGAATTTTGAAATTCGGTTTTAGATTAGAAATTGGTGTTTAGAGAGGTGGTTTAAAGGAGGTTTTGAAAATGCTTATTTATACAAAAAGTACTAAATAGTATTATAATTGGTTTCAGAGGAACAGATAAAACTGGAAAAGTGAATTGCGGTTGGTATTTATGTTGAATATTAGAAGTAATTTTTGAAACCTACCTACATATGTGTACGAAAAGTTTGGTAACATGTTGGTACCAAAACCATGTTGGTATTGTGTAAACGGTTAAAGTGAGAACTGCATACTATAGGGGAACGAAAAGTACTAAATGGTACTAAATTTGGGCTCGGTGTAGGAACAAAGCTTGGATTATATAATTTGGACAAAAAACTACGAAATGGAAAAATATTTGTTAAGAAGATCATTCTGAAATTTAGATAAAGTTCGGAGTTTAAAAATTGTACTGAATATTGTTCTATTGATTTTATGCTAACGCGAAGGTGTTTATAAATAATAAAAAATAATGTACTGGAAGTATGTAGTTAAACGTGAAGTATCTTTTCAATTTTTTGTTTGTTTTTTTATGTTAATTTGAAAACGTGGTTCAATGCGACAATTTTGTTAACTAGAAGGTTATTATCCCCTGATAATAAAAAGGCTTAAATTGAAATGCATCAAAAAATGTACCGTTATATACGGTTAACATACCCGTGCACATTAACTAAAATTTTTTGTAAAAAAGTTTTTTTTCTAACCATAAATTCCGAATTTCGGTCGGAAAATGTGCAAAAAATCTTCAAATTACTCTAAGTCTTCAAAATATCTCTTCTAATAAAAGTGGATTAAAGTAGACATTTTTTTAAATGAAACTTTTGTATCCTCTGAGTATACAAGGTCCAAATTTAAAGAAAATTTGGCAATATAGATTTGTTCTATTTTTAAAATACACTAAGTCGAGGGGTACTGTTATATGGTGATATACGAATTTTTGTGGTCATTTTGAATTCCGAAAATTAGGTTCGTAGAATTTTCGGCATTCGTAGAATTTTCGGGTTCTTGGCGAAACCGCTGAAGCTAAAACCTTGAATTGTTGTGAAAGGGTGAGATAAAGTTTAGTGTTTGGAAACTCGTACTGGAAGGGAATGCTGTGTTAGTGAAGGGGTAAAACCAAAAGTCAAGTCTGAAATTAGCAATATGAGTAGCTGTTGGTGTATGTCTGTGATATGAGGTCGTAGTATTGGTAATTCGAAATAAAAAATATAGTAGGGGTGCAATACGGCAGATATATTTTTTTGGGAAATTCGAAATACAGTATTAAAAGGAATTAAATCAATTAAATGTTGGTATTAAAAATAGGTTTTAGTTCAACAGAATCGCCAGTGTTCACCTCTTCCATATTAAATATTGTTCATATATATTTTATTCCCTTTCCGCATACGAAGTAGCGGGCATTTGCTAGTAAGAAATAAAAAAGTACCAGCCATCAATGGACAGATCGAATACCGGCTAACAACAAAAACCTTTTCACCAAAAAATATATTTAGGAGGTCTTTAGAATTTTGTGGCTCTTTTTAACGTATGAACTTTAAGTACCTGAAGGAATGAATCGACATAGCTCATTTTTTAAGTGAATCTTATTTTGGGAATCTTTCCTTTCGATACACGTCGCGCCCACCAGTCTGTCGAAAAACATAATATCGCTGTAAAGAGGATAACAAAATGTACCTTCGCACTATAGGTAATTTGCCCAGTTTTTGAGGCAAAAAGTCGGTTTTGCAACTTTTAATAATAATAATTTTTTAGTGGACACATATGAATGACATTTTTCAAAATAGCGCAGTCAAAGTGAGAATTTCGAAGAAAAACTAAACAATATAAATTGTAAGGCCTATTTCAATGTGTTTAAAACCGTGGAAAAATAAATCAAATATAATTATATATAAAATGGAATAGATTGGCCACTGCGAGTGCAATTTATTAAATATATAATATAGCTTAAACATGTTGTGTAGCGACCAAAAACAGAAAAAGTCGAAAATAAATATTTTATTTTTCTTAAACTCACTTCATATAGACTTTTACTAAATTGGCCGTGTTTGGCCGTGATTTTGCCACCTAGAACACATTACTGAAAGTCTTCTGCATTGGTATTACTAGGTTTCAAAACCCGATTTTGCCCGTTTTTTGATATTTATCCGCTTTTATTAGGTTACTTCTCAATAAAAACAATTATAATTGTGGAAGTTTAGTTTTATGAAATAAATAACAAATATAAAAATATTATTGTTTACAATTTCATTGCAAGTAAAATAAGTTGTTGTTATATCCGTGGTTTTCTATAAACAGTGCGGTAGCAGTAAGCTTTATTTTATCTTTCTTTTACATATTAATCAGTGATACGGTTTAAAGGAGTACTAAACTCGCCTTTATTAACGTATATTTAAAAAATATCCAAAATTTTAATAGCAATTCGTTTGAAAATTTTCCCGAATTGTCAAAGTTTTTGTTACTAAGAAAACTAATGAAATTGGCATTGGAAGGAATAGCTTTGTTCGTTATATACGTAGTTGCTTATAACCGTTGTTCCTTATATCCGAATTTATCTGTTTAAGTCTTTGTTTTATCTCACTTTTACACATAAATAATTTAAAAAGTCAAAAAATCCTATAATTCCGTCGTTATTAATTTTTGCCTGGAAAACAGGGCAAATTACCAATAGTGCTTCCAAAAACTTCCAAAAGATTTTCGTACACACATTTTCGAATTTAAATTAAGTTTGGACAAAATATTACAAGATTCAAAGTTTGGACCAAATCGGTGGATCCATTTTAATTTAACGAATATTTTTGAGCGTTACCGAAATCAATGTACCGATAAGCATTAGAACAAAGTTTATACCAACGCAGCATCTTGTTCGAAAGTTGTCAAGCTTTTACAGCTTTCAGGTCATTTTCTTAGAAAGATGTGATCCGATATGGTTCCATCCATTTCTTCCAAAATACTTGGGTTCTGAAACCATTATTTCGATGAGACACATTTTGGGTGCATGAGAATTTATATACCCTCGGTAGCCTAAAGGCTGAGGGTATAAACATTAATGTATTTTTAAAGATACCAAATTAGACATATCATAGGTTTTCTTATAGAAACCTAGTATATATTGACGTAAAACGCCACTAGATATTGAATATTTTGTTAAAATATTGCAAAATTCTCGTCTTCTTCTCTACCTTTAACTTTTCATCAATGTGTATATGTACTCTATTTTCATCCTAAAATATTGGTCACCGTATGTATGTATATAGTTAGATTAATAATATAGTAGAACAGGAATTATATTCCTTAACTCTTGTATATAAACAAAAATTTAAATCGAAATTTGTAATCTATATATATCTATATAAAAGAGCAGTGAGGTGAGTGATTCAATGACTGACTGATTCATCAAAGCCCAGGCGAAACGACTGAAGCTAGTAACTTGAAATTTTGAGTGTGGGTTGTTATTGGCGTGTAGGGGTGAGGTAAGGCTGGGTTTTTGGAAATTCGAACTGGAACGGTACGAAAAGTACTAAATGATATTAGGCAAACGGGAAGAGCTAGATTTCTGAAATTTGGAAAGAGGGTCATTGATGGAAAGTTAGAAAGATGTACCAAAGGGTTTTTGGAATATCGAAGTATAAGTGTACAAAAAGTTACTAAATTTGATACCAATTGTATATTTTGAACATATATAGCTACAATCTTGAAATTTGGTATGGGAATCAATATAAGAAGTGCTGTCGATGTAAGGAAATGGTTTTGGAAATTTTTACTTACGTGTACGAAAAGTACTAAATGGTACTAAATTTAGTAAAACTTGGATTTGGGTGAACGGATAGAGGTGGAATCAAAAAATTTGGAAATAAGATTACTGTAGGATAGAGGTAGTTTTGGATATTCGTACTTATACGTACCAAAAGTACTAAATGGTACTGAATTTGGTACAATTTGGATTTGGGAGAACGGATAGAGCTGAAATCTTTAGAACTAAAATTACTTTTGGAGTGTAGGGTTGATATATGGAGGTAGTTTTGGTAATTCATATTAATATATTTAATATTAATGGTAATATTTGGATTTGGGTGAGCGGATACTACTGGAATCCTGTAATTTGGAATTATTATTACTGCTGGTTTGAGATATGGCAGTAGTTTTGGATTCTGGTTTGGTGGATTCCTGAATTAAAATTACTTGGTGTGTGGAATTGAGATAGTTTTTGAAATTCATACTTATGTGTACGAAAAGTACTAAATGGTACTACAATTTCCGAGAACCTTTAGAGTTTGAATCCTGACATTTGGAATAAATATTACTGTAGGAGTGGAAGTTTTAGTTAGTTTTGGAAATTCATACTTATGTGTACAAAAAGTACTAAATGTGATACAATTTGGATTTAGTGAACGCATAGAGGTAAAATTCTGAAATATAGAATTAATATTACTATTGGAGTGGAGGATTGAGATAGTTATTGAAATTCTTACTTTCGTACGGAAAGTATTAAATGGCACTGGGTTTGGATATAAATAGAGGTGGAATTCGGAAATTTTGTATTGTAGTCGCTGTTGGTGTGTAGGGTTAAGATATGGATGTGGTTGGGGATAAACGAAAAAATTTGGTTCAAATTGTTATTGCATAAATGGGTAGAGCTAAAATTGTGAAATTCGGTATTAGGATAGCAGTTGGCGTTTAGTGTGGAGATAAGGAGGATGCTTTGGAAATTCGTACTTATGTATACGAAAAGTACTGAATACAAGCCTAAATTAAAATATCTTAAAAAATTAGCTGTTATATAGGGGTCATTTCAAAGCTTGCTTGCGCATTAGGCAACATTTATTTAAAAAAGTTTTTCTACATTTTGATATCACAAATTCCGAAATTACAGCTAATTCGGTTGGAAAATGGGGAAAAAATCTTCAAAATACCCGTAGCGTTATAATAAAACGTGGAATGAAATTTAGAATGTGGGTTGTTCTTGATGTGTAGGGGTGCGATAAAGTTTTTTTTTTTTGGAAATTCGAACTAAAGATATACGAACAGTATATAAATGAAATTAAATATCAATTGTAATACGTATTAGTATATCAAAATTTTCAGTGTTCCCCATTTTCATATTAATATTTTTCTATTATTCATTTTCCGCATACGCATAGTAAATATGTATATATAATAGAGTTGACGACTGACAGATATACACCGCCCAGACGAAACAGCGGAAGCTAGAATCCTGAAATTTTGGGTGAGGGTTAGTCTTGGGGCGAAGGTGGTCGATAAGGCTGGGTTTTTCGAAATTCGTCCTAGAAGGGTGCGAAAAGTGCTAAAATGTACTAAAAATGGTATCATTTGTGCGGGGGACCGACTTATAATCAACACTCAGACGAAACGGCTGAAGCTAGAATCCAGAAATATTGTTTGCGGGTTAGTCTTGGGTCGAAGGTGGTCGATTAAGATTGGTTTTTGAAGGTGGGACGACCGAATAATAATCAACGCCCAAATGAAATGCCTGAAGCTAAAATTATGGGTGAGGGGTAGTCTTGGGGCTAGGGTGTCGATAAGGCTGGGTTTTTGGAAATTCGTCCTAGAAGGAAGCGAAAAGTACTAAAATGTACTAGAAATAGTATCATTTGTGGGGAGGATCGATTAATAATTAACGCCCAGACGAAACCGCTGAAGCTAAAATCCTGACATTTTGGGTGAGCGTTAGTCTTGAGGCAAAGGTGGTCGATAAGGTTGGGTTTTTGGAAATTCGTCCTAGAAGTGTGCGAAAAGTACTAAAAATTGTGTCATTTGTGGGGAGGGCCGACTAATAATCTACGCCCAGACGAAACGACTGAAGCTTAATCCTGAAATTTTAGGTGATGGTTAGTCTTGGGTTTTTGGTGATAAGGCTGGGTTTTTAGAAATTCATCCTAGAAGAGTGCAACAAGTACTAAAATGTACTAAACGCCCAGACGAAACGGCTGAAGCTAGAATCCTGAAATTTTGGATGAGGGTTAGTCATGGGCCAAAGGTGGTCGATAAGGCTGGGTTTTTGGAAATTTGTCCTAGAAGGATTGGAAAAGTACTAAAAATATATCATTTGTGTGGCAGACCGACTGATAACCACGCAGAAGGTCGGGGGTTCGATTCCCCATCAAGCATTTTTTCAACGGTGGCAAAATACCCCTCAGTAATATTGGCGACATTTCCTAAGTATTTCAGCCTAGAAAACTTCTCCACAAGTGGTGTCTTAAGACACGCCGTTCGGACTCGGCGATAAACAGTAGGTCCCATATCATTGAGCTAAATATGAATCGGGGTGCACTCATTGATATGAGAAAAGTCTCCCTTGTCCCGTATGGGATGTTGTGGAACAATGTTTTGTTTTACTAGAACGGCACGAAAAGTACTAAATATGATACCATTTGTATATGTCGAACAGGTAGAGCTAGAATTTGAATGAGCGTCACTGATGGATTGAAGAATAGATGTACCAAACGACTTTTAGGAACTTAAAATATATGTGTACGAAAAGTACAAAAATTTACTAAATTTGGTATCATTTTGTAATAAGTGAACGGATGGAGCTAAAAGCTTGAAATCTGAATGAACATCAAAGTTAAGAAGTAGGGTTGATATAAGGAAATGGAAATGTGTACTATTGTGTACGATAAGTGCTAAAATTTGGTACAATTTGGATTGAAATTCGAAAAAAATGGAATTAAGATAGACGGATAGAATTGAAATTCTAAAATATGGAATTAAGATTGCTAATTGTGTTAAGGACTGAGATATGGTGTTAGTTTCCGAAGTTCGTACTTATATGTGCAAATAGTACTGAATGTGGTACTCTTGGGGATTTGCTAAAATATATAATTTTGGTATTGGGGTCAATATTGGTTTGTAGAACTGATATCAGTAGTGGAATTCTGTAACTCATTTTTTGAGTTACCGACAAAAATCGTTAAAATTAAAACGCAAAATTATAAATGAAAAGTATCCGTAGGATTTAGCATCAGGTTTATTTTGGTTGTTAACTTACCGAACATTTTCGTTAATTACCGAAATTATAAGCATTTCAATTTTACCGATATTTGTCGGTATCTCGAAAAATGAGTTACAGAATTCCACTACAGAAAGATATTTCGGATATTAGTGCATATGTGTACGAAAATTTCTAAATAGTAGAGGTGGAATTCGGTATCATAGTCGCTGTTTTGTGCAGGTTTGAGATATGAAGGTGGTTGCGCTAATATGTACCACAGATTTCAAATCTTAAGTACTAATCGGTACTAAATTTAATATTGCGTGTATTTTCTAATATTGCATTCGAATTCGAATAATTTTTTGTATTAGGGTCACTCTTGGCGTATATGTTTGAGATATGGACGTTGTTTTCGAAATACGCACTATACAGGCTTTATAGGATAACAGTTAGTTTTTAAAGTGGAGGTAATGAGGAGGTTTTGGAAATTCATATATATGAAAAGTACTATAATTGGTTTTGGGGGAACAATTAGAGCTGGGAATAAAAGGATAAAGCTGGAATTCAGATTTTCCCTATTAAATATTGTTTTAATGTATTTTATTCCCTTTCCGCATACAAGGTAGCGGGCACTTTGCTATTGACGAATATTTCAGCTTTGGTTGGAGGCACTTCAATAAAAAGGAACTGATGAGGATCTGTGGCGAGATCCGAAACAATAGTCTTCCTTGCCTTCCCCCTTGGTAAACCTCGACAATTTGTCCCACTAATACATTAAAGTTATTTTAATAAAATATTAAAACAACGACTATGGGCTAAAGCCTGACTATTTTGAAAAGCAAAATATAAGTCGTCATCCCAAATAACAAGTAAGAAAGTATCAGTCAGCTGAGCCGACAGAGATATGCAATCAGCCTGTGCAAATTGAAACACTTTTTTCACAAAAAACTTATGTAGTTAGGGGGTTTCAAAATTTTGGTCGTATGACGACAAAAATGTTGATTAGGATTAAAGTTCAAAAATTTTGCGGAAAAGGTACTTAAAGGAATGGACCGACATAGACCATGGGGGTGCCATAGGGAGTTTTTACACCCATCGGGATGTTTGCTCAAGAAGTTTATACTTGCCCCTGAAAAAACGTTTACCATCGTAATTGAGGCAGCGAATGCAAGTTGCTTCAACAGTGATTCGATAGCAGGTCTTAATGTGAACTTATCCGAAATTTTGTGTGGGAGGTACCGGATGGAGTGGACAAATTTAGTCCATATTTGAACCTGATCTATATCTGGTAGATTTATAAGGATGTGTAAAGTATGGACCAATTCGGCCACTCCCTTCAAGAGTTACCGTACGAACAATTTTTCCTAACATTTTTGAACTTTTGTGGGGGAGGTACCTGAAGGAGTGGACCAATATGGCTTATCTTCGAACTTAAGCTATGTTTGGACAAAATATTACTAAGGCCAAATGTTGGACCGAATCGGCAGATCCGTTCGAGTGTTATCTTGCGCTCCAACTACCTCACAAGGGGTCATGGGGTTTTTTTTGCAACTTTCAGGATATTTACTGGGGAAGTGTGGACGTGCGCCTGATGAAACTTATACCGTCGTATGTGGGGCAGTGACTACAAGTTGCTAAAATAAAAATCTAGGCGATTCGAGAACAGGCCCTAAATTGAACTTATCCCAACTTTTGTGTGGGAGGTACCCGAAGGAGTGGACCGATTGAGTCAATATTGGACCTCATCTAAGTCTGGTAGACATTTCACGATTTGCAATGTATGGACCAAATCGGTTACTCTCTTCAAGAGTTATCGTACGTACAAATTTGCCGAACATTTCGAACTTTTGTGGGGGAGGTACCGGAAGGTGTGGACCGATATAACCCATCTTCGAACTAAATTTAGACAAAATATTACGAAAGCCAAATTTTGGATCGAATGGGTTGATCCGTTCGAGGGTTATCGTGCGCTCCAGCCAGCCAGACAGACTGACGGACGGACATTGCTCAATCGACTCCAAATTGTCTGAAATACATTTCGTCCAAACATACTTGGGGTCTAAAACCAATATTTCGATGAGGGACATTTTGCCCGTATGAAAGTGTATATAAAAATGTGTGAAGAATAGACAATACTAAAATGACCTCATTAGTTCAAACGCAATTTTAATAGATACCAACACAAATACATCACAATTTTCTTGAACAGACTTACACATTTTTGTTTACATTTCAATAAATCAGCTTATCATTATTTTCAGATTGTGGTATACGACCTCCGAGGAGAGAACCCAGATCTAAATTACCAGTCGATGATCCCGAAACTTCACGTACTGCAAAAATAATCGCCGGCATTCATACCAAAGAAGGGCAATATCCCTGGCAAGCATCACTGGAGTTGTTGCATCCATCGTTGGGTTTCCTGGGACATTGGTGTGGTGCTGTTCTCATACATCAATATTGGATACTTTCCGCCGCCCACTGTGTACATAATGATCTCTTCAATCTACCTTTACCCCCTTTATGGACTGTAGTTTTAGGTGAATACAATCGGGCTGTGGAATCGGGCTATGAACAAAGAATACCTGTGGAGAAGATTGTTCTTCATAAAAGCTATCAAAATTTCCTACACGATTTAGTGCTAATGAAGCTGTCCAAACCTGCAGATTTATCTAAAAAATCAAATATTCGTAGAATTTGTTTACCATTTCTATTCAATGAACCTGCTTATACCGAATATGAAGATGACGATGATTTGGAGGCGGAGGAACTTGATGATCCGCTATTAATGGATTTGGGTCAAGTGCCGGATAAAATGGAAAATTTCCTTAGAAGTGTTCAGAATATAAGGAGACATCGCAACATAACAATGCCAACAATGAAAGATTTGTTAGATTTGAAAATTTCAAATAGATTAAAACGCCAGCAAACAGCCCAACAACGTCTTAGTGGTAGTCGCAATGGTCGTAGCGTTCGACGTCGTAATGATAAAATTTTGAAAATTTTCCAATATTCCAATGAAAATGATGGTATGTCAGAGCAGAAACATTTTCATCGTTATTTAGACAGTAATCCAGATTTACCCTATATCGATTGTGTGGCAACGGGTTGGGGTAAAGCCAATGTTTCGGGCGATTTAACAGATTTACTGCTAAAGACAAATGTTCCTCTGCACAACAATAGAAGGTAATAATTGTGGAATAAGGTTTTTATTAAGATAATTTGAAATATTGTTGTTGTTGCTTTATAGATGTAAAGATGCCTATGGCACCTTCGTGCGAATACATCGAGGACATTTATGTGCTGGAAAGTTGAATGGCAAAGGGGGGACGTGTGTGGTAAGTTGAATATAAAATTATAAAATGATATCATTACTTGAGTGATATACAACGTAATTAAAATTACAAAATTGCCAATTCGTACACTACTGTTTTACAAAACTTTGGACCTAAACGATATTTATAGTTTATAGCCTCAGTCATATACCTAAAAAGCCTATATACACATTAATACAACAAAAATGTACATAATCGAAAAAACCACTAGGGTTTTATACATCAAATAAAAATGACTGGTGAGCACGATCAATCTCGAACGGAGTACCTGACTTCCTCACTACCTTGCGCATCGTAGTATTTGATCCAAACTATATCGATCCACTTTTCAGGTACTAAAACGTTACGGTTAAACGAAGTTCAATTTTCAATGGCCATAAAATAACTACTTATTTGGAGTGACATGGCCTTTTTAAAATAATGGGTTCAAGGTTGTTTTTTAGGTAAATACGGATACAAAAAAATACTATACACTGCCCGTCACTTAAATTTATATTTAGTTTTATGAAGGACATTGGCATCAATTCCTTTCACCTTAAATGCGTACGATATTTTACATAGGAATTCTAAAAAAGTCTTTTCCAGTAGTGGAAAGCATTTTCGGATGTCCGGAGTGGTAATTTCATCACGATATTGGTCCATTTTAAACACTTCGAGCAGCGAATACTAACATTTCTCAAAAGCAATTCGGATATCCTGAAGGGACCGCCATATTTTGTAGTGGTAAATATTCTCTAAAATGTATAGGAAAGACTTCTGTGTAAAATCTACGACTCTGACAGACAGTACGCTTCCAAAAATAAACGTATTGAAGGAATAGTGCAAGCATTGTTAAGCATTACACGTGATTATGAAAGGAAATTGTGCGATTCCTTGCCAATACAGGATATAGGGGTGTGTCTTTAATCTGGAGGGATATACTTTTACTGAATATTACTGGAATTATTTCGTTTTTAAAATAGAGTGAATGTGCATCGATATTCTACTACAATCTTTATGTATACCCAAGTTTTTAAGGTGGGTCCTATTCAAATGACGCAATTTTTTTACATGAATTTTTGACTTTATTTTGCTTTCGTCGTATAATTCTTATATAAATCAGATATGAATACTCAAAACACTTACAATTAAATATAAAAAATCTTCAACATTTCATATTTTGCATAATTCCGGAAAAAAATAAGGTTGGAAAAAAATTGGTAGGGGGTCCTATTCAAGTGACGGGCAGTGTATATGTAAAACCGTTATTTGAAAATGGTGGTTTTTGCTGGTATTTCGAGTTCTCTATACATCCGAAATTTCTTTACCAAACATTATTGAACTAGGTCAATGTTTCGGTATATACCCGGAAAATTGGGTAAATACCCATTTGTGGGAATTTATTTGGGTATTTACTATATTGAATCGTCAATACAACTTCTTAAACCCAATTCCAGGTTTTAGGTTGTGAAATCGTTTCAAAATTGAGAGTTTACCAATACTTTAAACATGTGGGTAAATACTGGAGTATTAACCAAATGGGTAAAAATTCTTTAAATGTCTAACCAATTAACGTATGGTGCCAAAATGTGGCTGAAATCTTTTTTATATCAATTGAACTCCTGGCATTAAAAATGGGGTCTCTGGGTCCATGTTTTGACATAGCCCCCATATAACTGTACCTCCCTATTTAAGGTATTTTTTATCTGTTAGCCGCATGTTACAATCTTATTGGCTGTAATTTGGCACAGTGAGTTCTCAATGTTTATAAAATATCCTTGCAAAAATCTATTAACGTACTTATTTAGCTGGCCCATTACAGAACAATTGTTCCATAGACCCAACTAAGAAAAGATCTCCAAATCTCTCTGGTTAGTGTTTCCCTTTCTGGAATACCGCGCCTTGTCATCTCTTCATCCACTTGTTTGCGCCATCTATTCTTTGACCTGCCAATTTTGCGTGCACCGCCATGCGGCCCGAATTTATACGCCTTTTTCATTATCGCTCATTCTTCTGATATGGCCTGTCCAACGCAATCGCTGCATCTCGATACGTTTAACTATATTGATGTCGTTGTATAGCAGATACAGCCCGCGGTTCATACGACGTCGATAGTCACCGTCAACGCAGATTGGTCCGTAGATCTTTCGAAGAATTTTTCTCTCAAACACGCCAAGCACTGCCTTATCTGCTTGCGCAAGTACCCAGGCTTCGGAACCATTCATCAGCACGGGTAGTATCAGTGTTTTGTAAAGCGTTATTTTTGTTTGACGAGTTGTGGCTTTGTTTTTGAAGTGCTTACTTAAGGCAATTCTTCTTTTTATTTCACAACTGATGTCGTTAGTTGTGTTTACGGCGGTGCCGATGTAGACGAAGTCTTTTACTACCTCAAAATTATAGGAACCAACGTCAACAGTTGGCCCGATCTCTATGGACGCATTGCGCGTAGACACCATCAACTTAGTCTTCACGCCGTTTACCGCCAGACCCACTTTAGCAGATTCTCCTTCGACCTTCATAAATGTATCTGCTACATCTTTTACTGATCGTCCCATGATGTCTATATCATCAGCATAAGCAAGTAACATGTGGCTATTGGTGTAGATTGTGCCACTTCTTATGACGTTTGCCTCTCGTATAACCTTTTCCAGCAGGATGTTAAAGAGATCACACGAAAGGCTGTCTCCTTGTCTGAAACCTCTTTTGGTACCAAACTCTTCGGAGAGGTTCTTTCCTATTTTAACTGAGGACCTCGTGTCAGTTAAAGTCATTTTGCAAAGCCGGATTAGCTTTGCGGGGATACCAAATTCAGGCATGGCTTGGAATACCTTTGAACGCAGCGGGCTGTCGAAGGCTGCTTTATAATCGACAAAAATGTGGTAGGTGTCGATCTGCATCTCTTGGGTCTTCTCCAGGATTTGCCGCAAGGTAAATATCTGGTCAATGGTGGACTTGCCAGGTCTAAAGCCGCATTGGTATGGCCCAATTATTTCGTTGACCATAGGCCTTAGTCGTTCGCACAATATCCCTGACACGATCTTGTAAGCAATCGGGAGTAGGCTTATGCCCCTATAGTTAGAGCATACAGTCTTATCTCCTTTCTTATGGACGGGACACTGGATACTCAGGTTCCAATCGTCGGGTACTCGTTCTTCCTGCCAGATGGTGCTAACTAGCTGATGAATACACCTTATTAGCGTGTCGCCTCCGGTTTTGAACAGCTCGGCTCGTAAGCCATCGGCTCCTGCTGCCTTATTATTCTTCAGCCGGTTTATTGCTGTCTTTACATCATCTTGGCTGGGCGGTATACATTCAATACCATTTTCTGGGATTGGATCTGTGGTATCTTCGTCGTTTTCGCTAGATACCAAAAGGTTTGAAAAATGCTCTTTCCATATCCTGAGCACACTATCTGTATCAGTTACCAAATTACCTTGCTGGTCTCTACAGGAGGAGGTGCCTGTAAAAAAACCATCAGTTTGATGCTTCACTCTCTGGTAGAATTTTCGGACTTCATTCTAGCTCCTGTACATCTAGATTTTTCCACACTCCCGTTTTCCATCTCTCTATTTTTCCTGCGGAAAAGACGTTTCTCCTCTCTCCTTTTCTCCCTTTTCTCTCCTTAGCCCTGTATGCCGCATTTTTCTCTTCGGTAGCAGCACGACACTCCTGATCATACCATGGATTCCTTGGTGGAGGTCTCTTGTATCCAAGTATGGATTTTGCGGCTGCTTGCATGGAGTGGGCAATGCTTTGCCATTGCGCTGATATGTTATCGGGATGAGGAGTGCTTTGATTAAGCAATTGGGCTAGTTGAGTGGAATATGCTGTGGCTATCTGTTGTGATTGCAGCTTACCGATGTCTAACTTTCGTGTTGTGTCTGTTCGTACTTTGTTTGCTACGTTTAACCGGGTGCGTACCTTTGCTGCAACTAGGTAGTGGTCCGAGTCTATGTTTGCTCCTCGGAACGATCGTACATCCAACACGCTTGATGCATGTTTTCCATCTATCACAGCGTGATCAATTTGATTTCTTGTTCTTTGATCTGGCGACAGCCAGGTGCCATTATGAATATCGAGATGCTTAAATCTGGTAATGCTAAGTACCATGTTTATTGCAGCTGCAAAGTCTGCTGCTATCTATCTGTAGCGCCCATATAACCGTACCTCCCTATTATTGGCTCAGTGAGTCCTCAATGTTTATAAAATATCCATGCAAAAATCGATCAACGTAGGTCCACGTTTTCTTATAGCCCTCATAAAAGGTACCCCTATTTCGAGTATTTATCCAAGTATTGGGTAAAAACTATTAATCTGCAAACCAATTGATGTAGGGTGTCAAAATTTGGCTCAAATCCTTTCTATATGAACAGAACTTCTGGTTCTGAAAATGTTCAAAATTTTTCGCTAAAATGGTGGGCACGCCAACTTTAATTTAATTTTAAATTATTTTATCAAAAACACAGAACCTAGCCTACAGGTCCAAAATGGTTCCAAATACAGCATAAAAGTTACTACACCGAAAACTAATTAACTTCCAAAGGGAGTAACCGAATTGGTTAGAACTTTGTATATGGTAATATTACTTCCAGTTATAGATCGGGCTCAATATGGACTGCATCGGTCCACTCCTTCGGGTACCTCCCACACAAAATTCGAAAAATGAGAAATTTAAGAGCTCCTCTCAGGTTTTTTTTCAGCAGTTTGTCCTTGCGACTCCCTTTACGACCCACACTGATTCATAATTGTTTTTTTTCTGGTCAAAGCTCTGTAACTTTTGAATTCGGTATTGTAGTTGCAAAGGAATTCATATGTTCCAATCTAGTGGACCGATATAGTCCACCTCCTCGGGTACCTCCAACACAAAATTCGGAAAAAGTAAAGTTTTGGATCTGCCCTCTACCTAAATGATGCCGAAGTTTGCTTAGTAAGAATGTATGGTATATGTCAATGATTTGGTATAGCCTCACAGTACTGTACCTACAGACTCCACGTATTTTAAAGGAAACTCGTGATTCAAAATCTATATATTTTATATACCGCATAATTTTTTGTCAGATGCTGAGTGTATGTATCCTTTACCGATACGTAAAATCTTCAAAACACGTAAAATCTGGAGGTGCCTTCATATTGGGAATATAACAAAATATCATATATTTATCATTCATTTCTTTGAGCATCCCTACCCATTAAGAATCCGAAATGCCAAGTTAAAATCACAACAAGAAACAAGCTCAATGTGAAGTCTTTTAAGAACGTGGACATATTCCAGCAATTCTCTGCAGGATTTTTCACATTTCTGTAGAATAAAAAACCAAAGACAAACTTTTAAAACACCAAAGATCGGAACCGTTCTAAGGTTGCTATATTAAAACGTGGTCCTATACCGACAATTCTTTGCAGAAATACTATATATCCCCAGCGAAGACTATATACATAATTTTACCCATTCCTGTAGGAAAATGCGGCTAAAACCTTGAAAATACGGAAAATCAGACGGTACCCTTCTCTAAGGCCTATTTCACAACGTGGTCCCTGGGAGAAAATCTTGTAGTCTCAAAAAAGACAAAATACCAAATTTCAGACATTTCGCTAAGAAAATTTAGCCAAAAAATATTTTTGTCGAACCATCCCAGACAAACCAAACCATAGTGCATTGTTTCAATGGGCCATTATTAAATGTCTTCGTTTAATATCTGATGGATTTGAAAACGCAAAATAAACCAATTTGGAGGCATTAAAAATATAATTTTTACATTGAAAGTTGATGCCAAGAAGCTCCTCCTTGAGGCGGAACGCTCTAAATCTGTTCGGTAAATCCAAAATATAACAAAAGAAGACTTGTTATAAAGGGGGTATGTCTTTATACCTTTAGCATTTATGCTAACTTACGGAAAAAAGGTGCCTCGTCGAAAAAATGGCTTTAACCCCAAGTATGTGCCAATTTACATTGGGCGAGTTTACTTGCGGCAATTGTCATTTTGTAGGAGAGAGAGGTGGTTACCATATGCCTCACCTCTCTCTCCTACAAAATGACAATTGCCGCAAGTAAACTCGCCCAATGTAAATTGGCACATACTTGGGGTTAAAGCCATTTTTTCGACGAGGCACATTTTGTCCGTAAGTTAGCATAAATGCTAAAGGTATAAAGACATACCCCCTTTATAACAAGTCTTCTTTTGTTATATTTTGGATTTACCGAACAGATTCAGACAAACCAAACCATAGTGCATTGTTTCAATGGGCCATTATTAAATGTCTTCGTTTACTATCTGATGGATTTGAAAACGCAAAATAAACCAATTTGGAGGCATTAAAAATATAATTTTTACATTGAAAGTTGATGCCAAGAAGCTCCTCCTTGAGGCGGAACGCTCTAAATCTGTTCGGTAAATCCAAAATATAACAAAAGAAGACTTGTTATAAAGGGGGTATGTCTTTATACCTTTAGCATTTATGCTAACTTACGGACAAAATGTGCCTCGTCGAAAAAATGGCTTTAACCCCAAGTATGTGCCAATTTACATTGGGCGAGTTTACTTGCGGCAATTGTCATTTTGTAGGAGAGAGAGGTGACGCATATGGTAACCCTTTGCCTCTCAGCACCCTCTTTCACCTACAAACTGACAATTGCCGCAAGTAAACTCCCTAATGTAAATTGGGACTATGTTTGGGAGAAATCCGTTTAAGACAATTTGGAGTTGATTTAGCCATGTCCGTCTGTCCGTCCATCTGGCTGGCTGGATCGCAGGTTAACTCTCGAACGGATCAACCGATTCCGTCCGAAATTAGGCTTTCGTAATGTTTTGTCCAAGCTTAGTTTAAGTTCGAACATGGGTTACATCGGTCCACTCCTTCCGGTACCTCCCCCACAAAAGTTCGAAAATGTTCGGAGAATTTGTGCGCACGATAACTCTTGAAGGGAGTAACCGAGTTGGTCCATACTTTGCACATAGTGAAATTTCTACCAGACTTAGACGAGGTTCCGATATGGACTCAATCAGTCCACTCCTTCGGGTACCTCCCAAATAAAATTTCGCAAAAGTTCAGTTTCGATCCTGTAAGTCCATACTTCCTGAGAAAATAGCCTAAAAGGTGCAAACAAAACCCTTATGACATCGTGTGTAGTGGTTGAAGCGCAAGATGACTATCGAACGGATCTGCCGATTGGGTTCAAAATTTGTCCAAAATTAGTTTAAGTTCGAAGATAAGACATATCGATCCACTCCTTTAGGTACCTCCCCCACAAAAGTTCAAAAATGTTGGGAAAAATTGTGCGCACGATAACTCTTGAAGAGCGTGACCGATTAGGTTCGTACTTTACACATCGTAAAATATCTACCAGATAAAGATCAGTGCGATTCTCTAAAATATTTTTTGAGTTACCGACAAAAATCGGTAACATCAAAACTCAAAAATATGAATTAAAAGTTCAAATAAAAGTTGACAACACTGTTGCTATCGGTAGAACTTTACGACTACTTTTTATTAGTCGCTAACTTACCGAATAATATCGTTAACTACCGAAATTATAAGCATCTTAATTTTACCGACATTTGTCGGTAACTCAAAAAATGAGTTAGAGAATCGCGCACCATCGGGTATCTCCCACATAAAATTTCGGATAAGTTCACTTTAAGACCTGCCTTCGAATAACTTTGATTTTTGTTGAAGCAACTTGCATTAGCTGCCTCAATTACGAAGGTAGAACCAACCCGACATTTGTAAAAAACCCCTATGGCACCAAATGATGTAGCTGGAGAGCACGATAACTCTCCAACTGATCAACAGATTTGGTCCAAAATTTTACCTTCATCATATTTTGTCGACCCCCCCCCCCCCCAATATTTAAAAAATTCTGACTAAATGGTATGCACGATATCTCTTGAACGGGGCAACCAATTTGGTCCAAACTTTGGATCTCCTAATAGTTTACCTCCCCCACAAAAGTTAAACATTTGTATCTAAGTGTTCGAAGATCGTTTGGAAATGTATTCCGATGCTGTTCGTTGTGGTCCAGTTTACAGCGATATTATGTTTTAAGTACTCCTCCGCAACACTTTTGAACATTAATCCTAATTCACATTTATGTCGGCAAGTTCAAATGTGCAAAAAGGGCCACAAAATTCTGAATAAAGTCCTAAATACATTCGATCTGTACGTGGATGAAAGTTTCAATTCACATAGGCTGAGGGTATATCTCTGTCGGCAAAGCCGACTGATACTTTTTGACTTGTTTAAACTAATTTATTCCAACCATTTTATTCAATTTCTTTTCAGGGTGATTCCGGTGGTCCCCTACAATGTCGCCTAACAAAAACTGGACCATGGATATTGGCTGGTATAACATCATTCGGTTCAGGCTGTTCCATTGAAGGCTATCCAGATGTCTATACAAGGATATCACATTATATGAAATGGATTCAGGATACAATAGCTTTTGAATAGCGAGCGAAGGAAGCTATGTTTAAAAACCTAACGAAATTCTAACAAAATTGCATTTTGTAAATGCCCCAAAAATTTCGAATCGAACACCAAAAGTACAATGTTGAAATTTAATTTTTTGTTATATTTTTTTAAACTTTTATTTTTTTTTTTAATTTTTATTATTTTTTAAATATTTATTTTGTTTTTCTTGGTATAAAAATGTGTATGCATAACTTAACGTAACTAAATTATATGACTATTTGTTATAATTATAGTTTAACATTGTTGTTGTGTTTTATTTTAATTGTTTTTGTTTTTTATATTTAAATACCCCACTAGTTCGTAAAATGATATGAAATGATATAATGAAAATAAAGCGAGAGAAATACAAACTAATCCCCTTTCAAAGAACAATAAAAGAAAACTTAACTTAAATTTATTATCACAGCCATAAATACTTTTCTACATCTTCCCCACTACAATAGCTAAAGAACAAGAGAATCTACGGATACTACTTGGTACCTATGAACTAAAGATTTATAAACTACTGCTAAGACAATGAGGATGATGATGATTATTTTGGACAAAGCCAAGTAACTACAACCAAAAATGAACACAGGAGATGAGCATCAATTGAGTATGAATAGTATAAGTAAAGGTTGGATGGATGAGTGGGTGGGTGGGTGAATGGTAGTGGTAATATGGTGATGGATGACATTGGCAGGCAGACACAATTCTCGTTTTCTATTGTTTTCTATATTCAGGCAATATAAATGTACTGCTCTGCTTTTGTTGTTCCTCCAATTCAAATTCCATCTCCATGTCGAGTAACTCTTGCTGCTCACCCAACTCAAGCTCCATTTCAAGTAGTTGTTCTTGCTCCTCAACATCAAGACGTTCACCAGCCGATTGTTGCACCAGCGGTACAAGTGGTGCAAACGCCACATGAGCTTTACTAAGTCTACGTGCTTTCTTTTTAGTTTCTTCGGCAAGAGCAAGCATTTTGTTACAACTGCTGTTGTTTGTTCCGGAGGGTATAATACTTGTGGCCACCATGGCAGCTGTTGAAGCTATCGTTGACGTTGGTATCTGGAAACACTTGAACATCGCTGTACACAAAAGTGCTAGGCCGGCAATAAATAAGGACAAAATAATGCCGTATTGTAAATAAGGACAAACTTTAAAGAGTATTTGCAGGAGGACTTTCAATTCCGGTGTCAGATCATCAACGCCCTAGAAATGATTATAAAGAAAACAAAAAAGAAATACATAAAATAGAAATGGTTTTATTTCTTATATAATTATATAAATTAAAGGTGGGACCGAAGCCAAAGCACAGGTTGCACTGCAGCTCTTGGTCGCATATCAAAAGGAATGGACAAGGCATCAAGAGAATTTTTATAACCCCTCTTTGGCACTCTCGGGTAGCTGAGAGAATTTTCCGGGACCTCACCACTACTGCAGCCGCTCGCCATATACCTAATGATCGGACCAAATTTCCAAGCAGAGGTGACGGGACTAGCAAATAAACGTGATGAGCTTCATCGTACGAACCCTTAGGACCCAAGATTTAGAAAACATACTGTTGAAGTCAACCGAATAGTAAGCGATCATAGGCGGAAAAAGTAGCTAGACCACCTTAATCAATGCAACATTGATACAAGCTTCTGAGATTTATCCAAATTTTAATGAATGATGATTTAATATTAATTAATTAATATAATTTAAATTTCTTTTATTTAATGACTGTATAGCAGCTTAATTTGGTCCCTCTTTAATCTCAAGTGGACACTGACCTCCCCGTGGTGTCACCTGGGGAACTGCCTTTAACACTCGTTAAAAGAAGTGAGCTAACATGTGCCGCGCGTTCACCCATAAGAACTTTAAAAACTTGGGTTTGGGCGTCGGGTTAGTAACCCTCCCCTAGAAAAAACAGCCTACTATGAAAAAACAAAAGAAAAGAAAAACAAACCCCTCTAAAGTTGACGAACCCCGCAAACGTTTTAAGGACCATGATCTGCGAATCTGCATCTGGAATGTTCGCACTCATTATAGTGAAGGTACAGTTTACGCATTGGCAGATGTACTTGAAAAGTACAAGGCCGACATTACTGTCATACAGGAAATACGATGGAACGGGAAAGGCGTCACAACAACACCTAAAAGTGACGCACTGTATTATAGCTGCCATGACACAAGGCATGAGTTTGGTTGCGGATTTGTAGTTGGTCGGAGGTTAAAACATCTGGTCTCCAGTTTCACCCCAGTGAATGGAAGACTCGCTGCAATTCGATTAAAAGCAAAATTCCTCAACATCAGCTTTATTTGCGCTCATGCTCCCACTTAAGACAAGGACGAACAGACCAAAGATATATTTTACGAGCGCTTAGAAGAAACAAAATTGGAAAGTAGAATATATTTGGCCCAACAGTCGGGAAATTCAGTCTCCACAGTGAAATAACGTAGCAAACAAAGTGCGAACAGACACAACATGGAAGTTGGACATCGGAAAGCTGCAATCACAACAGCCAGCCACAGCATATTCTACTCAACTGGCCCAACTGCTTAATCACATCACTCCTCGTCCCGATAACATATCAGGACAATGGCAAAACATTGCCCACTCCATGCAAACAGCCGCAAAATCCATACTTGGATACCAGAGACCTCCACCAAGGGATCCATGGTATGACCAGGAGTGTCGTGCTGCTACCGAAGACAAAATGCGGCATATAGGGCTACTTTACAATCAGTAGCAACGCGTAGTGCACGAGAGAGGTATCGGAAGAAAGGATAGACGAGAAACGTCTTTTCCGCAGGAAACAGAGAGAGATGGAAAAGCGGGAGGGTGAACAAATCGAGATGTACAGGAGACGGAACGAAGTCCGAAAATTCTACCAAAGAGTGAAACATCAAACTGATGTCTTTGAAACTGGCACATCCTCCTGTAGAGACCAGCAAGGTAATCTGGTAACTGATACAGATAGTGTGCTAAGGATATGGAAAGAGCATTTTTCCAAACTGTTGGTATCCAATAGTAGCGAAGTCGACGAAGACACCACAGATCCAATCAAAGAAGATGGTATTGAATGTATATCACCCGGCCAAGATGAGGCAAAGACAGCAATAAATCGGCTGAAGAATAATAAGACAGCAGGAGCTGATGGCCTATCAGCCGAGCTGTTTAAAATCTTAGGCGACCCGCTGATAAGGTTTATGCATCAGCTAGTTAGCTCCATCTGGCAGGAAGAACGCATACCCGACGATTGGAACCTGAGCATCCTGTGCCCCGTCCATAAGAAAGGAGATAAGACTTTATGATCCAACTATAGGGGCATAAGTCTTCTCCTTATCGCCTACAAGATAGTTTCAGGGATATTGTGCGAACGACTAAAGTCCATGGTCAACGAAATAATTGGACCATACCAATGCGGCTTTAGACCTGGCAAGTCCACCATTGACCAGACATTTACCCTGCGGCAAATCCTGGAGAAGACCCAAGAGATGCAGATCGACGCCTACCACCCTTTTTTCGATTATAAAGCAGCCTTCGATAGCCCCCTACGTTCAAAGGTATTCCAAGCCATGTCTGAGTTTGGTATTCCCGCAAAGCTCATTCGGCTTGGTAAAATGTCTTTAACTGACACGAGGTCCTCAGTTAAAATAGGAAAGAACCTCTCCGAAAAGTTTGGTACCAAAAGAGGTTTCAGGCAAAGAGACAGCCTTTCGTGTGATCTTTTCAAGATCCTGCTAGAAAAGGTTATTCGAGAGGCAAACGTCAAAAGAAGTGGCACAATCGACACCAATAGCCACATGTTACTTGCTTATGCTGATGATTTATCATGGTACGATCAGTAAAAGAAATAACCCATAAAGGTATCGGTTATTTCTTTTACTGAAGGAGAAGGAGAATCTGCTAAAGTGGGTCTGGCGGTAAACGGCGAAAGGACCAAGTTGATGGTGTAGACGCGCAATGCGTCCATTGAGATCGGACCAACTGTTGAAGTTGGTTCCTATAATTTGGAGGTAGTAAAATACTTCGTATACCTCGACACTGCCGTAAACACAACAAACGACATCAGTTGTGAAATAAAAAGAAGAATTGTATTGGCCAACAGATGCTACTTTGGCTTAAGTAAGCACTTCAAAAACAAAGTCACAACTCGTCAAACAAAAACAACGCTTTACAAAACACTGATGCTACCCGTGCTGATGTATGGTTCCGAAGCCTGGGTACTTGCGCAAACAGATAAGGCAGTGCTTGGCGTGTTTGAGAGAAAAAGTCTTCGAGAGATCTACGGACCAATCTCCGTTGACGGTGAATATCGACGTCGTATGAACCACGAGCTGTATCTGCTACACAACGACATCAATATAGTTAAACGTGTCGAGATGCAGCGATTGCGTTGGACAGGCCATATAATAAGAATGAGCGATGATGAACCCGCTAAAAATGCGTATAAATTCGAGCCACATGGCGGTGCACGCAGAATTGGCAGGCCAAAGAATAGATGGCGCAAACAAGTTGATGATGAGATGACAAGTGTTCCAGAAAGCGAAGCACTAAACATATTTTCTCACTTCGGTCTATGGAACAAATGTTCTGGGCCAGCTAAGTAAGTAAGTCCATTTTGTTTGATTAGTCAAATTAATTGGAAGGTAGGGTTTTACTCCCTATATATCGAAATCCTATATCAAAATCCAAATCGATTTTTAAGGCTATTTATCAAAAATTTACCGATTTATAGCAAAATCGTTGAAAGATATATATGGGGGCTATATCGAAATCTGAACCGATTTTTGTAAAGATCAGTAAAACTGCTCAGGGGTCTAAGAAAATATCACATATTAATTTTGCAGCCTATTCGATCGAAATTGACTGAGTTATAGCAAAATCGGCTATATCCATATCTGAACCAATATGGACCAACGTTGAAATTTTTCATTCTTATACCATCATAAGCTTGTATGGAAGCGGCAACACTGTGCGCCGTTATAACTATCAAAGAGAGAAACCGATTCGGTCCAAACTTTGTACAGTCAAATATTTTTATACCCTACACCACTATGTGGGGAGGGTATTATAAGTTGGTTTTGGCCAAAAAGTTTGTAACGCATCGAAATAATGGTCGTAGACCCATACTTATATATACCAAAATGAATGTCTCGACGAGCTGAGTCGATCTGGCTATGTGTGTCCGTCCGTCAGTCCGTCCGTCCGTCCGTCTGTCCGTCTGTCCGTCTGTCCATCTAAACCTTGTAATCACGCTACAGGTCGCAATTTTGATCGGATCGTCACGAAATTTTGGATGTTGATGGGGGTCCCGGAGGCGAAGAAGCCTATTGATTTTGGTGATGGTCGGATAATATTTAGGGGTCGGAATGGGCAAAAAACTTATGTGGATAAAAAGACAACGCTTTTTTTCCAAAGCGAATATCTCAGCTTCTATACGGGGTATACCAAAAGCAAAACCTGACAATAAACGTAGAAAATATCGGCTTTCTAATGATGTAAAGTAGGTTCCCGTAGGTGATCAAACAACGAAGATATCACAATAGTCGCAAATAAAACCCAAATTTTCATTTTTGCAATTTTAATTATAATGACGAATATCACAGCTTTGGTTGGGGACTTTCCAAAACCAAAGCCTGGCTGTGAAAGTAGAAGATCTTATCTTTACTATGATGTAAACTAGGTCGGCGTAGGTGACCAAATGACGGAGATATCGCAATAGTAGGTAATACATCAAATTTTTACACTTTTTTGGAAATCACGCTACAGGTCTCAATTTTGATCGGATCGTCACAAAATGTTGAGGGTTAATGGGGGTCACACATATGAAGAAGCTTATTGATTTTGGTGATGGTCGGATAATATTTAGGGGTCGTAATGGGCAAAAAATTTATTTGGAGAAAAAGACAACGTTTTTTCAAAACGAATATCTCAGCTTCAATATGGGGTATACCAAAAGCAGAACCTGGCCATGAAAGTAGAAAATATCGCCTTTCTAATGATGTAAAGTAGGTTCTCGTAGGTGATCAAACAACGAACAATAGCCGATAATAGAACCCAACTTTTTATTTTTGCGATTTTAATAATAATGACGAATATCACAGCTTCGGTTGGGGATCTTCCAAAAACAAAGCCTGACTATGAAAGTAGAAAATCCCATCTTTACAGTGATGCAAAGTAGGTTGGCGTAGGTGGCCACATAACGGAGATATCACAATAGTCGGCGATACATCCCATTTTTTCATTTTTTTGTAATCACGCTACAGGTCGCAATTTTAATCGGATCGTCACTAAATTTTGGGGGCTAATGGGGATCCTACAGAGAAAGAAGTCTATTGATTTTGGTGATGGTCGGATAATATTCAGAGGTCGGAATGGGCAAAAAACTTATTTGGAGAAAAAGTCAACGTTTTATTTCAAAGCGAATATCTCTGCTTCTAAAAGGGGTATATCAAAAGCAAAACCTGCTGATGAAAGAAGAAAATATCGCCTTTCTAATGATGTTACGTAGGTTGTCGTAGGTGGTCAAACAATGAAGATATCGCAAAAGCCGCTAATAGAACACAACTTTTCATTTTTGCGATTTTAATAATAATGACGAATATCACAGCTTTGGTTCCGGACCTTCCAAAAGCAAAATCTGACAATGAAAGTAAAAAATCCCATCATTACAATGATGTAAAGCAGGTTGGCGTAGGTATCCAAATAACGGGATATCGCAATAGTCGGTAATACATCCCATTTTTCCACATTTTTGGAAATCACGCTACAGGTCGCAATTTTAATTGGATCGTCACGAAATTTTGGGTGTTATTGGGGGTCCCACAGAGGAAAAACCCTTTTGATTTTTGATAATGGTCGGATATTATTCAGGGGTCGGAATGTGACAAACAAAAATATTTGGAAAAAAGGCCAACGTTTTATTTCAAAGTTAATATCTCCCTTCTGTGGGAGGTATATCGAAAGCAAAACCTGGCAAGGAAAGTAGAAAATATCACCTTTACAATGATGTGAAGTAGGTTGTCATAGGTGGTCAAACAACAGAGATATCGCAATAGTCGGTAATGCATCCCTTTTTCCATTTTTGTGCAATCACACTACGAAATTTTGATCGGATCCTCACGAAATTTTGGGGGTTGATGGGGGTCTAACACAGAAAGAATCCTATTGATGGTTGGCATACATCCCACTTTTCCATTTTTTATTTGGGTTGTACTGTCGATGCACTTAAATACGTTTCAAAAAAATTGACCTGTGTTAATGTAGACATTCAGAGCAAAGGCGTTAAGCTATCCCAATTTTAATATTTTGAATTTTATTAGTCAAAAGCTTGCGAACAGGGCTAGTGGTGTAGGGTATCACATAGTCGGCCCCGACCCGACTATAGCCTTGGCTCACTTGTTTGTCATATTTAATGTATAAAATATGAAAAATCTTGTTTCTTATGGTATTTCGAGTTCTCCATGAACAAACAATATATGTGCCAAAAGTTTTATACCTCCATCCTTTTCGAGTTCTCTGTGGACAGAAGATTTTCTTCAAAATATTGCTGATACTGGTGCAAATATTAGTATAATTTGACATCTCCATTTCTCTTTGGATAAAAATTAACCCTATCAAATTCATTGCCAAAGGTCAACATTTATTCGGAAAGTCCACAAACACTATATATTTGTCAGCAAATTCATTCGTCCAGGAAAAAACTTCTGAAAACAAACAAACTTCTAAAAACCTCAAAATACATAATTTTCCGAAAAGGATTTCGGTTGTGTAGCCGGTATCGATATGTCCATAGATAATAGTTTCAATTCACACAGGCTGACAAGTTAACGTGAAGAAGTTTTGTGACTACTACCGTTATATGAGGGCTATACCGACAAATGGACCTATGTTGACAATTTTTGATGGATAAGTTTTGTGAAGAATGGGAACCTCGAATGTCAAATAACTGTAGTTCGCTTAAAAAAATTAGATAAAATCTTCAAAATACCTAAAATCGGGGGCTAATATACCGTTATATGGGGGCTATACCAAAACTTGGAACTATGTATGTACCTAAGAACTGCAAATGTCAAATTCCAGCCAGTTGGTTAAAAATTGGAATTTAGTCCTCAAAATACCGAAAATTGGGAGGTACCGTTATAAGGAGGCCATACCAAAACATTGAGTTATATTGACAATTTTTGGTGGAGAAGTTTTGGCACTACCAAAGGCCTCAAATTACAGTTAGTTCCATTAAAAATTGTAGCTAAATCCTCAGATTTCCGATAATTAGGTATAGTTATATGTATATGGGCTATACCAAAACGTGGACCGATATAAACCATCATTGAACTTGACCTTCCTATGCTTGAAAAGACCGAAAATCGGGCGGTATTGGTATTGGTAGGAAGGTTTTGTAACCCTAACTATGACTAAATACCAAATTTCAGACATTTCTATTGAATAATTAAGCTAAAAGGGTGCCACCGTGGTGCAATGGAATGCACACCCGCCTTGCACGCTGAAGGTCGTGGGTTCGATTCCCCGGCCAAGCAACATCAAACAATTTTCAACGGTGGCAAAATACCCCTCAGTAATGTTGGCGACATTTCCTGAGTATTTCAGCCATGTAAAACTTCTCTACAAGTGGTGTCTTAAGACACGCCGTTCGGACTCGGCGATAAACAGTAGGTCCCATATCATTGAGCTAATATGAATCGGGGTGCACTCATCGATGTGAGAGAAGTCTCCCTTCTTACATCTGGGATGTTTGTGGAACAATTATATTATAATTAAGCTAAAAGCGTTAAAATACCTGAAATCGGGATGTAGCTTTCTATGGGAGGGAGCTATAAAGAAACGTTGACCTAAACCGACAAATCTATGGAGGAAAAGTTTTTAAGCCCCAACGACTCATTAGAGCCATTTTGATGGGATAATGAGGCTAAAAACTTTGTGGATCGATCTACGACGATTGCGTTGCCTGGGTAATGTCATAAGGATGGATAATGATGTTTCCGTCAGAAAGGCATATGAATACGAACCGTTTGAGAGTATACGGTCCAAGAGAAGGGAAGGCCAAAACTCCGATGAAGAACCATGTTGAAGACATGGCGTTTATTTAATGTAAGTACCCCGCCCTTTTCGAAATTTAAGAAAATATGCATCCTATTTTCACCGGGGGCCATCCCTGTATATTCCCTGAAACTTTCTGGGAATCGTTTCAGTAGTTGTGTAGATGTAACATATTTTAAAAAGTGGGCGTGGTCAAGTCATCTCAAATATACCAAGAAGATACCAAGAATATCGGTACATTTGGAAAGCTCTTCTATGTGAAGCTGATGAAAGAACAAGAAAAAACTATCAGTCGGCCTTGCCGACAGAGGTATACCCAAATTTTCCCAAAAACCGTATGTATTCAGAATTTTGGGCGTATGAACTTGCCGACAAAGATATGAATTAGGATAAAATCGCAAAAGTTTTGCGGGGGATGTATCTAAAGGAATGGACCGACAAAGTCAATTTTGGAAGTGTGTCTTATTTTGGGAATCATTCCATTCGATAGGACCATAGGACCACGATAGGACCACGAAAATCATATCGCTGTAAACAGGGCCACTAGGAATACCTTCGGTAAAAATTTACCGAAATTTAAACCTACCCTACCACCACATAAACTAAGTTTCGACAATATTTAGAGTTCCAAAGTTTGGACCAAATCGGTTGCTACGTCTATGAGAAATCGCGCGTACCATTTTAGCGAATATTTTCGAACTTTTGTGGGGGAGGTACCGGAAGGAGTGGACCTATAAGCACCACATTCGAATTTCGTCTAATATTCGAAGAAATATTACAATATCCAAAATGTGGATGAACGCAGTATTCAGTTCGAGCTCTCCAGCCACTACATATGGTGTCATAAGGGTTTTTTACAACTTTCGGACTGTTTTCTCATGAAGTATGGACTTGCCCCTAAAAAACTTTTACAGCCGTAATTCAGGTAGTCCGTGCGGAGTTTTTTTTTTTTTCTTTTTTTCTCCCATGGGACGCCTCCCCAGGTGGTGGATAGGGGAAAGCTCATCACATATGACGGGTACCGCAAAAATAAAATAAATGAAGTAACTCTCCCATGAAAATCATACAATATGAACAACCAACAAAACACACGGCCCTCAGTCTCCGGCCAATCGAGGGTGCTAAAAACCCCCGGAGGTAAAAACAAGAAAACACTGAACATTGGAACATGGAATGTTCGAAACATGTATGAGTCTGGAAAACTTAACAATACTATCAATGAAATGAACAGATTTAGCATAGATATATTAGGCGTTAGTGAAACATGGTGGACGGAATGCGTCGATATACTCCTCAGGAAATATGGAAGGGACACTCAGAAGAAGTGTAGGTATCATCGTTAGCAAAAATGTTGCTGGCTGTGTTACTGGATTTGTTCTAATGTCCGATAGGTCAATGATGAAAGGGGGGCGAAAGAAATGAAAGGGGTGACAGATTAATACAATTCGGTCAAGAGCATGGAACTACAATCACTTACACACTATTTCAATTACACCCCAGAAAGCTTTATACGTGGAAATCACCACAGGATAACAGAAATAATATAGTGCGTAACCAAATTGATTACATTATGATAAATAAAAGATATAGGAGCTGCGTGACCAAATGTTCAACTTACCCAGGAGCAGACGTGCCATCGGACCATAACCTTCTGATGTTAAATATCCGAATAAAACAAGCAACAATACGAAAAAAGAAGACTAGGGTCAGAATTAACTGTGAGAAACTCAATGATCCACTGATTAAAAACGAGGTGAAGGATAGCATGAACAAGGAACTAGCAAGGATTGACATGAACGATTTGGAAAACCTCTGGTATAATGTGAAGGGCACAATATGTAAAATTACTGAAAACTCCCTTGGAAACTGCACTTGAAAAAATAATGAGGAATGAATGACCAATGAAATTTTAGAGCTTCGAGCAGAACGCAGTAAATTTAAAAATGTGGATTACGAGAAGTATTGGGAAATCAACAAAGAAATTCGAACAGCAACTCGTGCTGCCAAAAACACACTGTTAAATAGAAAGTGCCAAGAAATTGAACACCTACAGAATATGCACGATGATTTTAATCTTCACAAAAAATTGAAAGAAGCGACCGGAATTTATTAGAAAAATATCCCCACAACGCTTATTGATAACAACAACCAGCCAATTTTTGAAACAGAACAAATAAAGAGCCATTGGAAAAAATATATTGAAGGATTGTTTACAGATGAAAGCCGATCCAACAACGAAAACGTTAATAACGGAGTCTGAAGTGGAGCATGCAATTATAGCGCTGAAGGACAAAAAATCAACAGGACCTGACCAAATGCCTTCCGAAGTGTTGAAGCTAATAGATGGACGCAATATACAAATATAAGTAAAACTCTTTAATAATGTATATGATACTGGCCAGTACCCACATGACTGGTTATTATCGACCTTTATAGCAATACCGAAGAAGATGCATGCAAGAATTGCAGTGAGTACAGACTGATTAGCCTCATGTGCCACATGCTAAAATTTTTTCTAAGAATAATACACACAAGAATATACCCCATATGTGAAAAGGCTATGGGAGAACCACAGTTTGGATTCAAAGAGGCATGGGGACGAGAGAGGCTTTACTCTCCATGCAGATACTGGTGCAGAAGTGCAGAGATGTCCAGAAAGATGTTTTCCTTTGCTTCATAGATTATGAAAAGTCATTTGACACAGTTCAACACGACAAGCTAATAGATATGTTGAAAGACATTGGAGTTGGGGAGAAGGAAATAAGATGCATTAAAATCTTATACTGGAGTCAAACTGCACGGATTGAGATAAATGGCGAAACTACGGACGAAGTTATTATATCAAAAGGAGTAAGACAGGGGTGCATATTGTCTCCTATGCTTTTCAACATTTATTCTCAAAAAATATTTAATGAATCCGTGGAAAATGAAAGAATAGGGATAAAAATACATGGACGAACAATAAATAATATACGATATGCAGATGATACCGCAATAGTAGCTAGCAGTCTACCTGGTTTACAAAGGCTCGTAGATAAACTTACAAGTGTGAGCGAAGCAAATGGCCTAAAAATAAACATTAAGAAAACAAAATACATGGTTGTGAGAAAGAAAAATTACCATTATCACACCATACTAACAATTAATAATAAAAATATTGAGCGAGTCACTAATTTCACATACCTTGGAGTATTGTTAAATGAAAAATGGGACTCTTCCAAGGAAATCAAACGTCGTATAGAGATGACCAGAGATGCATTTTTCAAATACAAAACAGACTTTACAAATCACGATATAAGCCTCTCAACAAAAGTCAGATTCGTGAAGTGTTATATCTGGTCCGTACTACTATACGCAGTTGAGACATGAACCATCTAAATTGCAGATGAGAAAAAACTTGAATCAGTCGAGATATGGGTCTACCGAAGGATTTTAAAGATACCATGGACTGATCATGTAACAAACCAGGACGTTTTACGCAGAATGGGTTTAGATAGACAATTACTGCGACATGCCAAAGTTCGGAAAATTGCATATTAGGAAGGAAAAAGAGGAAGAGGCAGGAGAGAATTGAACATACAAGATTGGACAGGCTGCCATGATGAAAGAAGCATGATTTCGGCGGCAAGAAATAGAGAGGTGTTTATGCCTGTATAATATAAAATAAAATAGCATAACACATGTATAATGTTATTGTGTGATCGCTTATATCCGGATAACGGATTTGCAAATAAAGAAGAAGAAGAATTGAGACAGCGAGTGCAAGTTGCTTCACATTTTGCCCGCATGAAAGTGTATATACATTCCCTCGTTAGCATAAATGCTGAGGGTATAAAAAGCTATATTTAGACTGGGGCAAAAATTAATGGACATGAGAACGCAACCTGAGGCTATTTAAATTTTTCAGTAACATAGTTTCTGGTGTACTTCCTATATAATATTTCTGTTCCCACAAATATTATATATTCTTACAAATATTATTTTAAACTTTAATTTAAAGCATAACTCCCAATAATACTTACAAATTCCAACCAAAGAAGTGGTATAACCGTATTGCGAAATTTGGACATTTCTCTATTGAATTTAACGTCATCAACCATCAGATTAACTTGGAAACGTGAATAAACTCTCATAGGAATGCCCAATTGCTAAAAAGAACACAAGAGAAATATTTTTGTAATTATGTATATTTCAAATATAACTTAAAATATGAAATTCTCAAACAAAACTCACACTATAATTTTTAATCATGATGAATATATTTATCTAGATGTATTTGCCAAAAAATATATGAATTTCTACGCTACATAAATCATGATCTAGTGCAGAACGATAATTTTAAGCATTTCTTAAATCTCCAATTACAAAAAGAAATATTTTCTAATATTTATTTACCGGTTGTATGGCTACTTCCGAACCATGTTTTGATTCATTGGGACTTAGGCCATCAACACCCTCCAATAGCGAGGGATCCGAATTAAAGAAGTGAGGAAATGAAATGGCCAAAGGAATATCTGTAAAAAAATAAACAGAAAATTCAAATACCTCACCACACCACTCAAACCTTTAAGAACTTACTGTAATAGCAGGGCGTTACATTGCCCAAACCCTTTTTCAAACATTTCTTATAATTACAATAACATGAGGTATCCGGATCCGACCTGTCACTGTCAAAAGCATTTTCATGTAACTTAAAATGATAAGCCACAATGCCATCGATTTGGCCCGGATGTGAATATACAATGGGAAGAGCACGACAAAAAGCTTTGCGATAGATGCGAAATGTTTCACCCTTGGTTATTTGGCGTGGAAATAAAGTTCCATCATAGGTGCCGCGAATACTATTGCAATTGGTAAGACTAAAATAGATGACAAACATTATAGATTCCCATAAGTTTTTACAAAAACTTAAATTATGTACTTACTTTCCCCTATTTTTGGTCCAAAATTTAATTTCCTTGCCACCATTCCATGTATCCAAGGCATAATCTCTCAAGCCACTGGGATTCTTTGGTTTTCCATCTTTGTGCTTATTTTTCGATGGCAGCTTCATTGTCACCGTATTCTCACCTTCGTCAAAAATTCTCTCCAGTATGCCGAATTTACGAAAGTTAATAAAATTTGGTACAAAACGTGATGCCAACTCCACCAGATTATCTTCATAGCCCCATAAATATTCATAGACTGACACCTTCAGCATGGGTTTCGATTTCATTTGACGTGTCAATGCACTCACACCCAGCGCAGCAAATGTCGACAACGATGTTGCAGCCGATGATGCACCCATATATGGTATGTTCGCTGCTATTATGTGATCATCCTTGGGATCTCCAATTGATTTCTCACGTATGAACTTTACTTCCCGTCTGGGCATAAAGGTTATGGTGTCATTGTCATTGAAGGTCACATTGTGGTTTGTCAGAATTTCCTGATAAACATAAGGACCTACTTCAACGACTTTTAGCTTGGCATCGATACCACGAACATATTCATCCAAATTGGTCACATTGAACATGTAAACCTTCATAAAGACTTCCAGCGGTGGCTTCTTCCATAGGTTAAAAAGCAAAGAGCCGGTTCTTAGTGTCAATTGCTGTAACAGACAGACAAATTGTGGTCAAAATGGTGAAACAAAAGAAGAGTATAAATATGCAATCATTTATCATGAAATGAATAGGAAATGATAAAGGGCAATTTGTCATGTCATGACTTGCGGAGATTAATGATAAACAGTGGTAACCAAGGGGGGAAAGGGATAAAAGGTAGCAAAGTAACGTTTAAATAAAATAATAAATATAAATTGGTTCCTTCTTTTAAAATGCTTGTTTATTGTTAAATTATACTGATCCAATAGTTCAAGGTATATTTAATGTACCTTACTTTATGTCCGGTTGAAAAGAGTAAAAATGCAGGGGTGTTTCCAACCACCAAGACTCAATCCAATTTGCCGATCCCTCCCAGCGTCAATTATCCGATCTATCTTTTGCTATTTAAACATATCTTATCGTATTTAAACTAGAGATGGGCGCGATGGGCGGACCAAAATTTTTGTGCACTTTCACGCACAAACACGGCGTTTTTCGAGAAGGCACGAACACGCACACTCACGCACGAAATTACAAAAAAAGAGATATTCATATATTTGTACAATTATTTGTTCAAAAAATATTCATATATACTTCTAAAATATACATATTGCAAAGTTACTTATTCACTAATATTTACATATTCTTATTTAAAAACATTATTTCCAGATGTGGAAAAATTTCTCGCTCGTTGCTGAGCTGAGGCGTATAGCCAAAATGTTCCTGGCTAATTGTTTTAAAATTTTTAGATTAGACTCTTTCTAAAGTTTAAAACATCAGTCTGGCTAGATACGGCACTCGCTAAATATGTATCAATTTCTTTATAAATTAGAGACTTATCCATTTTTCGTCTTTTTGTCAAATTTGGATCCAAAACTCTGAAAATTTGTGTGGCATTTTAATTTCCTGCTCATGCTTAGAACACTCTATGTTCTCACTTTGTATATCAAGTAGCATTACGTTTAAATCTCCTAAAATCCCAAACAACGTTGGAACCATTGTCGGTTACAAATACAGAATTTCCCAACTTGTCTTCAATATCAAATTTAGCAAGATAAACAATTGATTTTCAAAGACAGTACATTGCGTTAACCCGCTGAGTTGTTTTTGTATTTGCTTCTCTCTCATGAACAAAAGAAATGCAAACAAACATCATCTTTTTGTTCTGGCCTCTCCATAACAAAACGGCAAAAAGTACCAGACTTTTTTTTATATTCTTGTTCGATTTTCTTGTTTAGTATGGTCTCTTGCACGACTTCTAAACGGAGCCCAAAAATTTAGCACGATCGTGACACATAGTGCAGGTCGTGTTTAGTCGTGTCGTGCAAAATCGTATCGAACAAAAAAACACGATCACGCACGGCCAAAAATTTATTCCGGCACGACACGCACAAACACGCCGATTTTCGGGAAGGCACGAACACGCACTACTCACGGCACGACACGCGCCCACGTCTAATTTAAACATCAGTAGATTGTAAACTAGTCTTACGTCAATAAATATCCGATTTAACCCCCAGGAAAGGGAGATTACTCGTATTTTTATTCCGTAAGGTTGGGTCCTTATAGCGACCCTGGACACGACTGAACTTAGCCCAGCCAACGCCAAAACCACGTTACAGCATGCTCCGCAAGCTGTGTATATATTTTACACGGTATCATCTACTCTGGTTTGTCCTGATGCTTCTCGGCTACGATAGATGGGGATGTTCTCCGAGGACCGCATTCACGTGATAGTTGTTTATGGCATCTGCGACTGCGTGAATTCTATTTAAACCTCCGTGTGAATGCTATTTAAATCTGCCACATAGGCTTGTTGATATAGGTATTCTCTCTTGTAACGCTGGATCTCTCTTTCTAGATGATGTAGTTCCCTCCTGTCATACCTGGGTGGGGTGTCCTATCCAGTACTTGCACGGTAAAACCCGAGCAATTACTGCAACGAAAACATGTCATTTCTGTACTCGAAGAATATTTGTCTGCTCTTGTAAATGGCCCACTAAAGGCATGAGGATGCACCCTGATGCACTTCCCATTTCGGCATTCTGACAGGTTTGGATATTTTCCATCACATTAAACTTATATTCGCAGACCACACTGGCGCCACTTTATGTGTACCACAAGTGCTGCCGGTTAGGGACTTGATGACTTTGTTCCCAGATTTTTTAAGGTAGTTGGTGGTCGGATTTTTTTTTTTTTTTTTTTTTTTTTTGTTATGAACAGAGTTGAATGGTGGATATGTGAATATTCCTACGAGGGAAAAGATGATACGACCAGTCAAATAGGAGTTCAACATTTCACAAATCACATCACGGAAGGTACCAGATGCCAAGATCGATTCTACGATCTTAACCTCTCAATGCCGTCTGGGGGCGGAATACAGGAGAAGTAGAGGTTAAACAGTTGCAGTTTCACTCTACGGGGCTTGGACTTCTTGTTACTGAATTCCACGTACGACTGACGTCTGTCTCGGCACGTCCTTTCTGCTGAAGTGGGAAACTCGTCCAATTAGCTTTCCCATGATTGACGGATGTATGGCGTTCAGAGGTGATGAAATCGGATGGTCTGCAAGTGTCGCGTTATGTTCGGCGAACTGTGACACTCTCCGCTAATTCTGCTACAGGCTTCCTCATTGACCGGGTAAAACGTAGATCAATCAATCTGCTCGGCCAGCACTATACTCCTCTGGCCGTTTCCGAGGGCCGAATGCCATACCTCATGATGGGCATTAAAGTTCCCCAAGACCAGACGGTTATGACCTGCCAAAACGGGCCAATGTTGGGTCTATAACCTGGAGTACAGATATTTATCTATACGTTCAACAACTCTACCTCGGCAGTTCCACACCTGAGAGCCAGGCTCAAGCGAGACAGGTTTGCAAAAGCTAGTCCCCCAACTCCACTTCTGGTGCGATCCTTCCTCAGTACGTTGTTATCATCACAACGCTGTAAGCTGCAGTTGTACCCTGAGGTGGCAGCCACTGGCCGGAACGCTGCAGTGGCATGGATCTGTAGGTCCATTAATCGTCGCCTTTGACGATCTTATAAACGCATTTTTAAGCATCGAGGGTATAATTAAATTTGTCATTCCGTTTGTAACACATCGAATTATTCATCGGATACCCTATAAATTACATATTCTTGATCAGGGTAAAATTCTAAGTCGAAATAACCATGTCCGTATGTTGAAATCAAGATACAGTTCGAAATTTTTAAGATAGAGAGAGTAATTTGGTATAGAAGTTTCTATCACTCCTGGGATGTTTGGTGTTGCAAATGGGCTATATCGGTCCACGTTTTGATGAAGCCCTCACAGAACGGTACCACCCAATTTTCGAGAGAGATAGGGCGAAGAGAAGTGTGCTACGCCGTATAAGTAGAGCTCTTCCAGCCGAGGAGGTACCACCACAATTTACGATGAGCGATGTTGCAGATGCCATCCGAAACGCTAAATCATCCAAAGCGTTGGGCCCGCACCGAATACCGATGGTAATGCTTAAGCAGCTGGATGAACCCGGAGTTGAGTATTTAACAAGTGTTCTCAACCTATCGTTAGCCACCCATGTTGTACCGGATGCCTGGAAAGTTGGCAGGATGGTCCCACTACTGAAGCCTGGCCAGCAGAGGTGAATCGTACAGGCCGATTTCCCTCCTGTCGACAGTAGCAAAGATCCTAGAGGCGCTACTTCTCCCCACGATGAGAAGGTGTTTTCCAGTTGCCCAACATCAACATGAATTTCGGAAAATGCATAGTACTACAACAGCATTAGACGTCATATCCACACATATCAGTAGAGGACTGAACCAGAAAAGGCCGTGCGACCGAACAGTCATAGTGGCTCTTGACCTATCGAAGGCCTTCGATACCGTCAACCATGCCAAGCTGTTCGAGGATATAGAGAAAACTAATCTCCAGCCATGTTTGAAACGTTGGGTAGTCAACTATATGTGTGGACGCCAGTCGTTTTTAGAATTCAGATACAAGAAGTCCAAAACCCGTAGAGTGAAACAGGGAGTTCCCCAAGGAGGGGTGATATCTCCGGAACTGTTTAACCTCTACCTTTCTGAAATTCCACACCCTCCAGACGGCATAGAGATCGTGATGTATGCGGATGATTGTACGATCTTTGCGTCGGGTCCTATCGTCGATGACATATGTGATAGGTTAAATGTCTACATAGCTGACCTAGTGCAGTTCTTCCATCTGAGGAATATGAAAATATCCGCCGCTAAATCCACAGCCACGCTGTTCACCACATTGACGGCTGAGATGAGGCTCCCACTGAACATATTGGTCGATGGTGCACTGATTCCGACCACTAACTACCCTAAAATACTGGGGGTAACGTTCGATAGCATGTTCAAGTCGTCCGCGCATGCCACAGCTATTTGCAATAAGATCAGAAGTAGGAACAAGGTTCTCAAGTCGCTGGCCGGCAGCACTTGGGGTGCTGATAAAGAAACCTTGTTGACCACCTACAATGCAATAGGCCGGTCTGTGGTAAGCTATGCGGCGCCAGCGTGGTCCGCAAAGGTTAGCGCATCGCAGTGGAAGAAGATTCAAACCTGACAGAATGCCGTCCTGAGGACTGCAACAGGGTGCCTCCTCATAACACCAGTGGTCCATCTTCATGAGGAGGCAAAGGTTTTACCGGCGCGTCAGCACAATAAGATGTTGTCGATGCAGTACCTGCTTGGGTGTTACCGCAGTGAGCATCCCTGTCACGATTTAATGGACAGGCTCCCCCAGCCAGGCACGTCAGGAGAGACCTTCATGATCTAGAGAGAGAGGTCCAAAGGTATAAAAGAGAACCGCTAGATCAACGAGCCTATCAGGCAGGCTTGAATCGCATTCACACCAACATGGTTGCGCAAGCAGTACGAATATATGAATGCCGTACTTGGAAACCATCCCCCATCCATCGCAGCAGAAGAACGACAGCTGCCAAGGCAAACACGAGTGGTATTACCTCAGTTAAGATCCGGACGATGCAGTCGCCTCAATTCGTATTGGGCCAGAATTGACGCCACGATACCCAACATATGCCCAGCATGTGGATTGGGACCACACGATACTCTGCATTTATTCCACTGCCCTGCTAACCCCACTCATCTGTCTCCTCATTCTTTATGGACGCAACCAGTCCAGGTTGCAGAATTCTTAAGTCTGGATACAGAGGAACTTGATAACTGAAATAATACACGAACGAATATATATGCGTTGCTACAACAACAACAACCCAATTTTCGGTATTACACATCGAAATGGCTGAAATTCGGAACTAAGTCTTCGTTGACGGTATAGGTTCTTGCCTTCATATTGCCCCCATAGAACGGTACCTCCCAATTTCGGTATTTTGAAGGTTGTGGCCACAATAATCCACTGAAATGGCTGAAATTTGGAATTAAGTCTTCGTTGGGGGTATGAAACTTTCCTCCAGAAAGTTGTCGGTACAGGTCCACGCCTTAGTTCAGCGCCCATAGAATGGCACCTCCCTATTTCCTGTATTTTGAAGGTTGTGGCCTCAATATCCCACCGAAATGGCTGAAATTTGGTATTTAGTCTTCATTTGGAGTACTAAACGTTCCATATGAAATTTGCCGGCATAGGTCCACGCCTTCATATAGCCCCCATAGAACGGTACCTGCCTATGTCCGGTATTTTCAAGGTTGTGGCCTCAATATCCCACCGAAATGGCTGAAAATTGGTATTTAGTCTTCCATAAACGTTCCATATGAAATTTGTGGGTATAGGTCCACACATTCATATAATCCCCATAGAACGGTTCCACCCAATTTTCGGTATTTTGAAGGCTGTGGCCACAGCAATCCACGGAAATGGCTAAAATTTGTTGGAGGTAAAAGCCATTCTGACTGAAATTCGTCGGTATATGTCCAAGTTTCGATATAGCCCCAATAGAATGGTACCTCCCGATTTTCGTAATTCTGAAGGTTGTGACGTCAATATCCCACCGAAAGACTGAAATGTGTTATTTAGTCTTCCAAGGGGTTATAAAATATTCCAGAAGTGAACTATCAGTATAGGTCCGTGGGTTCCTATATCCCCCATATATTCTCACTTGTTTTGAAGACATTTTTATACCCTCAGGCTTTAGGTTAACAAGGGTATAAACAGTTTCATACGATCAAAATGTGCCCCAGCGAAATAACGGTTTTAGACTCCAAGTATGTTAGGACAAAATCCGTTTCAGACAATTTGCAGCCGTCCATCAGTCAGGCTGGAGCGCACGATAACTCTCGAACGGATCAACCGACCCGGTCCTAAATTTGGAATTTGTAACATTTTCTCCAAAATTAGTTTAAGTTCGAAGATGAGCCATATCGGTCCACTTCTTCGGGTACCTCGCCTACAAAAGTTCTAAATTGTTTACTAAAATGGTGAGCACCAAAGCTCCCGAAGGGATTAACCGATTTTGTCTATATATAGACATATATGAGGTTCGAATATGGACTATATCGGTCCATTACTTACGGTACCTCCAACACAAAAATTCATTTCAAGACAGTTTAAGACCTCCTCTCAAATCGTGATTTTTTGTTCAGAAGTTTGTGCATGGAGCCGCTATTACGAGGGTAAAATTTTTTTCATCGACAAGTCAATATTTCCTGAGAAAATTACAGGAAAACTGTAAAAATTCCTACATTTTGAACTGGGTACTGCGTTGGGGCAACTTTGTAGTACTTCTGCGAATCTTAGATAAAGTTCGAACAGTACTTATCCATCCACCCCATTCCTGTACCTCCCCCACAAAAGTTCAAATCTCTTGAACGGAGCAACCGATTTGGTCCAAACTTTGGATCTCATAATATTTTTACCCTCAGCATTTATGCTAATGGGGGTATATACAGTTTTATACGGGCAAAATGTGCCTCCTCGAAATAATGGTTTTAGACCCCAACTATGTTTCGAGGAAATCAGTTTCAGACAATTTGGAGTTGATTTAGCCATGTCCGTCCGTCTGTCAGTCTATCTGTCTGGCTGGCTGGAGCGCACGATTACTCTCGCACGGACCAACCGATACGGTCCAAAATTTGGCTTTCGTTATATTTTGTCCAAACTCAGCTTAAGTTCGAAGATGGATTATATCGGTTCACTCCTTTCGGTACCTCCCCAACAAAAGTTCTAAAATGTTCGGAAAATTTGTGCGCACGATAACTCTTGAAGGGAGTGACCGATTTGATCCAAACTTTGCACATCGTAAAATTTCTACCAGATTTAGATGAGGTTGCAATATGGACTCAATCGGTCTACTCCTTAGGGTACCTCCCACCCAAAATTTGGGAATAGTTCAGTTTAGGATCTGCTCTCGAATCGCTTTGATTTTTGTTATAACAATTTGTATTCACTGCCCCCCATACGACGATACAATTTCCTTTAGGTGTAAGTCCATGCTTCCTAAGAAAATAGTCTGAAAGGTGCAAAAAAACCCATATGACACCGTGTGTAGTGGTCGGAGCGCAATATAACTCTCGAAAGGATACGCCAAAATTCGGCCTTCGTAATATTTTGTCCAAACTTAGGTTAAGTTCGAAGATAAGCCATATCGGTCCACCCCTTTGGGTACCTCCCCCCTAAAAGTTCAAAAATGTTCGGAAAAATAGGGTAACTCTTAAAGGGAGTGACCGATTTGGTCCATAAAATACACATCCTAATATACATATTTACCAGATATAGATCAGGTTCGAATATTTTTGTCCACTCCTTCGGGTACCTCCCGCACAAAGTTTCGGATAAGTTCACTTTAAGGCCTGTGCTCGAATCACTTTGATTTTAGTTGAAGCAACTTGCATTCACTGCCTCAATTACGAGGTAAAATTTTTTCAGATTTCAAATTTTTTTCTTGAGGAAACAGACCGATGCTGTCGAACTGATCCCCTCAATATTTAAAAAATGTCACTAAAATGGTATGAACGATATCTCTTGAACAGGACAACCAATTTGGTCCAAACTTTGGATCTCCTAATATTTTGTCGAAATTTAATTTAACTTCTAAAATGGCCCATATCAGTCCTCTTCTTAGGGTACTTCCCCCACAAAAGTTCAACATTTGTGTAAAAGTGCAGTTTAGGGTCTGTTCGAAGATCCTTTGGAAATGTTTACCGATGCTGTTCGTTGTGGTCCTGGGTACAACGATATTATGTTATCCGTGGACAAGTCCATGCACCCTGATATACCGGTCCAAAAGTTATACGATGACCCACTGAAATGACTACTGAGCGCGATATCTATCGAAAAGACATGACTCCCAAAATAAGATCCACTTCCATAATTGACAATGTCGGTAATTGACAATCTTAGGGTACCTCACTCACAAAAATTCAACATTTTTGTATAAGTGATATTTAAGTTTTTTTTTCGAGGATCGTTCGGAATGCTACACTTTGTGGCCCTTTTACTGCGATATTATGTTTTTCGTGGGCAAGTCCATGCTCCTTGACTTTATTGTTCAAAAGCTGTGAATTATAGGTGCCAACTGAAATGACTGTTGGATGCAATATCTAGAGGAAGGAATGACTCCCAAAGTAAGAACCACTTCCAAAATGGACTATGTTGGTCCGTTCCTTCATGTACCTCCTCTGTACCACGTGTGAACTTGCCGACAAAAATATGGATTCGGATTACCATTATATTTTTGTCGGCAAGATAAAATGTCAAATGTCTCACCTAAATACATTAGTTTTGGGGAAAAGGATTTTGATTGTGTAGCCGGTATCAGATCTGTCCATGGGTGAAAGTTTCAATTCACATAGGTTGGGGGTATATTTATGTCGGCAAAGCCAACTGATACCTTTTTACTTGTCCTTTTTATCGCAACAATCCGCATTTCATCAAAGTCCCTCCCATAAACCCATAGTAACCACTGTTCAATGTAATCATCACAATCATGTATTACATATGCGCGTACTTACCGAATCTACAACCATGGCTACAGGATCACTGACTAGTATTACCACCGACAATATGCTTAAGGTCATGCCAAGTGCAGCAAATTTAAGAATATCTGAAACGGAACGAAACGAAACAAAGAACAAATTAAGACAAATCAATAAACACACGTCAGAATAGCAATACAATAAAACATTTGCGTGATCAGGAGGATGTCATGACGAATTTAATGGAAGGAAAAATTTTATGGCAATGGAATTTTTCAATTAAGTCAATTGTCAAAATTGTTGAAATCAATAAAACAAAGCAAAATACTGAAAATAAAAATTACACGGATGCTCAAATGGAGATAAAGCGTGAAACAAGTTTCTTTTTCTGTGAATTCTACCTCCGAAAACCCCAAAAAAAAAAACTAAAAAACAAAGCAATGTTGAATTGCATGCCAGGCAACGGTGTGCACACCTCTTCTTGGCATCTTAAAACCAAAAGTAAACAAAAAACATCAACTTTTGTGCACTGACTGCATGCCGCCGATCTTTAACATTGACAACAAAAAAGAATTTCAATATCAAGGTGACGTTGTTGTTGTTTGTCTTTAACAAAATTCAAACACATCAATTTCAGGGTTTGTCCAAAAACCAGGGCCACACCAGCATAATTGATGTGTTCTTAGCATCAAGACCATGAATGTGGCACAATGACCTACAATCGACATCGATATGGTTTCCATGCATTATCATTTTAAAATCTCCAATATTTATGAATTATTCAATATGCCAATATGTTTTGTTTTGTTTTGGGCGTCAACAATCTGGACACTTGAATTCTGCCAGAATAGGCCCGATACTCAAACAAAACAAGCACCAAAAAACTGTCCAAGCTTTCGTTTTCATTTGTCAAGTAGCTAGTTAAGCGTTTAACTGTTGGTGTAGGTCCGAAACACAAACAAAACGCCACACACTCACAACAACATTCAGAATCAAAAAATTTAAATCTCAAAATTGACCGCAAATTATACCCAACAACAATAACACACAAAAGTTGTTGGTGCTGCCGCCGAAGCAACAAATTTCACGCTGATAGCCATAACCTTACCAACAACGCGACCAATAACAAACAGGTAAAGCCACAGCGCGTAAAGAAACCAACATTATTAACCTAAGCGTTCGTTGGTTGGTCTGCACTTAGTCACTTAACCACTTGTAACGAGAGGTGAATCAGACAGCTCGCCAGCCAGCCAGTCAGCCACCCAGTCAAACTGACAAATGGTCAGCTATTAACCAAAAAACCACCAACAAAAAATAACCAGATCAATGAACCTCCATCGTGTGGTGGTGGTAGCAGCATCAGCAGCTGATTTTAGCGCTATAAGTTATGCCGGTACAGGTTATAATGCTGCGGAGGCAATCGCTTATTCTTCAACTCCAACAACAAATACAAAAGTCATTCAGCATCAAAAATGCATTTAAAAGTATAAAGACCGAAACTGAAATCGGTATGAATGAATTTTATGTTGAAGGCAGCAGCAGTCGTCATAACGTAATGAATGTTTGTACATATGTATGTATGGATGGACGAAATGAACCTATAACTGATACCCCAGTGTATACATATGTACGTACAGACATAGGTGGAATATTAAGCAATATTTCTCATATTACATACGATTTGAAATTATACTGTGGTTTCTAAAGCCTATCCTGCATTCTACATATCGTCACCTGAAATACCCAAAGACGTAACCCTCAAGGGTTACGTTGAGGGTTACGTCTTTGGGCATTTCAGCTGACGATATGTATGTATGTACGAGTATTGAAAGAAAAACAAGCAAAATAAGTAAAGGCCTCGACACATAAGAAGCATGGCACTCTTGCTTAAGTCATATCTGGTAAATAACTAAAGACCAAGTTCGACCTAATTAAAATGTGATTCTAAAATCTTTTTATTAAGTCGAACTTGGTCTTTAGTCTTTTATCAGAATATCATGCTTCTTATGTGTCGATGCCTTAAGAACGGCGTTAGCCAGGCCGAACTTGTTTTACCCTCCACCATGAGTTGCATTAAAGTAAAATGGAACAATAAGTTTCCTTACGTTATAAAGAAGACTAAATACCAAATGTCAGCAAGTTTGGTAAAACAATGTGGCTAACCTTCAAAATACCGAAATTCGGGAGGTACCGCTCATTGGGGGTTATATCAAAAGGTTGATCTATTCCTACAAATTTCTGGCAAAAAGTTTTTAGACTCAAAGAAGACTAAACACCAAATTTCCGATATTTCGGTAAAACCTTCAAAATACCGAAAATCAAGACGTACGCTTCTATGGGGGATATGGGAACCCGCGGACCTATAATGATAATTCTTCTTTGGAGTATTTTATAACCCCATGGAAGACTAAATAACAAATTTCGGTCTTTCGTTCTGAACCTTCTGAATTACGAAAATCGGTTAGTACCGTTCTATCCAAACGTGGATGAATTTCAGTCAAAAAGCTTTTACCTCCAACAAAGACTAAATACCAAATTTCAGCCATTTCGGTGGGTTGATGTGCCCACAATCTTCGAAATACCGAAAATCGGGACTATATGCAGGCGTGGACCTATACCGAAAAATTCATGGGAGAAAGTTTTATATCCCTAGCGAAGACTAAGTACCAAATTTCAGCCATTTCAGTGTGATAATGAGGCTAAAACCTTCAAAATACCGACAAGCTGGATGTACCGTTTTATGGGGGCTATATGAAGGCGTGGACCTATACCGACAAATTTCTAGGGGAAAGTTTTATACCTCCAGCGAAGACTAACTACCAAATTTCAGCCATTTTGTTGCGATAACGAGGCTAAAACCTTCAAAATACAGAAAATCGGGTGGTACCGTTCTATGGGGGCTATAGGAAGGCGTTGACCTGTACCGCCAAGTTTGGGGGGAAAAGTTTTATACCCCAATAGAAAGACGTATTAGCAAATTTCATCCATTTTAGTGGATTATTGTGGCCACAACCTTCAAAATACCGAATATAGGGAGGTACCGTTCTATGGGGGCTATATGAAGGCGTGGACCTGTATCGACAAATTTCTGGGAGGAAGTTGTATACCTCTAGCGAAGACTAAGTACCAAATTTCAGCCATTTCGGTGTGATAATGAGGCTAAAACCTTCAAAATACCGACAAGCGGGAGGTACCGTTCTATGGGGGCTATATGAAGGCGTGGACCTATACCGACAAATTTCTGGGGGAAAGTTTTATACCTCCCGCGAAGACTAACTACCAAATTTCAGCCATTTTGGTGCGATAACGAGGCTAAAATACTGAAAATCGGGTTGTACCGTGGACCGATATAGCCCATTTTTAATACCAAACATCCTAGAAGTAATAGAAACATCTACACCAAATTACAAAACTCTATCTTAAAAATTGCGAGCTGTATCTTCATTTCAACAGACGGAGGGACGGTCGAACGGGCAGACGGACATGGTTATATCGACTTAGAATTTTACCCTGATCAAGAATATACATACATATGTATATGGGCAAAACTGCCAATTATTTCATATTCCATTTCCAAAAAATTGAATTTTTTCTTTTCGCGCTACATTAACGATTTTTGGTACATAGGTTAAGAAAAAATTCCCCAGTACAAATCCGCTCGCGAGCAAATTTTTGGTTGTTGCGGACAAATGTTATCGCGGTTTTACTTCTGATTTTAAGAAAAAATTATTATAAACACGCTAATTATTTTATTGAGCACAATTGTCACTAAAAAGTTATCACGAAGTGACGTCATTAAATAGATTGCATAATACTTGTAAAATGTTTCTCAGCATTCGCGGAATTTACAAAAAATTGACAAAATTTTAAATGTAATCCGAATTTTTTGAAAATATAGCTCCATATACCCGTCAAAAATTACAAAAAAGTAACAGTTTTAAATAAAGACTTCACGGGGAATCAAATGAGACCAAACTTATAATCATCGGGATAGTAGTTAGGATATTATAGCCAAAATAAGCACATATTTGTGTTACAAAAAACTAATTTTGGTTTGGAATAATAGTTTTCACACGCATTCTAGAGTCGAAAATATTGGAAAAATTCTATAAGAGCACTTCTTTTATTTTTCTTGAAACTCCCAAGAAAATGGGTGGATTTTGCTTTATCTACATTCACATAGAAGGTTTCCCATTGAGGAAAGTTATCGGGTTGTTGAAATAAATCATTAGACTTCTTAAACGGAAATAGAATTCAAATAAACCGCTTTAACTTATATGAATTATTAAAATATGTGTAAATCGCGTAATTATCAAAATCGTTTTGTCCGCATGTGATTTTCATGTACAGCAAGACCATATCTTTTAATTTGTATATATTTTTCGAAATATAATTTGGACGCTAAGATGTAGCATCGGCTGCATCTTAGCATTAAAAAACCTATAAAACATCGCTAATTTTCCCAAAGTTCATACAATTTCGTTCCGCATCCGGTTTTAGTGTCACCATGAAAATCTGCATCGATATATACCTATTTCAAGGCAATCAGTCAAGAACCGTGGATGTAGCATCACACACTATTTTTGGGATAAAATGAATGTAGTTCCCTTATCAGTGAAGTTTTTAAATCTTTGTTTCCGCAAAAAGGAAGATCCTGCACTAGTTTTTTCATAGCAGTGCAAGCTGCCGACAGAATACGCGATAAAATGCGCGATATTTTCAAAAACAATATTAGGTGATTTTCCTACCTTGGAATTTCTCGTATCTCGCGTTTTAGTAGATGGAATTTCACGAGTATTGATTTATTAGATCCGCAACGTAAAAATCAAAAATTTGCAATCAAGTACGAGTAAATCGAATGCCAATTGTAAAAATTAGGCCCGAAAAATATGATTTTTAGAAATTTGTTCACACAAAATTTTCGTATTTGGATACAGATTTCTCTGAAGCTGTGTAGGCTACATTCACGACACATATATCAAAAAAATCAGAATCGTGAGTTCTTCATTCCTATATATGACTTTTTGAAAAACCTGTTTGCGGAACGAAATTATAAGAAAATTTCAAAAAACACTTAAAATCTGACTTCAAAATGTCAGCATCATTTAATGGTAGACGCAGATCAAATTTTGAGAAGTTATACACTAGTGAGATGATCCTTATTTAGTTGCCTTCTACTTTTACTTTAACGGGAAAATCGTAAAAAGTGTGGTTTAATCACAAATCGAGAGAAAACAAAAAAAGGCACTTCGGCTTCAACCCATTTTTACCCATTTTTTAACATAAATATAGCTACAGCTTCCACGCAAATTAACTTTGAAACCCAATATTTTTTGCCAAGTCTAAAAACATTTCATTTTATCCAAAAGCATTTAAATTGTACAATATACAACCACTATTCGCGAGTTATAAAGGGGTAAACCTTGGCTTCAACGATGTTAAATTTTCAATAATATTGCCCATATACTTTATAGGGTCTCCGATGAATATTTCGATGTGTTACAAACTGAATAACAAATTTAATTATACCCTCTAAATTATGGTGAAGGGTATAAAAATCGTTAAGTCCCAATTTACATTAGGCGAGTTTACTTGCGGCAAGTCTCTGTTTGTAGGAGAGACACGTAAGGGGAATGGAAATGAAAAAATTGCTCGTACCGGCAATTTTCAGGCAATTCCTTTTATTTTTTCGAAGTTGACATTGTTTTCATTGTTTTGAAAAGAAAACTTGCCGGAACAGAAATGAAATAGAAAGTTTCCTTTTAGGTGGGACACGTTTTTTGGCAAAAAAAAATTGTCTACAATCGGGATGTACAGATAGTTCAGTAAACAAATGTCAATTCCTTAAAACACCTAAAATCTGGAGGTATCATTATATGGGGGTTACAACAGAAAATGACCCTATGCTCACAATTTTTGGTGGAGAAGTTTCGTGACGGCAGATGTCACAAAATGGATAGTTCCCTCAAAAAATTTAGCTAAAACCCTCAAAATACCAAAAATCGGGAGGTAACGTTATATCGGTGCTATACCAAAACATAGACCTCTGTTGACAATTTTGGTGGATAAGTGTTGTGACCACTGAGAATCTCAAATGTCAGATTACAGGTAGCTCGGTGAAAAAATTAGATATAATTTCCAATATATCGAAGTTCGGAAGGTACCGTTATATGGGGCCTAGCTATAATATCAATAATCGGGAGGTACTGTTTTATGGGGGTTATACCAAAAACATGGACCAGTACTTAAAATTTTTGGTGGAAAAGTGTTGTGGCCACTAAGAACCTCAAATGTAAAATTACTGTTAATTCGGTTAAAAAACTTACCTAAAATTATAAAAGTACCGAAAATCGGGTGGTACCGTTATATGGGGCCTATAACAAAACATGGACAATGACAATTTTTAGTAATTACGTTTTGTGAGCACTGGAAATCTCAAATGTCAAATTATAGCTAATTCGATAATTAAATTGTAGCTAAAACAGGTAAAAAAGTATCAGTCGGCTTTGCCGACAGAGATATACCCTCAGGCTGTGTGGATAGAAATACTTTTTTCCCAAAAAAAAAAAAAAAATATATATATATGTATTTTGCACCGACAAAAGTATGGATAGGATTAAAGCTCAAAAAGTTGCGGGAATATCGATAGATAGGGCTTTTTTGTCACATCAGCCTGCGAAAAACATAATATAGCTATATTCGGTAATATATTCGGTTCGTGCCGTCCAGCCACTACATATGGTACCTTAGGGGTTTTTTTTAAACTTTCGGGCTGTTTTCTCAATAAGTATGGACTTGCCCCTGAAAAAAACTTTTACTGCCATAATTGAGGCAGCGAATGCAAGTTGCTTCAATAAAAATTAAAGTGATTCGAGAGCAGGTCTTAAAGTGAATTTATCCAAAATTTTATGTGGGAGATACCCGAAGGAATGGACAAATATAGTCCATATTCGAACCTGATCTATATCTGGTAGATATATTAGGATGGGCAAAGTATGGGCTAAATCGGTCATTCCATTCGGATCTGCCGATTCGGTCCACAATTTGGTCTTTGTAATATTTTGTCCAAATTTAGTTTAAGTTCCAAGATGGGCTATATCGGTCCACTCCGTCCGGTACCTCCACAAAAGTTCGAATATGTTCGGAAAATTTGTGCGCACTATAACTCTTGAAGGGTGTAACCGAACGGTCCATACTTTGCACATCGTTAAATTTCTACCAGACTTAAATGAGGTTCGAATATGGATTCAATCGATCAACTCTTTCGTGTACCTCGGAAAAGTTCAGTTTAGGACCTGCTCTCGAATCACTTTGATTTTTTGGTAACAACTTGTACTTGCTGCCCACATTACGGCAGTAAAAGCTTTATCAGGGGTAAGTCCATACTACCTGAGAAAAAAGCCCGGAGGGCAACAAGTCCTGTGGTTGGAGCGCACGATAACTCTCGAACGGATCTGCATATTTTGTCCAAAATAAGTTCAAATATGGGACATATCGGTCCTTCGGTACCCCTCCTTCGGTACTCGTTCGGGTACCTCCCACACAAAATTTCGGAAAGGATCAGTTTAGGACGTGCTCCCGAATCGCTTTGATTTTTGTTGCAGCCACTTGTATTTGCTGCCCCTATTACGGCAATACAAGTATTATAAGGGTCAAGTCTATACTTCCTGAGAAAATAGCCCGAAGATGTAAAAAACCCCTACGGTACCAAGTGTAGTAGTTGGAGCGCACAATAACTCTCGAACGGATCTGCAGATTAGGTTCAAAATTTGGCCTTCGTTAAATTTTGTCCAAACTTAGTTTAATTTCAAAGATGGGCCATATCGGTCCACTCCTTCATGTACCTCCCCCACAAAAGTTCGAAAACGCTGGGAAAAATTGTGTGAACGATAACACTTAAAGGTACGAGTACGAGGATTCAATATGGACTCTATCAGTCCACCCCTTCGGGTAACACCCACACAAAATTTCGGAAAATTTCAGTTTTGGACCTGCTCTCGAATCGCTTTGTGTTATCAGGGGCAAGCCCATACTTCCTGAAAAAATAGCCCGAAGTTGTAAAAAACCCCTATGGCAACAAGTGTAGTTGTTGGAGCGCACGATAACTTTCGAACGGATCTGCAGAAAATTGGCCTTCCTAATATTTTGTCCGAACTTATTTTATGTTCGGAGATGAGCCATATCGGTCCACTCCTTCAGCTACCTCCCCCCACAAAAGTTCTACCCTTTCACTAAAATGGTGCACACGATAACTCTCAAAGGTACTAACCGATTTGGTCCATACTTTGAACATCGTTTTATTTCTACGAAACAGGTTCAAAAATTGACTACATGTCAACTCCTTCGGGTACCTCTCACACAAAATTTCAGAATGGCCTGCTGTCGAATCGCTTTGATATTTGTTGTAACAACATTTATTCGCTACCATTACGACGATACAAGTTTTTTCAGGGACAAGTCCATACTTCCTGGGAGCTGTAAAAAGCTCGATATTATGTTTTTCGTGGGCAAGTCCATGCTTTCAGACCAACTGAAATGACTGGTGGGCACAATACCTATAAAAAGGAATGACTCCCAAATTAAGATCCCCTTCCAAAATGGACTATGCATATCCATTCCTTCAAGTATATCCTCCTAACACTTTTGAGCTTCAAACCAAATATATTTCTTATCAGAAATTTCCAAAAAGGGCCACAAAATCCATATTCCGTATATTCGATATTGTCAATAGATATACGTTTCAATTCACAGAGGCTGAGGGTAAATCTCTGTCGACAAAGACTGTAATCCTACGGTCACCAACTAATATAGCTGGGGCGCGCGATAAATAAGAATGAAATGAATCCCAAAATAAGATCCACTTTCAAAATGGATTATGTTGGTTCGTTTATTCAGGAATCTACTCCGTAAAAGCTCAGCTCTTTTGCGCTTTAACTCCATAAAATTTAATAGCAAAAGGTAATTAATCCGGAACGTTCACAAACCTTAAGATATAAATACCTAAAAAGTCTCGATATTTTTATCAGCATGTTCATTAAACCGACCCAAATAAAACAAAAATTGTTTATTGGAATTCAATTTTTCCCCTTGACCCACCTTATATATGACATTTTCTGACGATCGGTTAAGGTTAACCCTTGCCACCCGGGAGATTTTTGTTTCCATAGTAATAGGCAATTACTCCGGAACGTTCACAAACTTTAAGATAGAAATACTCGTACCTAAAAGGTCTCGATATTTTTATCAGCATGTTCATTAAACCGACCCAAATAAAAAACATTTTTTTTTTCAATTTTTCCCCTTGACCCAGAAACCGTATATATGACATTTTATGACGATCGGTTAACCGTTGTCACCCGGGAGATCCTTCTTTCCATAGTAATTTAGGGCCCAAAGGTGCATTTTCACGAAAATTCTTCGAAAGCCCCATTTATGGTCCAATCGATGAAATGTTTACCAGTTCATTGTTGTACTAAAAACGAAACCTACAAAAAATATAAAAAACGCATCGGATTTTGATATAATTTGTATCGGGTTAATATATTTGTATATTATATCGGATAGAACAAAATTATTATTCTAAGTAAATAATTTAGGATTCTGATCTTTATTTTCTCAAATATTAACAAATCAACCAACCACACTTTACATTTCTAATTGTTTGGGGAAACGAACCACTGTGCCTGTCCACCACCATTTTTGTTGCTAGCGTCGAAAATTCAAACAAACAATCAAACATTTTATGCATTTATTTGAATATTTCTCAGCTGTTAGACGGACGTTATTGCAGTGCAACTGCTTTTTGGTTGCATTTCCCAATTAAATGCTAATAAAAACGTATTTCGTCAATGGAAATTTTCTATTTGAAAAGATGAAATATGTTTTGTGCATTCAATTTGAAATTGTATTGTAATTTTGTTTCTTGCCAGTTTCTGGCAGGATTTTTGACATTCATCAAAGTGATTTTTTTCATTAAATATTGATGATGAATTTATGAATAAATTGTTAATTTTTTCTCTTTCAGTGAACAGCTTTTCAACATTTGTCTATGTTATTATAATGAGGTATTGTTTAACTAAACAAGAAACTTTAATTTTTTTAATCGGAACATTTATATAATTTGTTTTAAGGTAAAAATCGCTACAGGCCTATGGTGCGTATGTGGCTGTAGCGATTTTTACCTCGGAACATTTGGCATCCCTGTTACAGAGTATCCAGCAAAATTAATTGGAAGTGGTTCCATGTTTTATTTGCACAATTTCAAAGAAAGTGGAAAAAATCAAAGATTTTTCTCTGACATTTATTCGAAAAAGAAGCCCAATTCTGAGAAATATTCTTTATGTGATATAATTCATAAATACTGGTAACTCAAAAGTATATGCGGGGGGGATATCTTAGTGAAATCGGACACTTTTTTAAAATAAGGTTTTTGATTTCCTTTATTTTTTGCTGTGGTGATGCTGCTCATCAGCAAAATATTTTAGTATATTTTCAGATTTTTTTTTTGACAAAAGGTTCCAGATATATCGCCCCCTTGAAGAAATCGAGTTCTGTAAGAACTATATGCAAAGAAATATTCATTACTTTTTTAATATTGGTCCAAATAGAAAAAATCTTTAATTGGATTTTTTTATTTTTTTATCAGTTAACTAACTAAAAATAGAAAAAAGTTTGCACAGTGGGCTTGGATGCAATTTTCGCGATTTACAATTTAAATTCCATTTTTATCAATGATTGTACTCTTCGATTTTCTTGACATTTTTTTTTATTAAACTACGAATAATTACAAAAAATTTAAGTGCTATTTGGTAGTGGGATTCGAATAATTACTATTTTTACAGTGTTTTATTTAACTTGTTTTGGTGTCCGTTTAGTTCAAATCTGGTAACTCATTTTTAACACATTTGCAGTTGACCAATCGAACTGAAACTTTGCACACTTTTCAGATTTAGATGACAATACATGAATATGGAATCAAAACTAATATTTGTCCATTTTTACAGTGTTTTATTTAACTTGCTTTTCAAATCTGGTAACTCATTTTCCACACAGTTGCAGTTGACCAATCGAACTGAAACTTTGCACACTTTTCAGATTTGGATGACAATACAGCCTCCATATAGCGGTACCACCCGATTTCAAGTATTATGAGGATTTTATCTTCACTTTTAGCCCGAATTATGGACATAGGTACAGGTTTTGGTATAACCCCAATATAGCGGTACCACCTGATTTCCAGTGTTTTAAGGATTTTATCTTCATTTTTAACCCGAAAAGGGTGTAATTTGGCATTTGGGGTTCCCAATGGTACTGAAACTTCCCCACCAGAAATTGTGGACATAGGTCCATGTTTTGGTATAGCCCTCATATAGCGGTACGGCCCGATTTCAAGTGTTTTAAGGATTTAATCTTCATTTTTAGGCCGACGCTACAAAAACTTCCCAACAAAAAATTATGGACATAAGTCCAGGTTTTGGTATAGCCTTTATATAAAGGTACTACACGATTTTAGGCATTTTTAAGTTTTTATCTAAATTTTCGGCCTAAATTGACTATAATTTTGTTCTCAGTGATCAAAAAATGTTTTTACCAAAAAGTTAAAACAATATAATTTAAAAAAATTAAGTTTCAGTGTTTTATTTAGAAATGCACTTAAAACTAGAAAATAATTTGTCGCTTAGCCTCAATATATATATTCTTTCTCATGATGAAATCTCTCAAATAAAACGCTTGCATTTAAATTATAAACCGTGGCAAAATTAAACGGCAAGCGTTTATTTGAGAGATTCCATTATGAAAAAGAATATTAAAGTTATGAGTATTTCCTTGCATATAGTTTTTACAGAATTCGACTTTTTCAAGACGCGACATCTCTGGAACCTTTAGTCAAAAAAATCTGAAAATATTCTGGAATGTAGCAGCATCACCACAGCAAATCAAAAATCTCATTTTGAAAAATCAACCGATTTTACTCAGAAATCCCCATATTTATGTATGAATGGTTGAATTGCTTTTTTTATTTGTACTATAACTAAGCAAACTAATTCGCATCATAATTAATGATGAAATATGAATCACACCACACCACAACGACGATATAAAATGAAGTGTTGATTACTAATAAATTTATTGATATATTTAAAATAAATGTTAAATGCAATATATTGACCTCTTATGTATATATAACCCATTATTATATAGAATTATGAAGCATTTTTTTCTTGTTTCCTAAAGTCTGCAATTAAATGCATAAATTTATTGCATCAAATTAATGCAACTATTGCAACTTTTGAAAGTTGTTACCAACGGCACGTGTTGCGTGCGAATTTTTGAAATAAATAAAATATTCAAAAAACATTTGTTTGTTGAAATGTCCCACAATTATAGACATTCACTTTACAACTTAATTCTAAATAGAATTTCATTCATCTTTTTGGATGTTTATTAATGAAGCAAAACAATTACTTTTTATCATTGATCAAGCCGATCTTATTCATACCTAATTAACATGCTCTGTCTGTCATATGCTACAGAGCAATTTTAAAGTTCACTAGGAAACGTCTGAGTAATTACATTCCAGCTGTGAAGTTTAATCTCAATAAATTATAGATTAACAAGACACGTGAAACAATGTTAAGTGCAGTGGTGTATTGACAGATTGAAATTAAATGATTGATTTATAAGGGGACATAGAGTTTATTATAAATACCATATTATTAAATACAATATACTCAAGTTTATATGAATAGGTTCGCTATTAGGAGGGTTGGAGTTTTTTATTGGGATGACGACTTCTATTTTGCTTTTCAAAATAGTCATGGTTACTCCCATAGTCGTTGTTTTAATATTTTATTAATAAACAAGCGAACTGATGAAGATCTGTGGCGAGATCTGAAAATATAGTCTTCCCTGCCTCACCCCTTGCTTTGCTATTTTCATAAAGAATTAAGTGAAGAATTATAGAATTAATAAATAATATTGATGTTGTATTTGTTTCGGCTGAAGGTCATTCATCAATATTAAAAATAGTCAGGTCAACAATAAACAACAACAGCATTAATAAATAATTTCAAAATAGGGCTTAGTAACTGGCTGAGAACATTTTTCTTTAATTTTGGGCCATGTTATCTCAAATCATTACACACAGTTGATGTATGTATGTACAAGCTCTGAGCAAAATGAAACCCTTATGACCTGATCAAAAATAAAAAAATATATTTATTCATCAGTAACTATCTTGTCCCCTTAAAAGCAATCCCCTTCAGATGTAATACACTTTTGTGTTTTTTTCTAATCCTCTACATAATTCTGAAACGCGTGTTTTGATAAAGCCAATAGGAACAATCTTAGCTGCCGCACGTTTCATACCAAAAACATCCGTAAAAATTACTTGGTATGAGCAAAACGATATGCCAATTTTATCAGCAATTTGATTATCAGAAATAATTTTCAATTATCAGAAATAATTTTCAATGTTTTCACCGGTTGTCCATTCATTCCATTCTTCGAATAGTAAAAAATCGAAGAGCACACCAAAACACGGCTAACCTTATTATATGTCAGAAAGAAACAATCCAAAATTGCGTTAAGTTCGTCCGAACTTTTTATGCCCCTCACCACGAGTTGTATTGAAGCAAAATGGAATAAATACTTTCCTTTATTGCCTGCATTAACGCACCGTGCGTTAACTAACTTGAGATGAAAGGTGCTTACACCTGGGAAGTTTTTGCGCATTCTGAAACTACAATGTTTATATATGAGAAAAATCTAAAATCAAAAAAAGTCGCAGGAGAGATTTTCAAAGAAAATGTTGTAGAGAATTTTCACTGCTACAACATTTTCTTTAGTCCCATTACGATACGACTCGCGGTTTCCAAGCAAAATCCTGAAAACCTAAAAAAAACCTAAAAATGTGAACATTGACAGCGATTTATTTAAAAATCCATCCAGCGATTATTTCGTGTTTTTGGATTTTTCTCACCTATAAAAAATTGCTGTTTCAGAATCCGCAAAAACACCCAAGATGTAAGCGGTTTTCACCTAAAGTTAGTTAAGGCGCATCGTGCACGACATTGTTTTGAAATGAATCGACACAGACAGTGCATTGTCCCAATTTGAACTTCAATATCTCAAAATTGGTAAATCCTAGGAAAAAGTCATAAAGGTCTTGTAGAGAATATTCGCTGCTGCAACATTTTATTTAGTCCCATTACGATACGACTCGCGGTTTACGAGCAAAGTCGTGAAAACCTAAAAAAACCCTAAAAATGTGAACTTTGACCGCGATTTATTTGAAAATCCCTCCGTCGATTTTTTTTTGAGTTTTCTCTTCTATGAGCATTGTAGTTTCAAAATCCGCAAAAACATCCCAGGTGTAAGCACATTTCATTTAAAGTTAGTTTAGGCGCACCAAGAACAATGTTCCGAATAAAATTTGTGTGTTCACATTTCGGTCCGCAAAAATGACTAAGAACCCACGAAATAAAAAAAGGGCGGTACCGTTACATGGGGGCAAAATTAAATCGTGGATCCATTCTCTGCTTGAATGTTTTATACAGCTAGCGAAGACTAGATACCAACTTTCGGTTGTTTCGTTGAGATAATGTGTTGGGAGGTGTTGTTCTATGGTAGCTATATAAAAACGTGGACCGATAGCGACAAATTTATGGGGGAAAATGTTGTACTCCCAACGAAGAGTAAATACGAAATATCAGCCATGGTGCGATAATTAGGCTCTGTAGGGGGTATACCAAGACGTTAATCTACACAGACAATTTCTGGGGGAAAGTTTTGTAGGCCCAAAGAAGGCTAAGTACAAAATTCCAATTTTGGTAAGATAATGTGACTAAAACTTTCACAATACAGAAAATCGGGATGTACGCGCTATATCAACACGAGGACCTTTACTGAAAAATTTCTAGGGGAAAGTAATATAACCCAAAAGATGACTAAATACCAAACTTCAGCCATTTTGGTAAGATAATGTGACTAAAATTTTAATATACAGAAAATAGGGAGGTACCGTCCTAGGGGGGCATATCAAAACGTGGACCATACCACCAATGAAGTCCACATGCTAACACCTTGAAAATACAAAAATTTCTGGTAACCCCACAGAAAACAAAAAACATCAAATTTTCGTCATTTTCTTAGGATAATGGCTAATATCTTCAAAATACCGAAAATCATGCTATATCAAATCGTGGGTCTAAAAAAATATTTTGGTGAAAATGTATTTTAGCCTATGGAGACGCAAATTACCAAATTACATATTGTGTATTTATTTGAGCTGAAGTCCATATTTTGTTGCTTCTATATTTGAAGAACAAAATGTTTAACAGTGGGTAATGAAATTGATTACTACGAGCGGAGGCAGAGAAGACTATAGTTTCGGAAGCAGCCAAACTTCCTCATCAGTTCCCTTAACCGCGGACTCTGTGTCAATAAGCAGGTCAATAAAAGTGACCAGACAGCGGTTAAGGGAACTGATGAGGAAGGAAGGAAGGAAGGCCTCCAAAGGTTTGATGCTTTGATGAAAAAAGGGCCATTTAGTCAGGACTATATCTTCCAAACCGTTAGGAAATTGGAATTTATCTCAGAGGCAAAGCTGTAGCTCTTGTCTTAAAGAACAAAAATTGTGAACACATATAACAGATCAAACTTCATCTACGAGGTCAAAATCGCCATGGCCAAATTTCTTTTAAATTTTTTTTCTCAAGTTTTGTTTACAGCTTTCATACCGATCAAATTTGAAGCAAACAGCTAACTACAAAAATGTACCTCAGATCCCAATAAACATCTTTCTAGAATATACGAACTCTGTAGAAACCGATCTTAATGGTCAAAATAGCAAAACATTTGCGATTTTTTACCTCTTTTCTAGGATTCTGCTCCATAGATATTTAACCGTTCAAAATTCAAGAAAACAATTAACCCTAATAGCGTAGCAAAGGCATCAATAAACAACTTTCTGGAACATGCGAAATGTCTATGAAGGGTTCTTAATGGTAAAAATAGCAAAAATCTTTTGAAAATATCCAATTTTTATACTTTTTCTCCGACTCTGGTCCAAAGATACGCAACCGCCCAAAAATTAAGGATACAGTCAACTACAAACATGTACCTTAAATTTCAACAAAAAAGTTTCTAGAACAAATGAAGATTCTAGGAACGATTCTTCAAGCTAAAAATTCGATTATTTTAGATCATTCTTTCCTGTTCAGGTCCGTAAATAACAAACCTTACAAATTTCCTTGAGTTTTTAACAGTTTGTTATTTCCAAACCTGAGCAGGGGAATGTTAAAAATAATTTAATCGTTCGTGAATTTCAGCCCTATGAATCATTCCCAGAATCTTCATATGTTCTAAAAAGTTGTTTATTGAAATCTTAGGCACATTTTTGTGGTTGACTGTATCCTTAATTTTTGGGCGGTTGCGTATCTTTGGGCCAGAGCCGGAGAAAAAAGTATAAAAATTGGATATTTTCAAAATATTTTTGCTATTTTTACCATTATGAACCCTTCATAGACATTTCGCATGTTCCAGAAAGTTGTTTATTGATGCCTTTGCAAAGCTTTTAGGGTTGACTGTTTTCTTGAATTTTGAACGGTTTAATATCTATGGAGCAGAATCCTAGAAAAGAGGATAAAACTCGCAAATGTTTTGCTATTTTGACCATTAAGATCCGTTTCTACAGAGTTCGTATATTCTAGAAAGATGTTTATTGGGATCAGAGGTACATTTTTGTAGTTAGCTGTTTGCTTCAAATTTGATCGGTTCGAAAGCTGTAAACAAAACTTAAGAAAAAATTTTAAAAGAAATTTGACTATGGCGATTTTGACCTTGCAGATGAAGTTTGATGGGTTATATGTGTTCACAATTTTTGTCCTTTGAGACAAGAGCTACAACTTTGCCTCTGAGATAATTTCCAATTTCCTAACGGCGTGGAAGATATAGTCCTGACTAAATGACACTTTTTACATCAAAGCATCAAACCTTTGGAGGCCTATAACCGTGAAAGTTAATGAGATAGGAAAAAACGGCGAGACACGCGTCTCATTTTTGGTGTTCTATCACACTATGGAGTCAGAATATGGTTAATAATTTTCATGTTGCACAGTGACATTTTTTCGACCATATTTTTGCAAAGCCCAAATATGGGTTTCGTAGTCTCCAAGAATACTGCGAGTAGTATCCGGAGTCTATCGTTTGTATCGCCGAACTCCTGATAAAAATTATTTTTTATACCCTCCACCATAATATGGAGGGTATAATTAAATTTGTCATTCCGTTTGTAGCACATTGAAATATTCCTCTAAGACCCTATAAAGTACATATATATATTCTTGATCAGGGTAAAATTCTAAATCGATATAAACATGTCCGTCCGTCTATTGAAATCAAGATACAGCTCGCAATTTTTAAGATAGAGCTTTGTAATTAGCTATATAGGTGTCTATTATTCCTAGGATGTTTGGTATTGCAAATGGGCTATATCGGTGAACGTTTTGATATAGCCCCCATTGAACGGTACCACCCGATTTTCGGTATTTTGAAGGTTCTAGCTTCATTATCACACCGAGATGGCTAAAATTTGGCACTTAGCCTTCGTTGGGGGTATACAACTTTCTCCGAGAATTTTCTTGGTATGGGTCCACGCTTTCAGATAGCCCCTATTGATCGGTACCTCCCGATTTTGGGTATTTTGAAGGTTGTGGCCTCAATATTTCTTCGAAATGGCTGAAACTCGGTATTTAGTCTTCTTTGGGGTATAAAACTTTCCCCCAGAATTTGTTTGGTATGGGTCCACGCCTTCATATAGCCCCCATTGAACGTTACCTCCCGATTTTTCGATATTTTGAAGGTTGTGGTCTCAATATTCCTTCGAAATGGCTGAAATTTGGTATTTAGTCTTCTTTGGGAGTTCGAAACTTTTCCCCAGAAATTTGTCGGTACAGGTCCACGCCTTCATCTTGCCCCCGTAGAACGGATTTCCGGTATTTTGAAGGTTATGGCCACAATAATCCATTGAAATGGCTGAAACTTGGTATTTAGTCTTCGTTGGGGGTATTCAACTTTCCCCTCTAAATTTGCCCATATATAGGTCCACGGCTTCATATCGCTCCCATAGAACCTCCCGCTTTTCGGTATTTTGAAGGTTGTGGCCTCAATATTCATCCGAAGTGGGGGTATAAAACTTTCCCCCAGGAATTTGTTGGTACAGGCTCACGCCTTACTACAGCCCTCTTTAGAACGGTACCACCAGATCTTCGTTATTTTGAAGGTATTGGCTTCATTATCACACCGAAATGGCTAAAAGTTGGTACTTTGTCTTCGTTGGGGGTATAAAATGTCCCCTTCATATAGCACCCAAGGAGCGGTACCCCACGATTTCCGGCATTTTACAGGTTGTGGCCTCAATATTCCTTGGAAATTGCTGAAATTTGGTATTTAGTCCTCATTTGAGGTATAAAACTTTCCATATAAAATTTGTCGGCATAGGTCCACACCTTCATATAGCCCCCATAGATAGGTACCTCCCGATTTTCGGTATTTTGAAGGTTGTGGCCACAACAACCCACCGAAATGGCTGAGCTTTCGTATTTAGTCTACGTTGGAAGTAAAACCCTTTCCGGCTGAATTTCGTCGGTATAGGTCCACGTTTCGATATAGCCCCTATAGAACGGTACCTCCCGATTTTAGTAATTGTGAAAGATGTGACGTCAATATCCCACCGAAATGACTGAAATGTGTTATTTAGTCTTCCATTGGGTTATAAAATGTTCGTCAACAATTTGTCGGTAGAGATCGACGTTTTGATATAGCTCCCATTGAACGGTACCTCCCGTATTTCGATATTTTGAATGTTAACGACATTGTTCTACCAAAATTGCTGAAATTTGGTATTAAGTCTTCTTCATAAACGTAAGGAAACTAATTGTTCCATTCTGTTTTGCACCCAAATATATTATTTGTTTGCTACATTTTTTTCTTCTTGTATAAATCGGGAGCTAAAACGTTCACCTATAATTATTGAACATATTAGAAAATATTAACTTAATCAAATAAGAAATGTAGATAAAATCATAAAAATACTTTATATTTTTGATGGTACCCATTTATGAAGACTTGTAGAAATCTTCTCCCATCCCTAATATGCACCAAAACCGTGTTCCGTTATATTGATTGAGACGTAAATATTCGAAAATTATTAACATTAAACCACCCAAATACTGCCCTGAATTAATCTGCCTCTTTGGGGATCGTCGTCGCTTCTACGCCTTCTATTGCACCATACACACAGCACTCTATTATGAAATTAGCGAGAGCCCTGTTGTTACGCTCTTTGACAAAAATCCTCTATCCACCCATAAAAAATATATTCTAACATAAAAAATATGTTGGTACCCAAATAAATAGAATAGAGATATGTTACAAAATGTTGCAAACATATATTTGATTGGAACCAAACATAATATGTTTGCAACCAGTCCCAAACATATATTTTTCTGCGTGTGTAATTTCAGCATTCAATCGTTTGTCATTCGTTTTGGAACCCCGGGGCATAAAATTCAATAATTTCCATCTTACCAGATGCTGCTAAGTAGCTGATACATTGACAGGGTACAATGTCTCCTTCAAGTTTTAAACAACTCGTCGGTTAAGCAATTGGTTCCATTCATCAGATAAATGAGAAATTTACATTTCACGCCCTACAACTAATGAACAATTATAGCCCTTATGCTATGACGGTAGGTACTCAATACTAGTTCTAGGGAAAAACATCTGTTATGTAACAATTAAAAAATTAACAATTAATTAAATTAACTCAAAACATCACTTAGAGCAATAAAGCTGATGAAAACATTTCAGCATTTGATGTGTTTTGTTTTGGTATTTAGCTACCGTTTGATTTGTTTTTTTTTTCTCACTTTCTGTTTATATTTCATGTCTTCTTTATGTTGGCTATTTTAGTGGCATTTCATAATTTTTTATGCGATACTGATGATGATAAATTTAACAAGTATGCGGCGACATTGCTATTTTTGTGCGTTTCTCTTTGCACGCCAGCTTCTTCAAGTTCAAGTTCATTTAAATGATGTGAGTTTTTTTTTTGTTGGTTGTTAAAGCAACTTTCGAATAAAAAAAGTGAAAAAGAAAAAAAATAAGCGGTGTTTGTTGTCAAACAAACGGTTCATCTCACGAATAGCGGTCGTAAAATTGAGGGAGGTATGAAGATTGGCTTGGTCGTTTAGTTATGGCGTGACATGGTGATAATAAGGTAAATCCGTACATACATACATATGTATGTACATTTGTTGATACTCACAAACATTAAGACGGCCATTAACAAACTGACAGCTTTAAGGAAGTGCTCTGTGCGTTTCACTTTAACGAGTTATGAAGCATCCAAACTTTACGATAAATGACACGAAAACCTCGTTTAAGATCGATAAGTTTATCTTTTGTGTTGTTGTAGTCGTTTTTATTTATCATTGCAAATGTCAGATCAATCATTTTTATGTGACATAAGTGGAGGAGGTTATGACCAAAATAATAAAATAAAAGGTGTGGCAGTTGGCAGTTTAAATTTTTTGGAAAAAATAAAATAAATATAAATAAAAGTAAATAAATAATACTAATAATATGGAAGTGGTTATTGTATAGTTTATTGTCAAGGCAATTGCTATAGGCAATGTACATAGTTTTACTGTTAGATATTGTTAAATATGCTCTACATTAAATTGTTTATAAAGTAGAGAAAGGTATGTGATAAACTGTATTCAAATTTTAAGGAATCAAATCAGAAGGCAGAACAACCAAAATTATTATTATAAAAATTAAGAAAATAGGCCCTGGGATAGGAAAATCAGCAATTTCTCTGTAGAATAGCATTAAAGTTGTCAGTGGTTTGAAAACACTGAAATAACAAGTAAGAAAGTATCAGTCAGCTGTGCTGACGGAGAAATACCCTCAGCCACTGACCAAAAAAAACGTATCTTATATAAAAGAGCTTAGTGATAAGTGAGTGAGTGTGTGAGTGACAGATCATCGCCCAGATGAAACGGCTGAAGCTAGAAGCTTGACATTTTGATTGTGGTTTGCAGTTAGTGTGTAGGGGTAAGATAAGGCTGGGTTTTTGAAATTCGAACTGGAAGGGTACGAAAAGTACTAAAAGGTACTAAATATGGTACCCTTTGTATTAGGAAAACGGGAAGAGCTAGACTTCTGAAATTTGGAATGAAAGTATCTTATGGGGGTTAGAAAGATGTACCGAAGAGTTGTTGGAAATTCGATCAGCATAAAATTCTATGTCGATTTAACCATGTCCGTCTGTCTGTTGAAATCAAGATACAGCTTGCAATTTTAAAGATAAAGAGTCAATATTTGGTACAGAAGTTTTTATTACTTGCAGGATGGTTGGTGTTGAAAATGGGATATATCGGTCCACGTTTTGATATAGCCCCATAGAACGGTACCTCCCGATTTTCGGTATTTTGGGGTTTTTGGCTTCATTATCCCACCAAAATGGCTGAAATTTGATATTCAGTTATCTTTGGGTGTATATAACTTTCCACCTGAAATTTGTTGGTATAGGTTCACGCCTTCATCAAGCGCCCATAGAACGGTACCTCCCGATATTCGGTATTTTGAAGGTTTTAGCTTCCTTATTGCACCAAACTGGTTGAAATTTGGTAATTAGGCGCAGCTAAGTACTTTCGTAGATGAAAGGAAACTAATTATTCCATTCTATTTCAACGAACTTAACGTTTTCTTACTTGTTATACAATCATTTGATTCCAGATGCCGATTTCCCGCTGATGATTTCAACTTTGAGGAAAATGTAATTTATTTCACAACTAAGGCGAAGCGTTGAACGATGTTTCAATATATTTTTTCTTTTTAAAAGTGTGACTTTTTATAAATTATTTAATTCCGTTTTTTCTTTTATTAAAGTCTGTTACGTATTTCTTTGGAATTTTGTATGTTCCTATGGGTCTGTTGTTGCTTTTGTGTTTGGTATTTCGAAGCATTTCAATAAACCAACACTATTTATAAATGTGTGTATATGTTAGAGATAGCCAGTGAGCGCTTACTTAGAGCAAGCGAGCATACATTTCAATGTATTTTACATTGAAATTTACGCTTCCTTGCTCTCAGTAAGCGCCCACTGGTGCATGTGTTTTGTTTTTATACCCTACACCACCTTGTGGTAAGGGGTATTATGTCTTTGTGCATTAGTTTATAACATGCAAAAGGAAACGAGATAGACCCATAGTTCCTTTTAGGGATATACATAGATATAAGGATATACATAGTCCGTCTGTCCATGTATTTTTGTAAACAAAGTACAGGTCGCATTTATTGTCCGATTCGCATGAAAATTGGGGAAGATAGTTTTTTTGGCCAAAGGACGAACGCTATTTGTTTTGGTAAAAATCGGTTCAGATTTGGATATAGCCCCCATATATATCTTCGCCCGATTTAAGGCATTTGGTGCACGAAACACGCTATATATGTCCGATTTCAATGAAATTTGAAATGTGCGACGGAATTTAGTCTAGAAATAAGTGTGCCAAATTATATAGAAATCGGTTCAGATTTGGATATAGCCCCCATATATATTTTCGCCCGATTTAAGGAATTTTGTGCACGAAACACGCTATATATGTCCGATTTCAATTATATTTGGAATGTGCGACGGTATTTAGTCTAGAAATAAGTGTACCAAATTATATAGAAATCGGTTCAAATTTGGCTATAGCTCTCATATATTATTTAGGCAGATTTGAGGTATATGATGCACGAAACACGCTATATTTGTCCGATATAGCCCCTAGAAGGCTAACTCCCGATTTTCTGTATTTTCAAACCTCATTGTCACTCAGAAATGGCTGAAAGTCTGAATTTTCCCCCAGAAATTTGGTCCTCAGGATCCACGTTTAATTAAAATTGTTTGGGTGTAATTTTTTTGGTGGTGGAGGGGCAAGTTTATTAAGTTTTTGTATGAGGGAAGGGGGGAGAGGGCTCAAGTTATCCAACTCACCTTGCTCGAAATCGAGAAGAGTTTCACTCGCGATAGGAATTCGAGGGAGTATTCACAGCTCTGGTTTAATACGGATATCATGTAACGGTACCGCCCCATTTTTATACTTCGTGGGTTCTTTGTCACATTTCAAACCGAAATGTGGCTACAAAAGTTTTATTCGGAAAATCATTAACATTAACACATAGCCTTGTATGTGTTGGTAAAGATGCCGCAGCGGAAGAGCTTCCATAAACTAAAAGATCTAAATTTCCATTTCACTTCAATACAACTCATGGTAGAGTGCTTAAAAAGTTCGGATCGGTCCATTGCTTTGACCCCAAAATGAGGTCAACTTACAGCTTGTTAGTCTGGAGATTTCTCAAAGAAGGTAACAGGCAGGCTATCTGGCTTCTAAAGCTCAAACATTTTGCGAAGAAGGTACCTGAAGGAATGGACAGATAATATCTGGACCATTATATTTGGACTTGCCACACAAGATATAATGTCTCAGTAGATCGCGAGATGTAGGTTAGGCAAAAATTTCCAAAGGATCCTCGTGCAGACCTTAAACAGTACTCAAGCAAAAAGAGTGCACCATTTTCGAACTTTAACTAATTTTGGAGAAAATGTTATGAAATCCAAAGTTTGTTTCGGTTGCACTGTTTTACCATTTTAGCAAATATTTTTGAATTTTTGTGGGACAGGTACAGGAAGGAGTGGGCCGATGAGCCCAATCTTCGAAATTTATCTAAGATTCGTAGAAATGTTACTATATGCAAAGTTTGGACCAACGAAGTACTCATTGCGAAAGTTGTCGTGCGCCTCAGCCTCTATATATTGTGGTTGCAGGAGCTATTACAGATTTCGAGCTATTTGCTCAGGAAGTACTGGCGTGCCCCAGAAAAAAAAACTTGTACTGTTGCACTGCCCAATGACAGATTTTTGAGGCAACAAGTCACTGGAAGCTGCTGGACCTTTCAAATTTCGTCCTGATGTTTATAGTGAGCATAAAAATATATCTTCAAAATTTGGAAGGAATCGGTTCAGATATAGATATAGCTTTCGTATATATGTTTCAATCGATGTTATCCGATTTTATATTTTAGCCGCACTTAGGTCACAATTTGCATCCGATGACTTTAAAATTTGATATGGTACATCCTAATCAATTAAGAATCACGTCCAGAAAATTTGGTTCTGATCGGTTCAGGTATATATATCTACATATATATAGAAAATTATTCAGATCTGCCATGATGTTCGAAATATAAATCCTCCGAAATGGCTGGACTGTAGATTCTTTAGGTCTTAGAATAGATCTTAAGGTTATTTTTTATCCCGAAAATGGAGGAGGCGGGGAACCTCCCCCACAACGGGTTTTAGCCAAACGCGAAATCTAAGAGATTATTTGACGTATTGGGATACAATACAATAGTAATTGTGACCTCCATCATTAATTGATTATTTCGAAGTAGAATACCGCGATCGCGTTAAATTTTTGAATACTTTATAATTACAGGTCAAGATTTTTAAATTTAGTAGGTTTTTGTTGTCCCAATTACTAAATAAAGAGATCTTGAACATAAAAGATTTCAATGCTTGGTATAACTCGATTAAGATAACTATCAAATTTCGCGACTTGTGACATACTGACAAGTTCCACTCTCAGCCCAGCATAATACTTAAAAATATCCAAATTTTTAAGTATCACGCTATTTGTAAGTATTTTTCTATTAGTTTACGGATCCATACGGAGATAAAATTTTCTACACATATACTACTCACCATTACCTTTTACCACATATATATAGTTTCGCGAATACGTCGCAATACCGAGAGTTCTATTCCAAAAACTACACAAAAAATACACCACAAGTCTACATCAAATATTCCTTATCAAATCTAACTTTTTTTAATTCTTAATCAGAATATTAATTTACATACGTTTACACGTGTTATCCATTAAAAAAGCTGTTTATTATATTAGCGGTTTTTAATTGTCGAGCGAAACAAATTTGTTCTTCGTTTGATAGATTTTTATAAAATTTTACAATGTAAGATGCAGTATCTTTGACAGCCCGGTATGTGGTCATGAAGCATTCCAGGTTGAAATGATTCCGTTTCTAAGTGGCTCAAAGTGTTAAGAATCTAATCCCGTTACTATTTTATCCAAATATATGACTTCAAAAATAGACTTTTGCCTCAGAAACCTGTCATTGTGATTCGACAGCAGGCCATAAACAGCACTTTTCCGAAAATTTGTGTGGGAGGTACCCGAAGGAATGGACTGATCTATGTCTCGTAGAAATATTAAGAAGATAAAGAAGTTATTGGTTCACTTCGTTGAACTTAATCTAGGTTTGGAGAAAATACTACTAAAGCCAATATTTGGACCGAATCGATCGATCCGTTCGAGAGCTATAGTGCATTCCAGCCAGACAGACGTTGTACGGTCATTGCTAAATTTAATTTGTCTGAAATATTTTTACATTTTGGCCGTAGACTAAAGGGTGAGGGTATAATGAGGGCTGTTGGTGGTTAGTAATCTGTCGACTGTCGATTTTCGCTTTGTTCAGGTACCTCACTGCGTCCCCGCCTTGAATGGGGTGGGTCGAACATAAAGAAATTTGTAAAAAAAATTGTATGTCCAAACGAAAGGGTGAAGTGTTTTTCTCCGCTATCGAACCTAAGGCCTTTTACCAAAGTTCAAAACATATTAGTCCAATGTAACAATTACAGAAGTAAATCAATTTAAATAACCAATTATTATTTAATTTTTGCACTTAATAAAATCTGCAATTCTATATTACGACTAATTTACATCATGCCAACCAACAAAGCCCAATTACAATACACTTTCATGCAATAATCGAGGCGATTGTTTGACCTCCGATGAATTAAAATAAACTTGTTTTTCTTACGTAGATTCTGACTTCGACAACACTAATGACAACGGACCCAGATAACCTCTAATAATTACACGGAATTTTTTATTTCCAATTGTGGTTGTAATTATCAAGAAATCAGTTGCAAACGTTGTTTGCAATTCCATATCCAGACGTATTACTTCATACGTATTCTCAGGAAAACCTCGCTTGCAATCAAAATCTTTTTTAGAATTCCTATAAAATTCGAAAATGTTTGTTGGTAAATAGCTGTGCAGATTTATACATAAGTATCCACCTAAAAACTAGTTAACCGACTGACCCACTATTTTGTTATGAGTGTAATCGACACATGAAATAATCAACTCTAGCACTTGGTAACAAACATTGCAAAAGTAGTAGCAACAGAGATTGCCGTAACTCAAAATTTACGCTCACCAAATTAACAAAAATCCGTAGCATGTTTACTACAGAAAACAGAAGAAGAAGAAAAACAACATCAAATCAAATAAAAAATAACGCATTTCAAGTTGTTGAATGAAATGGAATCTTAGCGCTCACATGGTATAGCTGAAACATGGGCCTGTCCAGTCTAGTCTAACTAGACGGCTGAGAAAAAAAGAGTCAATGATCTAGCAGTTATGTACATAAGTACGAACATATGTACAAACATAAGTAGATTCAATTCACTTGTTCACCAGCAATGAAATCAAAATACCCCAACCACCACACCTCAATACTTCAAATAATAACAAAAAACACTTCTAATGCTTCTAGGCAACACACTGCGGCTATGCATGCACATGGCTACGCCGAGCATGCCAGTCAGCTGCTATTGCCGCATGCATGCCGTATGATAACAACAAAAAATCTCTATAAACAGTAAACAGGTATTCTGGTTTCAATACTTCCGATTCGGTAACAAAAAAATACTTTGTAAGTCTATATTTCAAATACACACCAAAACAAACAAAACAAATGTATCGTTCAAAATAAAAAAACCTGCAAATATATTCAACGGACAGGCAGACATCAGCATTGTCAGCATCCAACAACACCAAAATAGACATGTTTTAAGCATTTTGCAGTGGTATTCGTTCGTATATTGACCAACAAACAATAATATCACACAAGCGCCACACAGCAAACATGCCGTTACTATCAGTCAGTTTTGTACTCTGTAAACATACATACATATTAGGGTTAGACTTTTTTACAACCTCATATCCCTGTATCATAGCGTAATGAGTTTATACATAAGATTACATAAAATCTTAATTATAAACTGATTCGGTAAAAAAAGATTTCGCACAAAAAGCGTTTAAAGTTTTTATTTTTCAGAACTTTTGACAATTTTCTGAAGTCACTATAAGCAGACATTTAATAGAAACCAAGGTATAGGGGCACACAACATAACCGAAATGACATAACCGTTGGTTTCTCACTATTTTATAGTCGAATTATTACATATATCATTTTATATTATATATAACATTATTTCATATATCATAAAAATTAAAAGTGGTTTGTGCAGGACATTTTTCAATATTTATATGAAATAAACGTTATTCAATGGTGGGCAAATTGCGAGAGACTCATATATTTTTTATACTTTTGTGTATGAGGCCGAGCATTTCTGCCCAACAGTGGTTATTTTAGTCATTCATAGGCAAAAGGTCATTCATTCGTGCAAGAGGAAATAATTTTTTGAGAATTTTTTTTTCATTTCATAGTATTTTTTCAAATTTGTTTTTTTTAAGTAGTTTGTGCGGAACCTTTTTTATAATAAAACGGAATGAATGGTATTTTAGGCATTAGTAGGCAAAAGTTCATTCTTTCTTACTACAGAAATCATTTTTAAGAAAAAATGTCAAAAAGTCATAACCCTAATACATATCTGTATCTAAATGTCTACAATGTCGAAATTAGCTGCTCAATTTTCAATCAGCCTGAACTTCCATGTCGTTCAAAGAGCCGCTAATAATTGATTGGTTTTTGTTGACAAAGAGCGCGTATAAAAAAAGTTGCCCACCATACACGGACGGTACTAAACGTCAAATTATTACGCTCAATTTTATTGAATATAATTGAGCGGGGAAATCCCATTAAATGTCAACATTTATGACTGAGTAGTGTAAACACACTATTATTTATTTACGATGTATTTAACAATGTTGTTAAATGAGAGAATATGTCAAAATGTGTGGCACATAAACGGTTTTTATGTTCAAATAAATTACAATTGGTTGGTTGGTAGTTGGGATATTTTGTAATATTGATTGGAGGGAATTATAGTTGTGACATCGGTGGGTAACAATAAAATATGAGTCAATAGAACTATAGTAAAAGTTTGGTTTTTAATTATGCGTTACCGACAAAGGTATATAGCTTGAACATTTTATAACATCAGCCTTTACTCTTGCAACCCACGTCGAAATCAGTTTCTGATAATATGGAGTCGGCTTGGCTCTATACTCCCATCGTACAATAACTCTAGAACGGATCAATCGATTAGGTCCAAATTTTTCACATCGAAATATTTTGTCCAAACATTGATTAAGTTCGAAGATAAACACTGTCGGTTCACTTCTTCAGATACCTAAAAGTTCCATATTTATACCCATGGCACAATTACACAGGTAGTGGCATCGTAAAAATTTGAATATGTTATGTCAAAACTTTCTTTAAGTTGTTGGGGAAATTACAACAAAAATATTTTTTTTATAAAGTGATTTGACTTTTCATATTCGATCAGCTGGTGTGATACCACTACCTGGTAGTTCTGCCATGTTTATACCCTACACCACAATGTGGAAAGGGTATTATAAGTTTGTTTTGGTAAAAATTCGTGTAACACCGCGAAATATTCGTCGGAGACCCCCAATGTGGTATACCAATCTTCATATCTCGATGAGATAAAGCGATTTTGAGATGTGTGTCCGTCTGTCCATTATAAATTGTAAACACGCTCCAGGCCGCAATTATGGACCGATCGTCACGAAATTTTGTATGGAGGTCGGGTTCAGGCCAGAATAGATCCCTATTCTTATTGGTGACGATCGAGAAATATTTAGCGGGTGAAATGGACCAAAAACATAATATTTATTCAATTTTCTAGCGGCTCTGTAGGTTGCAATAAAAGTCCGATCAACGCGAAATATATAAGGTAAGAGTATATGACTGAGAAGAAGCTTGCAATTTGAGATGGCGATCAGATAATATTTAGAGGGTTAAATGGACCACAACTTTTGTGTGAAAATTGTGAAAATTTTTAATATACAACTTATATCTTTATTCCTGGAAGACAAGTAAGCCACCCTTGGAAATGAAACGGTTGACCTTTCAATTGATGCCAGTTGTGTTGGTGTGCATGATCAGATAACAGAGTTACATCCCAATATTTTCAGTTATTCGTATATAGTGTAATCATGAACTCGTTAGAGGTCGCAATTTTACCCCAATAGTCACGAAAATTTTCACCGGGTAAGAGTTTAGGTCAAAGAAGATGCCTAAAATTTTGAATGATAATCTGATATTATTTAGCGGGTGAAATGGACCATTACTTTTGTATGAAAAATATACAAATTTTATTTTTGGTCGATATTTTAATTCTTTGAGGACATATATCGGCAAAGTAGCCGATTTGATTTGTGAAAAGCTAATTCCCAGGGCTAAAGGTGTAGGGTATCACATGGTCGGCCCCGTCCGATTATATCCTTGGCTTACTTGTTTTCTCTAAAATCGTGTACGAAAACTATCGACAGGAGTAGCCATAGGTTTAAATATATATTTTAAAGTATTAAGTTAGATAGATATTGCGCCCACTAGTCATTTCATTGGGTCATCGTATAACTCTTGGACCAGTACGCCAGGAAGTATGTACATGTCCACTAGTTAAACTAAATTTGAACAAAATATTAGGAGATCCAAAGTTTGGACCAAATTTGTTCCATAGATATCGTGCATACCATTTAAGTGACCTTTTTTAAATATTTGGGGGAAGACCGGAAGTTGTGGACCGATTTTGTGTATCTTCGAACTGAAACTATGACAACTTATGACGAAGGCCAAATTTTGGACCAAATCGGTTGATCAGTTCGAGGGATATCGCGCTCTCCAACCACTACACTTGGTGTCATAGGGGATTTTTACAACTTCTGATTAATTTCTCAGGAAGTATGGACTTGTCCCTGATAAAACCTGTGCTGCCGTAATGGCGGCAGCAAATACAACTTGTTACAGCAAAAATCTAAAGGCCTGCGTACATAAGCTGCCTTGTCTGATTGCCTTGCTTTCCTGCTTCATTTCTGACATAATAAAAATAAACGAATAAAGAAGGCCGAGCAAATTTCGAACTGGGTTGCCCTTTTCTTTTTTATTCTTTTATCAGAAGCAAGCAAGGTAAGCAGCCAAGGCAGCTTATGTACTCACCCCTTAAGCGATTCGAGAGCAGCTCCTATACTGAACTTTTCCAAAATTGTGTGTGGGAGGTACTCAAAGGAGTGGACCGATAGAGTCCATATTGGAACCTCATCTACGTCTGGTAGAAATTTCACGATGTGCAAAGTATGGGCCAAATCGATCACTACCTTCAAGAGTTATCGTGCGAACAATTTTTCCGAACATTTATGAACTTTTCTGGGGACGTACGTGGACCGATATGGCTCATCTTCGAACTTAAACTATGTTTGGCCAAAATATTACGAAGGCCAAGTTTTGGACCAAATCGATTGATCCGTTCGAAAGTTATATTGCGTACCAACCACTCCACCCGGTGTCATAGGGATTTTTTTGCAACTTTCAGACTATTTTCTCATGAAGCATGGACTTGCCCCTGATGAAACTTGTACCTTCGTATGGGGAGCAGTGAATACAAGTTGTTACAACAAAAATCAAAGAGATCCGAGAGCAGCTCCTAAACTGAACTTTTCCGAAATTTTGTGTGGGAGGTACCCGAAGGAGTGGGTCGATTAAGTCCATACTAGAACCTCATCTAAGTCTGGTAGAAATTTCACGATGTGCAAAGTATAGACCAAATCGGTTATTCCCTTCAAAAGTTATCGAGCGCACAAATTTTCCGAACATTTTCGAACTTTTTTGGGGGAGGTACCGGAAGGAATCGGCCGATATAACCCATCTTCGAACTTAAACTAAGTTTGGACAAAATATTACGAAAGCACCAGCAAGACAGGCAGACGGACGTACATTGCTAAATGGACTCCAAATTGTCTGAAACACATTTCGTCCAAACATATTTGGGGTCTAAAACCATTATTTCGATGAGGCACATTTTGCCCGTATGAAAGTGTATATACCCTCGTTAACATAAATTTTGCAAGACCTGGCGAAGACTAAATACCAAATATCAGCTACATTGGTTGTTTAATGTGGCTAAAACCTTGAAAATACCGAAAATTGGGCGATACCGTTCTAGTGGAGCTATATATATGTACATAATTTTTATAATTTTTTAGTTTTTTGGTCCATTGGGAACCCTCAATGCACAATTTCGGCGTATTTGGGCGTGAAACATATGTAAAATGTTCAAAATTCCGAAAATCGGGAGGTAACGTAATATGGGGTCTATATGAATACGTGGACCTATGTCCATAATTTTTATCGGAAAAGTTTTTTGTAAAGTGAAAACCCCGCATCTCAAAATTCAACCAATTTGGTTGATAAGTTCAGCTAAAATATTCAAAATACTGAAACATTAAGAAGTACCGTTACATGGGGACTATCCCAAAACGTGGACCGATCTTCCCAATTTTTTGCTCTCGACATTGCCAGTGAACTATAAATATTTATACCAACACTCCTTTTATATTTGGCCACCGTTTATTTGAACTCGCGACATAGTGCAGCGTTTTTTGAGGTTATGCGTCATTATCTCGGGAACTATGGACTTGCCCTCGAAAAAAATTACAATGACGTAACGGGGGCCGCACGAACATCCTGCTACAAAAAATTTCATAACGATTCGTGAGGTGTCACTAAACTGCACTTATTTCAAATTTTGTGTGGGAGATACCTGAAGGAGTGGAGCGATATAATCCATATTCGAACCTGATGTATGCCTAGAGGTAGTATTACCGTATGCAAAGTTTGGTTCAATTCGGTTACTCCCTTTGAGAGTTATAGTGCGCACAAGTTTTGCGACCATTTTTGAACATTTGTGGGGGAGGTACCTGAAGGAGTGGACCTATATGGCTCATCTTCGAACTTAAACTATGTTTGGACAAAATATTACGAAGGTCAAATTTTGGACCGAATCGGTTGATCCGTTCGAGAGTTATCGTGCGCTCCAGGCAGCCAGACAGACAGACGGACGGATATTGGTAGATCTACTCAAACTTGTCTGAAACGGATATCGTACGAACATACTTGGGGTCTAAAACCATTATTTCGATCAGGCACATTTTTGGTCGTATCAAAGTGTATATACCCTCATTAGCCTAACGGCTGAGGGTAAAAAATGGTTTCTTTAATGGCACAATTAACAAGTACGAACAGCGTTAAGTACGGCCGAGCTGAACTTACTAAACCCTTCTACCCATTTAGGTTCCGAAATACCAAGTTACAGCCAATTCAATAGAAAAAAACCTTTAAAATACATCCAATCTGAGAACTCGCTGTACGAAATTACAGAAGTCGGAGGAAACCGTTGCAGTATGGAGGATATATTAAGTCTGTTTTTCCGTTTGTAACGCATTGAAGTAATAACATGCGACCCTATCAAATATATATATTCTTGATCAGGATAAAATTCTGATTCGATGTAATCATGTTCGTCTGTCCGCGTATTGTAATCGCTCTAGCGTCCACAATAATTGAGCTAGAACGCTATATTTTTGCACCAGAGATGGCCTATCGGCCCTGGTTTTGGTATAACCCCCATAAAACGGTACCTGCCGATTTTCCGTATTTTGTGTATTTTATCAACATTTTTTGTCGAAACTACCTAAAATTTCCTATTTGAGGTTCCCAGTGGTAAAAAAAAAGTTGTCAACATAGGTCCATGTTTTGTCATAGCCCCCATATAACCGTACCTGCCGGTTTTCGGTATTTTGAGGATTTTTGCTACATTTTTGGACCGAACTACCTGTAATTTAACAGTTGTATCTCCATCAAAATTGTCAAAGTAGGCCTATGTTTTGGTGTAGCCACCATATAAGGTTATCTCCGGATTTTCAATATTGTGCGTATTTTAGCTACATTTTTGGACCGAACTACCTGTAATTTAATATTTGGGGATTCAAATGGTCGCAAAATTTCACCATAAATTTTCAACATGTGGGGGCTACACCAAAACCCCCACAGAGATTTAGAGAAATGTAGAGAACTAGCTGTAATTTGATATGTGTATGTCTATGGTCAAGGAACTTCTCGACTAAAAATAACCGTACCTCCTGGTTGTCGGTATTTTGAGGACTTAAGCTACAAATTTTAACGAAACTCACTATAATTTAGATTTGAGGTTTTTGGTGGGCTCAGCACTTTTCCACGGAAAATTTGTTTATATAGTTAATTTTAGTATAGGCCCCATATGTATAACCGTACCTCCCGATTTTCGGTATTTTAAAAATTAAAGCTACAATTGTTAACCGGACTAGCTATAACTTGACATTTGAGGTTCTCCGTGATTACATAATTTCTCCATGAAAAATCGTCAATATAGATCCAAGTTTTCATATAGCGCCCATATAACAATACCTCTCTACTTTCGGCATATTGAGGATTTTTCCTAAAATTTTTAGCCGAACTATCTGTTATTCGACATTTGAGGTTCTCAGTGGACACGAACCTATTTCATTAAAAATCATAGGTTCATGCTTTGCTATTACCCTGATATAACGGTACCTCCCGAGTTTCGTTATATTAATGGTTTTAGCTACAATTTTTAACCGAACTAACTGTACTTTGACATTAAAGGTTCTCTGTGGTCAAGAAACTACTCCACCAAAAATCGTCAGGATTTTTTCTAAAATTTTTAGCAGAACTATCTGTTGTTTGACATGTGAGGTTCTTAGTGTTACCTCGTGCTTTTTGGAATTTTGAGGGTCTTAACAACATTGTTTTAGGGAACTTTGAGGTTCCTTGCAGTTACAAAACTTGTCCCGTAAATTGGCAGAATAGGTCACACTTTGATATAGACCCGATATAAAAGTGCCACCAGGTTGAACATTGTTCATCTCTCTACCATATAAAAATAAAATAAAAATTCTTTTGATAAATTTAGAGAAAAAAAAAACAATTTTGACCGGAGTCGAGCTTTTTTTCACGACTCCGACTCCGATACCAGCAAAATTTGCTAGACTCCAGACCTCGACTCCGATACCCTGGTCTCAATTGGAGTGGAAAAAGTGCTTCAACAATTGGTTTGAGCACATAAAAAAGTGTTCAAATCATGCCGGAGACTACTTACGGAAGTCCCGGTCCACACTGGAGCGGTTTCATTGTAACAATTGCATGAAATTAGGCGTTCTTAGATCGAGTTCCATACTAAAATACTATCATGTAATTACTGTAGTGAGGTACTCGATCTAAGAAGCACTAATTTCATGCAATTGCTTTAATGAAACCGCACTAGTGTAGAACGGAACAACGCAATAAAACTATTTTTGATGGTAAATATTGGCTTTTTCATTATCGTGGAGACCTCGTATTTATAGATCACAACAGCACAATTAAATAAATGTATCGAGTAACAATAATTAAGTTGGCCATATATTATAAATTAATACAATGACTTATGTATAGTTTCCCTACAGTGGAGGGAAGAATAAAAAAGTTTTTGTTTTATTATAATAATTCATATTCCGCAAATAAATCATAATCGATAATTGTCGATAACAAATAGAAATATTTCAATTTCCGGTAAATCAACAAATTGTATTTATGCAAATTGAATAGTATGAATAGTTATAGTATGATCCCAGTAATTCAATCCCAACTTTAAATATCGGCCAATAAATCATATTTAATTAAACATTAATTTTGAAATAATTGACTTTAAATTAACTTTATTATTCTATTAAAACACATTGTCAATAATCAATTCACTAATATTTCAAATTGCAAATAGGAATTATACAACATGTAATGGAACTAACTCTTCAACTGACGTCTCACTTAAACGGTTGTACGAGTGCAGGTTTATCGAAATAATGCGGAAACACTAGTTTACAACAAAATAAACATACAACAAAACAAAAAACACGACAATTCAAATAAATACACATATGGAATTACAGGCCAAATAAAGTTCTAAATTACAAAACGCATTAATTGTTCATGTCCAAACAGTTGTAATTACAAAAACAAAAAAGGAAAAACTTGTTTAATTTGATTTTAATTATCACCAAAGATGAGTTATTTATGTAAATGATTTAATCTTTTAAGATCGGGAAAATTCTGAAAGTTACTTAATAAAATAGAAGCAGATGGATTTGATTAAATTATTTTATTTCTTTATACCAATATTTAGAACCCTGGTTCTTGTAGCCGAAATCAAGATCGGCTTGTTACCCCTTGTATGACCTGAAACTTTATAACAAGAATGAACGAAGAAAAGATCACCAACTAAGAAAACGGTTATCTCTCGCTCAATATATCTCCTACCCCAGTATGTTCTGGAGCATAGCTTCGAATGCGAATATAATTCCCAACACTTTAGCTGAGAGAAAAAACCCTATTATGTAATTGGTGACAAAAACCTTTTAAAAGTATTGTCTGATATTTTATTAACAATATATTATTTCATTTGATAGACAAATCGAATTTATGTACATCTGTTAATTGCCTTCTTTTTATACCCTCAGCCTTTAGGCTAAAGAGGGTATTTACACTTTGATACGACCAAAAATGTGCCTCATCGAAATAATGGTTTTAGACCCCAAGTATATTTGTACGATATCCGTTTCAGACAATTTTGAGTAGATCTAGCAATGTCCGTCCGTCTGTCTGTCTGTCTGTCCGTCTGTCTGTCTGTGTGACTGGCTGGTGCGCACGATAACTCTCGAACGGATCAATGGATTCGGTTCAAATTTTGGGTATCGAAATATTTTGTCCAGCTTCGATATAAGTTCGAAGATGGGCCATATAGGTCCACTCCTTCAGGTACTTCCTCCACAAATGTTGAAAAATTGTCGCAAAACTTGTGCGCACGATAACTCTTGTAGGGAATAACCGATTTGGTCCATACTTTGCACATCGTGTAATTTCTAGCAAACTTAGATAAAGTTCCAATATGGACTCAATCGGTCTACTCCTTCGGGTACCTCCCACACAAAATTTCGGAAAAGTTCGGTTTAGGACGGTTTGGTCTCGAATCTCTTTGATTTTTGTTTACGCAAGTTGTATTCGCTGTCCTCTATACGACGCTGTAAGTTTCATTAGGGGCAAGTCCATACTTCCTGAGAAAATAGCCTGAAAGTTACAAAAAACCCTATGACACCGTGTGTAGTGGTTGGAGCGCAAGATACTCTCGAACGGATCTGCCGATTCGGTCCAAAATTTGGCTTTCGTAATATTTTGTCCAAACTTAGTTCAAGTTCAAAGATGGATTATATCGGTCCACTCCTTCCGGTCCCTCCCCCACAAAAGTTCGAAAATGTTCGGAAAATTTGTGCGAACGATAACTCTTGAAGGAAGTAACCGATTTGGTCCATACTTTGCACATTATGAAATTTCTACCAGACTTAGATTAGGTTCCAATATGGACTTAGTCGGTAAACTCCTTCGAGTACCCGCCACACAAAATTTCGGAAAAGTTCAGTTTAGGACCTGCTCTCGAATCGCATTGGTTTTTGTTGTAACATCTTGTATTCACTGTCCCCTATACGAAGGTATATACTTCCTGAAAAAATAGCCTGAATAGCCGAACAGAAATTCCGATTCCGACCAAAATTTGGCCTTCGTAATATTGTATCCAAACTTAGTTTAAGTTCGTAGATAAGCCATATCGGTCCACTCCTTCAGGTACCTACCCCACAAAAGTTCAAAAATATTCGAAAAAATGGTGCGCACGATAACTCTTGATGGGAGTGACCGATTTGGTCCATACTTTACACATTCTCATAATGTGTACCAGATATAGATAAGGTTCGAATATGGACTATATTTGTCCACTCCATCCCGTACCTCCCACACAAAATTTTGAATATGTTCCCTTTAAGACCTGCTATTGATTCACTATGATTTTTGTTGAAGCAACTTACATTCGCTGCCTCAATTACGATGGTAAAAGTTGTTTCAGGGGCAAGTCCATACTTCTTGAGAAAACAGCCCGACTGGTGTAAAAACCCCCTATGGCAACCCCATGGTCTATGACGGTCCATTCCTTTAAGTACCTTTTCCGCAAAATTTTTGAACTTTAATCCTAATCAACATTTTTGTCGGTTCATACGACCAAAATTTTGAAACCCCCTAAATACATAAGTTTTTTGTGAAAAAAGTGTTTCAATTTGCACAGGCTGAGGGTATATCTCTGTCGGCAAAGCAGACTGATACTTTTTTACTTGTTATATGACAAAAACGTTTATGTCACCAGTTTGCATTTGTAAATAGACAAGTTATAAGAATGCACTCAACGCCCGTGTCCACCTTTGACTCTATTTCTGCAATGTCTCTTTCCATTTAGATTTAATAATACCAGACACAATTTATTACATTTATTGTTAATTATTTGTTAACAATGCCATTAGTACTCTTAATACCAATAATAAGTCGATTTTTTTAAACACTGTGCAACATTTTTAAGGTAATCTTGTGCAAAAAATTTGAGCTGAGGAAGTACAGACCCAAACGACAAAAACCCTAGTTGGGTTTTGTTGTGTCAGATCCGGCATGGATTTGATGGCCCCATCTAAACATGGTTAAATATTGACTTTTTAAAGCAATTCTGGGCTATATCTCTGAAACCTATGTGAATTTTCATCTGACCTCTAAAGCAAATATGTGGATAAGGGCAAGAATAAAATATTTAAAGAAATAATGAACTCGAAAAACTACATTTATTGCTTCAAATTTTAAAAATATCGAAAATGATTTGTCTACATTTCGCACCATATCTCCAAAACCGTTAATTTTTTCTTAATATTTTCTTTTGGAAAAATATTCGCTTCGGAACATGTCATTGTTGTAAAATGCCTCTATCACGTTGTTTTCAGTATATTTTTCAACGACCATTTAATAAATGTGTCAATAGTGTGGTAAAATCCGAAATGCGAGAATAAGCTGTTGGTGTGAACTGTATTTGAAATACGTTTTGTAAAAGATATGATGCAAAATACCGCTGAAACAACATGAAGTAAGCATTTTAGAGTTTCAGAATATTTTGAAGTATTCTTCTCTTCTTTATTTGCCTATTCGTTTTTCGAATTTTGGCGATCAATGCAATTATATACCTACATATTACATCTGTTACATTATAAATTTCATTTTGGTGTTTATAAATTTCTTATTATCTCAGCAAATGACTCTCTGTTTCGGCTTTCGCTGAGAAGATTCCCAACATCTTGGATACCAGTCCACTCCTGTATGTTATTAATCCATATCATTTCTTTTCTTCCTCTAGTGGGTCTTCCTTCAATTTTTGTTCGGATTATATTTTGGAGTAGCTTATATTTGTTATTTCGCATTATATGACCAAGATAAGCTGTTTTTCGTTTTTTTATTATATGGATTATTTCCTTTTCCTGGTGTAGCCTTTGCAGTACCTCACTGTTTGAAACAAACTGCGTCCATGGAATTTTCAATATTCTTCTGTATGTCCACATTTCAAAAGCTTCTAGTTTTTTAATATCTGTTGCCTTTAAGGTCCAAACTTCGACAGCGTATAACAGAACTGACCATACATATGTTTTCATGTATCGCAGCTTGGTTTTTATGTTTATATCATGGCTGGTAAAGATTTTCTTGTACTTTATGAATGCTTCCCTCGCCATTTCAATTCGGCATCTTATTTCGGATGAGTTATCCAGCTTGTCATTTATCACTGCACCGAGATATTTAAAGCTGTATACTCTCTCTACTGGTGTATCTTTTACTGTTAGTGTGAAAGGGGGCAGCGGTTTTCTTTGCTCACAATCATATATTTTGTTTTCTTAATATTGATTTTTAACCCATACAACTCGCTTTGTGCTACCAGCCTATTTAAGAGATATTGAAGACCTGACATGCTGTCAGCTAAGATTGTTGTGTCGTCTGCATATCTTATATTGTTGATAAAAGCGCCATTTACAAATATTCCTTTCTGAACATCTTTAAATGATTCCTGAAATATTTTTTCGGAGTATACATTGAATAGTAAAGGTGACAATATACATCCTTGTCTAACACCTTTAGATATTATTATATCTTCAGTCATCTCTCCTTCAACATCAACCTGTGCGGTCTGTTGCCAATATAAACTTTTTATGCAGCGAATTTCCTTTTCTTCGATACCAATAGATGCAAGGATTTCTACAAGTTTATCGTGTTTGACTGTATCAAATGCTTTTTCATAGTCTATAAAGCAAATATAAACGTCTTTTTGAGCATTTTTACATTTTTGAAGAAGAACTTCAATTGAAAAAAGCGCTTCACGTGTTCCCATTCCTTCTTTAAAGCCGAATTGAGAGAATCCCATAACATTTTCACATCTTTTATATATCCTGCCATGAATTATCTTGAGAAAAATTTTAAGGGCATGGCTCATAAGACTAATTAGTCTGCATGCTGCATGCTGCATCGCTGCATGCTTTTGGATGTCCTTTTTTAGGAATAGCTATGAACGTAGATTTTAGCCAGTCCTGTGGATATTTACCGGTTTCATATATGCAATTAAAAAGCCTTACAAGTATGTTGATATTATCGCCTTCAATCAGTTTAAGAATTTCGGATGGGATTTCATCTGGACCACATGCTTTCTTCATTTTTAAAGATTTAATAGCAGCTTCAGTTTCGTGTTTAGTTATCGGAGTTCCTACTTGTGGCTCGGGTTCCATTATGTCGTAGTTTGATCTGTTTTCATCTGTATAAAGAGAGGTTATGTAATTCTGCCATATAGCTTTTTTCTCCGTAATATCAAAAACAGCTTCATTGTTGCTGTTGTATAGAACTTTTGGCAGTGATTTGAAGTATTGCTGAGAACTTTATTTGGAATATTTGCGCAAAAGGTTACTTGGTTCAACTCCAAACAGTTTGGCTGATTCAGACCATAATTTCAGCAATAATTTAAATTTTCTATATTTTACAGATTTTGTTGCCCTAGGTGGAGTTTTTCTTATGTGGTCTGTTCAAAAGATAAGTTCTACTTGATTAGGGCTACAATCAAGTCCAAATTCCTAATCGTTTCTGAGATAAAGGTCCGATAAATGCAAAAAACTGTAGTTTTAGCCCGGTTTATATGAGGTTAGCCCGGTTTATATGAGGTTCTGACGGGACAAAACCCTACTAGGGTTTTGGTAGTCTAAATATGTTCTATCAAAAAATGCACACTAGAAGTTGTTTGCATTTTCAGTATTGCATAGTGTAAGCTGCGCTTATTTATAGCGATTATTATGTGCAGAAACCTGGTCTATCATATTGTAACCATTTTCAATTTATAACAAGTAAGAATGCCGTTAAGTTCGGCCAGGCCGAACATGTTATAGCCTCCACCACGAGTTGTATTGAAGTAAAATGGAACAATTAGTTTCCTTTCGTTTATGAAGAAGACTAAATACCAAATTTCAGCAAGTTCTTTAAAACAATTTGGCTTACCTTCAAAATACCGAAAATCGGGTGGTACCGTTTTATGGGGGCTATATGAAGGCGTGGGCCTATACCGAAAAATTTCAAATTTTAACCATTTTGGTGGGTTGCAGTGGCCATAACCTTCAAAATACCGAAAATGGGGGCCATAATATGGCATGCACCGAAAATTTTCTTGGGGTATTTTACCCCCAACGTAGACTAAGCACCAAATTTCAGCAATTTCGGTGTGATAATGAGGCTAAAACCTTCAAAATACCAAAAATCGGGTGGTACCGTTGTATGGAGGCTATATCAAAACGGTAACCGATATAGCCCATTTTCAATACCAAACATTCTAAGAGTAATATAAACTTCTGTACCAAATTACAAAGCTGTATCATAAAATTGCGAGCTGTTTCTTAATTTCAACAGACGGACGGACAGATGGACATGGCTATATCGACTTAGAATTTTACCCTGATTAAGATAGGGTCTCCGGTGAAAATTTCGATGTGTTACAAACGGAATGACAAATTTAATTATACACTCCATATTATGGAGGGTATATGACAGTAATGCCGGCCGGGTATACTTTTCAAATACAATGTACATGTGAGTAATAGCCGAAGTGATGTTTTTCAGATGATGTCAAAATGAAGTAATGTTCGCTATTCGTCTTATACTCTCCACCATAATATGGAGGGTATAATTAAATTTGTCATTCCGTTTGTAACACATCGAAATATTCGTCGGAAACGCTTGATGAGCATAAAATTATAAGTCGACATAACCATGCCGTCTGTTTGTCTGTTGAAATTAATTACAACCTATAATATTTATGGTAGAGCTTTATAATTTAGTATAGAAATGTCTATTACTATTATCGGTCCCATAGAAAGATACCTCCCGATTTTCGGTATTTTCGGAAGGTTGTGGCCTCAATATCTCACCAAAATGGCACAAATTCGGTGCTTAGTCTTTTTTGCTAGAAATTTGTCGTCTGCATATAATCTCCATAGAATCGCCATTTTCGATAGTTTGAATTTTTCCGCGCCATTATCAAACCGAAATGAATGAAATTTGGTATTTAGTCTTCGTTGAGAGTGTACAATACAACATTCAACTCCCGATGTTCGGTATTTTAAAGTTGTTGGCATCATTATCAAACTGAAATGGCTGAATTTTTTTATTTAGTCTGCGATGGAGGTATAACACATTGCAGAAGAGAATTATAAGAATACGTCCACATTATCATATAGCATCCATAGAAGGGCACCTCCCGATTTTCCGTATTTTTCAAGCACCGAGGGATTTTTTAAAATAATAATTTGAGCGGAAGCTGTAGTCGTATTAGTGTACAAAAATTGGAAAAATTGGAAAGGGTATATGAGGAAATATCAAAATTTTTTAGATTTCCCAAAAAAAAAAAAAAAATTTAAAAAAAATTTTAAGCTACATGAAAGATTTTTGGTGCATAGATTGGGAAAAAATCCCGATTCTCAAATCTGTTCGAGATACTAATTTTGGTTGTTGCGCGCAAAAGTTATGGCGGTTTTAATTCTGATAATAAGAAATAAATCTTAGAACAACGCTACTCATTACGAGTATATTGCGAAACATTCCCAGCAATATAAATTGGAAGTAGTGCAATGTAGACTAGTTCTTTCACGGCATGTTTTTATGCAGTTTAAACGGAGTCGTGAAAAAGGCACTCCATTCCTCACATTTTAACCGCATTTGGATGCAATCCAAAGAATCGCATCCATTTGTCACATTTTAACAACATCCGGAGGCAGTTCAACGGAGTCGTGAAAAAGGCACCCCAATTCCTCACAATTTAACAGCATCCGGATGCAGTGCAAACATTTTATTAGCAGTTGTTACAGATCCCTACATGTACATAAATCAGTTTGTACATCTCTACAGGCAGCGGAATACATTTCCAAAAAGAGATAATCGTGTTAACATTTCCAAACATTTGTTAATACAAACTAAATAATATTTAATTTGTGAACACTTTTCCGGTAACTCACGAGAAGAAAATTTCCCAATGGAGTGCTGTTGGAGTACATGTCGAAATCTTAACTGGTGATGGGAAGACAATATCAAACCCATTTAGCAGATGAAGCAAAAGCACTTATGCTTGGAATAAATGAAGAGCGGAGGAAACACACATGTTTGCGATTGAATTCAATGGAGAATTTTCCTAATTTGTGTTAATGTAATAAAGTTTTTAATATTTTTGTTTTACACAAATAATAAATGCATTTTATTTTGTTATTCAAAACACGTGCTCTGGACTGCCTCCTATTTTACCCCAAAGGGTCAGTTAAAATGCTATGCCAAAGGGTCAGTTAAAATGCGGTGCAATGGAGTGCCTCTTTCAGTAGTCACGCTCTTGTTAAAATCATGAATGAAAATGCATAATTTGATGTACATCCAGATCACTTGTACATATCATTTAACTGCCTCTTTGGAGGCAAACTTTTTGCTGGGTTTTAATTAAGGGCACTTTTGGGCGGAAATGCTCGGCCTCATACACAAAAGTGTAAAAAATACATGAGTCTCTCGCAATTTGCCCACCATTGATTAAGGGCTTCCTACGTATGTACTATATGATTACTGAGCGGTTTGCACATTTTAGCAAAAACCAAGAAAAAAATACATATATGGAGGGAATTGAGAATTTTTGTAAGAGAACATATTTTTCAAATTTTTTTGTGAGTTAGTTGAAGAAAATGTAAGAAAATTAGGTCGGAGTTATTCTTCTATTTCAGTTAAATTTCACGCAAAAATCACGTTTTTTATTCTAATCACTTCTCGAGTACATGCTAACATCTAGCGGAAGATATGGGTAACGTTCAAATAAATGTTGGGTTCCTTTGAATGCGGTATAATCTTCAAATAAAACTGTATCATTTGAAATGCGTGTAAATCGCGAAATCCTCAAAATCGCTTGATGCGCATGCGGTTTATCAATACGGCGAATTCTTCTCTTTTAATTTGTACACATTTGCCAGGATTTACTTTGGCCGCTAAGATGTAGCGTCGTCTGCAGTTTAGTGTGCAACAATCTGTATAACGCTTATAATTCGCACAAAGTGCACACACTTTTTATGCGCATCCGATTTCACTACCAACCGTGGAAAAATATAACGATCTAATCCTATTTCGATCAAATCCATCAAAAACCGTGGATGTAGCATCACACACTATTTTTGGGATAAATCGGATACAGCTCCCATGCCACTAAATTTTTTAAACCGCTGTTTTCGCAAAACCGCGAGTGATGTGTCAGTTTTTTCATTGACAAGAAAACGATCCACAGAAAATGCGACTAAATCCATTTTTCGCATATTTTTCGGTTTTTGCAGTTGCTGTTTTCGCCGTTCTAGGGGATGGATTTTCACGATCTATGATTTATATGATCGGGACCGCCGAAAAACTAAAATATCGCGGGGTACCAGCACACTCAAAAGAATATTGTAAATACTGTAACAAAACAATATGTTTTTTTTTAAATATCGCACTAAATTTTGGCCTTTGGCAGTAGATTACTCTGCTGCTGTGTGGGCTACATAGCCAATATACATATCAAATTATGCGTAATTGCGAGTACTTTAATCCTATTATGTAATTGTTTTTTGAAATAATCGAATGCGCGTTCCAGTTAAATTAAAAATACGAAAAACACCTAAAATCCGGCTTCAAAATGTCAGCATTCATAAAAGGTGGAAGCAGTGGAAATTTCGAAAAGTGATACATTAGAAGTGTAATCTTCATTTTGTATTCATCTACTTTTACTTTGAACATATGTCCGTCATTTGAACGGTTTAATCAGCACTCAAATAGTAACGTAGAAAACCTCCTAAGCTTCAACGTTTTTTTGCTATTTTTATTCATTTACGCGGTCATAACTTTCACGCAAATTAAATTATTCTGCCAAATTTTTGAGCTTTATTCAAAAACACTTGAATTGATCTAGCCAAGGTCATAGTTACTGGTAAATTGCAATAGTTCGCGTATTATAATAGTGCAAACCTTGGCTTCATGGAAACTAAATTTTTTTGATATTCACTCATATACACTTTCATACGGGCAAAATGTGCCTCATGGAAATAATGGTTTTAGACCCCAAGTATGTTTGGACGAAATCCGTTTCAGACAATTTGGAGTCGATTTAGCAATGTCCGTCTGTCTGGCTGGTGCGCACGATAACTCTCGAACCGGATCAACCGATTCGAACCAAATTTTGCACTTCGGAATATTTTGCCCAAGCTTAGTTTAATTTCGAAGAAGGGCCATGTCGATCCACTCCTTCCGGCACCTCTCTCACAAAAGTTCGCAAATGTTCGGAAAATTTGTGCGCACGATAACTCTTGAAAAGAGTAACCGATTTGGTCCATACTTTGAACATCCTTAAATTTCTACCAGCCTTAGACGAGGTTCCAATATGGACTCAATCGGTCCACTCCTTCGGGTGTGTGGGTGGTACACAAAATTTCGGAAAAGTACAGTTTAGGACCTCCTCTCGAATCGCTTTGATTTTTGTTGTAACAGCTTGTATTCACTGCCCCCGATACGACGGCAAATTTCATCAGGGGCAAGTCCATACTTCCTGAGAAAACAGCCTGAAAGTTGCAAAAACCCCTTTGACACCGTGTGTAGTCATTGGAGCGCAAGCTAACTCTCGACCGGATCTGCCGATTCGGTCCAAAATTTGGCCTTCGTAATATTTTGTCCAAACTTAGTTTAAGTTCAAAGATAAGCCATATCGGTCCAATCCTTCAGGTACCTCCCCCAAAAAAGTTCAAAAATGTTCGAAAAATTGTGTGCTCGATAACTCTTGAACATAGTGACCGATTCGGTCCATACTTTACATATTCTAATATATCTACCAGATATAGATCAGGTTCGAATATGTACTATATTTGTCCACTTCTTTAGGTACCTCTCACACAAAATTTCGGATAAGTTCACTTTAAGACCTGCTCTCAAATCACTTTGATTTTTTTTGTGATGCAACTTGCATTCGCTGCCTCAATTACGACTGTAAACGTTTTTTTAGGGGCAAATAAATACTTCTTGATAAAACAGCCCGAAAGCTGCAAAAAACCGATATCGAGGCTGGGGACCACGACAACTCTTGAACTGATCAACCTATTTTGTTCAAAATTTGACTACCAAAATAAGATCCACTTCCATAATGGACTTTGTCAGTCCATTCCTTCAAGTACCTCCTCCGCAATACTTTTGAACTTAAATCCTTATCCATATTTTTGTCGGCAAGTGCAAATGTCCAAAAAGGGCCACAAACATCTGAAAAGATTCTAAATACATTTGATCTGTCCGAAGATGAAAGTTTCTATTCACATTGGCTGAGGGTATATCTCTGTCGGCAAAGCCGACTGATACTTTTTTACTTGTTTTTATATAAATTCCCAATAAGTGGCGTTTGAATAAAAATTAGAGGTCAATGTTCCAAGAATAAGTTAAATACTACACTTCAAAGATTAAGTTGCTAATGTATGATTTTTTTATATATCCACTACATCAGCCTCTCAGGGAATGCTGACATTTTGAAAACTAAAAAATTGGGTACTTTGAATTTTTTCTCCATTTTTGAGGCGCAACGGGATTTATCTAGAAGCTTAATATATGATTGTAGTACTCGCGACTACGCATTTTTGCATGTATAACTCGAGAATGTAACCTTCATAGGATCACAGCAATCCACTTCCAAAATAGAAATTTTGTGCGTAAAATTTGTTCGTTGGTAACGCATTAAAATATACCCGCGACCCTATAAAGTATATATATTCTTGATCAGGATAAAATTCTGAGTCGATATAGACTTGTTCGTCTGTCTGTCCGTCTGTTGTAATCACTCTAGAGTCCACCATAATTGAGCTAGAGCGCTATATTTTTGCACTGATTTCCCTTTTTCCATAGACAGGTCAAGTTCGAAGATGGGTTACATAGGCCCACGTTTATACGGGTATAGCCTCCATATAACAATACCTCCCGATTTTCGGTATTTTGAGTATCTTAGCTACAATATTTTACCAAACTAACTGTAATTTGACATTTAAGGTTCTTAGTATTCACGAAATATCTCCACTAAAAACAGTCAACATATGTCCATGTTTTGATATAGCCCCAAAATAACGGTACATCCCGATTTTCGGTATTTTAGAGATTTTAGCTACATTTTCTGACCGAACTACCTGTAATTTGACGTTTGGGGTTTTCAGTGGCCATAAAACCTCTCCACCGAAACCTGTAAAAATAGAACCATATTTTGGTTTAGACCCCATATAACGGTACCTCCCGATTTCGGTATATTGAAGATTTTAGGTACAATGTTTAAGGTTCTTAGTGGTCACAACACTTCTCAATGCTTTGGTGTAGCCGAAATATAACCTTTTCTCCCGATTTTCAGTATTTTGAGGATCTTAGCTAAATGTTTTTATCAAATTATCTGAAATTTGACATTTGAGGTTCTTAGTAGTCACAAAATATCTCCCCCAAAACAGCAATCCACTACCAAAGTAGAAATTTTTGTTCGTAAAAATTAAAAAAATCGCATTTTTTGGTTCAAATTTTACAACTGCATTCCAAATCGAATAAGCCATGGCGGGTCCAAATCCTTCTTGATGTATTCTTCAATGGCGATCATTGAAATCGGGGAAATTATTGTAATTTTACTGTTTTTGGACCCTTAATGTGCAACTGAGGCTAAATCGTGGTCGCCATGGTTCGCTATGTTGGAAATTCAGATGCGCATCATATCATTTCCACTATTACGCGGTTTATACGAAAATAAAGTACAAACTCCGTTGATCTACCTTGTTACGGTATATCACCATAACACTTCCTTTAATATTTCTAATCCCATTACTAATATTAAATTTCATTAAACAACATCCAATATGTGTATACAAACGTCAGAATGTAACCAATTTAATATTCAAAGCGGTAAATTGTGCATTAATATAATCTGTAAATTGCTTGTAATGACTGCAACAATTTATAATTGTTTTCATTTTTTCTTCAAAACATTTATTAGAGCGTTTTAAACCTTTAATGTCAATAGCAATTTCAACAACCATTTTATTAAGAAAATTAATTAGGTTTTCTAATAAAAATAACAGCAACTATTGAAAATATTATAACAACAGCTGACATTCGGGATCTTATATTAATTATTATTGCAACTTCTGTTGGGACAATTACATTTAAGTACAGCACATTTAAAATCTAAATTATTTGCTAAATCATTGTTATCTTTTCCCCCCTTATCAAGAATATTATTATCATGTAAATTAATATGAGAGATCAATGCTACTACTAACGTAAGCCAGTAGTCGTTAAACGTATGAAAACACATTAGTAAATCTAGTTTGGATTATGACTACGATTGTTCCGCCTAAAACAATTGTCTTCGTCATATTTGCATACAATTACAATTCCATTTATACTTTTATTCACGTTTTTACGTTTTCAAAAGATTTATTACCAAAGAAATTGCACTAGACTTATTTTATGCTTGCAATAAAAAACGTTTTTGTAGAAACAAATTATAAATCCTGATTAGTTTGAGGTGGAAAATTCCAATCGTATTGTGTTTTATATGTTTTGTGTAACAAACGCGTTTACAAATTCACAATGAAAAAAAAATTCCCCCAAAATACAAAGTATATTTTATGTGAACAGTTTTTGTTTGTGATATCACTGTGCAACATTTTTAAGGTGATCTTGTGCAAACAATTCGAAATGAGGATTTTTTTTTAAAGAACAGACCCAAACGACAATAAACCCTAGTTGGGCTTTGTTGTGTCAGATCCAGCTCGGATTTTATGGCACCATGGTTAAATATTGAGTTCTTAAAGAAATTCGGGGCTATATCTCTGAAACCAATGCGAATCTTCTTTTGACCTCTGTAGCAAATTTGTAGATAACGACAAGAATAAAATATTTAGAGAAATAATGAACTCCAAAAACTACATTTATTGCCTCAAATTTCAAAATATATGCAAAAATTCCACAATTTTTATACATTTCGCACCGTATCTCCAAAACCGTTAATTTTTTCTGAATATTTTCTTTTCGAAAAATATTCCCTGGAATATAATACACAACTCTTCAGAACATGTCATTGTTGTAAAATGCCGTTGTTTTCAGTACATTTTTCAACGACGATTTAATAAAAATGTCAATAATGTAGTGAAATCCGAAATGCGAGAATAAGCTGTAGGTGTGAACTGTGTTTGAAATACATGTTGTAAAAGATATAATGCAAAATACAACATGAAGTAAGCATTTTAGAGTTTCAGAATGTTCCTAAGAATTGTTGAGAACTTTATTTGGACGATTTTTGCAAGAGGTTACTTGGTTCAACTCCCAATAGTTTAACCGATACTGACCACAATTTCAGCAATTATGTAAAATTTTCTATATTTTATAGATTTTGATGCCGTAGATGGAGTTTTTCTTATGTGGTCTTTTCAAAAGATAAGTTCTACTAGTTTAGGGCTACAATATTGCTAAAGACAGCAAGGACAAATTCCTATTCGTTTCTGAGATAAAGGCCTGATAAATGCAAAAGAGTGTAGATTTAGCCCGGGTTAGATGAGGCCATAAAATCCGAACTGGATCTGACAGGACAAAACCCTACTAGGGTTTTTATACCCTCAGCATTTATGCTAACGAGGGTATATACACTTTCATGCGGGCAAAATATGCCTCATCGAAATAATGGTTTTAGACCCCAAGTATGTTTGGACCAAATGTGGTCTGCCTGTCGGTCTGTCTGTCTGGCTGGAGCGCACGATAACTCTCGAACGGATCAACCGATTCGGTCCAAAATTTGGCTTTCGTAATATTTTGTCTAAACTTAGTTTAAGTTCGAAGATGGGTTATATCGGTCCACTCCTTCCGGAACCTCCCCCATAAAAGTTCGAAAATGTTCCGAAAATTTGTACGTATGATAACTCTTGAAGGAAGTGACCGATTTAGTCCATACTTTGCAAATCGTGAAATGTCTACTAGGCTTAGATCTGGTTCCAATATGGACTCAATCTGTCCACTCCTTCGGGTACCTCCCACACAAAATTTCGGAAAAGTTCAGTTTAGGGCCATTTCTCGAATCGCTTTGATTTTTGTTTTATCAACTTGTATACACTGCCCCCCAACGAAGGTACAAGTTTCATCAAGCGCAAGTCCATACTTCCTGAGAAAATAGCCTGAAAGTTGCACAAAACCCCTATGACACCGTGTGAGATGATTGGAGCGCAAGATAACTCTCGAGCGGATCTGCCGATTGGGTCCAAAATTTGGCCTCAGTAATATTTTGTCCAAACATGGTTTAAGTTCGAAGATACGCCATATCGGTCCACTCCGTCAGGTACCTCCCCCACAAAAGTTCAAAAAATTTCGGAAAAATTGTTCTTGAAAGGAGTGGCCGAATTGGTCCATACTTTACACATCCTAATATATCTACCAAATATAGATCAGGTTCAAATACGGACTATATTTGTCCAATGTACCCTGTACATCCCACACAAAATTTCGGATAAGTTCACTTTAAGACCTGCTATTGAATCCCTTTGATTTTTGTTGAAGCAACTTGTATTCACTGCCTCAATTACGATGGTAAAAGTTTTTTCAGGGGCAAGTATGAAGGGTGTAAAAACCCCCTATGGCATCATATGTAGTGGCTGGAGATCCACTTCCATAATGGTCAATGTCGATCCATTCCTTAAACTTTTGCTCTTTAATCCTAATCAACATTTTTGTCGGTGTATACGCCGAAAAATTTTAAAACCCCCTATGTACATACGTTTTTTTGGAAAAAGATTGTTTCAATATACACAGGCTGAGGGTATATCTCTGTCGGCCAAGCCGACAGATACTTTTTTACTTGTTGTAGTCTCAATATGTACTTTCAATAAATGCATACTTGAAGTTGTTTGCATTTTCAGTGTTGCATAGTGTATTTCCTGTCCAGAAAGAACCCTACCAAATACATATGTGAATTCAGTATGAGGGGTATACCGAACAGGGTAGTCAGTCCCTGTTACAACGGCACTGCTGTAAAAATTCAAAACAATCCGAGACATGTCGTTAAACTGAATTTTTCTGAAATTTTGTGTGGAAAGCAATCGAAAAGTGGACCTTTCTTACTAAATTACCCCTTTACAGAACATTTGTCCTGTAAGTCGAACTATCAAGACGTTTCCACTCCTTTTTATTGTATGCCTTTCTTTCCTAATTTTGAATATTATGTCCTTATACCATCAGCATTTATGCTAACGAGGGAGGGTATATACACTTTTAGACGGGAAAAATTTTCCTCATCGAAATAAAGGTTTTATACCCCAAGTATGCTTGTATGAAATCCCATTCAGACAATTTGGAGTCGACTTAGCAATGTCCGTCCATCTGACAGTCTGTCTGGCTGACTGTAGCGCATGATAACTCTCGAACGGATTAACTGATTTGGTCAAAAATTTGCATGTGTTGTGGATGGGGCGCGTTGTAACTCTCGAACGGATAAACCGAGTTTGCGAGTAATTTCTTTAAGACAGAAAGCGAGCCCTACAGTCATTTCAGTTGGCCACCGTATAACTTTGCGATTTTTTACCACTATGTTAGGAAGCATAGATCCACGAAAAAACTTAATATAGCTGTAGAATGGACCACAAGGAGTAACATCGGTATATATTCCCAAAGGATCTTCAAAAAACTGCACTTAAAAAGAAATGTTGAACTTTTGTGGGGGACCGATATAGTCCATATTCGAACTTTATCAAAGATTCGAATATACCAACAGGACCAACAGGGCCCAGAAGTTACCTGAAGGAGCGGACCGATATCGATCATCTTCGAATTTAAATTACGTTTGGACAAAATATTACGGTTCATCCGTTCGAGAGTTATGGTGCTCTCGAACCACAACACTTAAAGGGTATTTACAGATTTCGGGCGATTTTCTCAGTAAGTATGGACTTGGCCCTAGAAAAACTTGTACCTTCCTAATATAAGTTGCTACAACAAAAATCGAAGCGATTTGAGAGCAGCAGGGTGGTAAGGACTGGTATTTGAACCTGATCTATGTCTCGCAGAAATATAACGATGTGCAAAGTAGGGTGCCACCGTGGTGCAATGCTATGCACACCCGCCTTGCAGGCTAAAGGTCGTGGGTTCGATTCCCAGGCCAGGCAACATAAATTTTCCAACGGTGCCAAAATACCCCTCAGTGATGTTGGCGACATTTTCTGAGTATTTTAGTCATGAAAAACTTCTCTACAAGTGGTGTCTTAGGACACGCCGTTCGGACTCGGCAATAAACCGTAGGTCCCACATCATTGAGCCAATATGAATCGGGGTGCACACATTGATATGAGAGAAGTCTCCCTTGTTCCATCTGGGATGTTTGTGGAACACCATTTCAGCGAAAAGTTTTGACCTTCTGTGGGGGAGGTTCCACGAATGAGTGGCCCGATATGATGATGGTCATCATCTAACTCAAACTATGTTACCGGTTTCTCTGTTAGTTACGCACCTCATATGACATATCGACTATAGAAGTGGCTTCTTGGCAATGCTTCGAATCTAGTACTTATCTCTGCTATCGAACTATTTGTCGAAGACTCTAAAAAATATATATATTCTTGATCAGCATACAATTCTAAGTCGATATAACTATGTTCATCTGTCCGTCTGTTAAAATACATACAGCTGTTGGACCCTCAACCTTCAAAATACCGAAAATGTCTGAAATTTGGTACTTAGTCTTCTTTGGGGGTATAAAACTGTCCGCCTGAAATTTGTCGGTATGGGCCCACGTTTTCATATAGGTACCTCCAGACTTTCGGTATATTGAAGGTTGTGGCCTCAATACCCTACCGAAATGGATGAAATTTGGTATTTAGTCTTCCTTGTGGGTATAAAACTGTCCGCCTGAAATCTGTCAGTATGGGTCCACGTTTTCGCATGGCCCCCATAGAGCGGTACCACCCGATTTTCGATATGTTGAAGGTTGTGGCCTTAATACCCCACCAAAATGGCTGAAATTTCGTATTTGGTCTTCGTTGGGGTATAAAAATTTCCACCTGAAATTTGTCGGTAAATTATCAGTAAAAAATTTCTTCTCCTGCAAGGAATAGAAGGAAGAACTTATTACATACTTTCATAAACGAAAGGTAACTAATTGTTCCTATTTACATCAATACAGTTCGTGGTGGAGGGTATAAAAAGTTCGGCCCGACTGAACTTAACACCGTTCTTACTTGTTTCTCAAATGCAATGTGTTTCTTTCCAGCGAAAAGGGTTTTCTCGTTACAATCCGCATGGTTTCCATGACAAACGCTTTTTAGCGCAGCCTTCGGAGGACGTGGGTGCAAACTCCAGCCCGGATTACGCTGGTTTACAATATTACAAACACTTCGGCATGAGTACAAGATTCAAAAAACAATTAAAAACCCGGTAGCATAATCTGGAGGTTGTGTGATGATCTCTTCCGATTTCCTTTTTTTATGCAAAAACTATTTGATCATTCAGATCAACTCCAACGAGACATTACAAAAAATTAAAAACGTATCAGTTGGCTTAGCCGACAGTGATGTACCCTCAGCCAATGGAGTTTTAACTTTCATCTACGGACAGATCGAATATATTTAGCGTCTTTTCAGAATTTTGTGGCCCTTTTTGGACATTTGATCCTGCCGTCGAAAATGTGGATTAGAATTAGAGTTCAAGAGTGATGTGGAGGAGGTACTTAAAGGAATGGACCGATTTGGACTATTATGGAAGTGGATCTCATTTTGGGAGTCATATATTTTCGATAAATATAACGTCCACTAGTCATTTCAGTGGGTCATCGTATAATTTAGGACCAGCACTCCAGGAAGCATCGACTTGTCCACGGAAAACATTATATCGCTTTAAACAGGCCCACAGCGAACAGCATCGGTATACATTTCCAAAGGATTTTCGAACAGACGAACTTTTGCCATTTTAGAAGTTCAACTAAATTTGGAAAAAATATTAGGAGATCCAAAGTTTGGACCCAAATTGGTTGCCCCGTTCAAGAGATACCGTGCATACCATTTTAGTGAAATTTTTTAAATATTAGGGGAAGTACCGAATTTTGTGGACCGGTACTGCTCATTTTCGAACTGAAACTAAGTTTGGACAAAACATGACGAAGGCCAAATTTTGGACCAAATCGGCTGATCAGTTCGAGAGTTATAGTGCTCTCCAGCCACTACATATCGCTCATTTACTCAAAGAGTGACACATCTCGAAAAATCCAGTCTCGAGAAAAACGCGTTTTAAATTGATGATTGAAATTTGACTTCCCATCTTAAAAAAAAATGTTATACAAAAACTAAAACAACTACTTGGCCCATATTTTGTAAACAGCTAGCCAGATATTACTGCTAAATTTCTGTGCATAATCAAGCATGATTTGAAGTGGTTTAGTGCTTCATAAACTCAAAAAAACGTTTTTGTTGAATTTTGCCATTATAGTAGTAAATGAGCTGTAACTCGTTGATTTTTAGAGATATCAACATGAAAATGTCACACAAGATAAAAGACATGTCGTAGAAAAAATAGAAATTGCTAACTCAGAAAACGTATTTTTAGAGTTATGCCACTCTTTGAGTAAATGAGCGATATGTTGTCATAGGGTTTTTTACAACATTCATCCTATTTTCTCAGGAAGTAAAGACTTTCCCCAGACGAAATTTGCAGCGTCGTTTGGGGGACAGTGAATACAAGTTGCTACAACAAAAATCAAAGAGATTGGAGAGCTGGTCCTAAACGGAACTTTTCCGAAATTTTGTGTGGGATGTACCCGAAGGAGTGAACAAATTAAGTCCATACTGGAACCTCATCTAAATCTGGTAGACATTTTACGATGTTCTAAGTATGGACCAAATCGGTTACTCCCTTCAAGAGTTATTTTGCGCACAAATTTTCCGAACATTTTCGAACTTTCGTGGGGGAGGTACCGGAAAGAGTAGACCGATATAACCCATCTTCGAACTTAAGTGCGCTCCAGCCAGCCAACCAGACAGACAGACGGACGGACATGGCTAAATCAACTCCAAATTGTCTGAAACGGATTTCGTTCAAACATACTTGGGGTCTAAAAAAAGCCAAGATCACCCATATACGTTAACGTGACTGCAACAACAAGTTACGTTCTCCTTATTCTCATCTGTCGTGGTTTAGCAAAGGAAAGACTTACTCAGAGAGACTAAGGCACAACTATGTATTTTGAGCACCAGCGCACACTGGTCGAAACCATTGATCTACCGGCGCGAAAGTCAAAAAATCAAAATATAAAATTGCGAAATGTTTTCCATTGTATCGATTACAGACATTCTGCTGACTTAAATTTTGTTTTCACTTTTTTGTTGTTGTAAATATTCACTCAGTTATTAACTGTCAAGTGCACGAAATTTTGATGCATCAGCTTTTAACACAATTTTTGCTAAAAACTTCATTTCATATTTGTTTAATAAATTCGTAATAAAAGCTAAACAAAGTTTATTTTTTATTGATAGGGGAGGGTGTAAGTTAAATTTAAAAAAAATGTTTGGGGCCTGAAGTTACATAGTTATGTAACAATAAATTTTCAAAAATTATTATTTTTTTATGTTTTTAATGCAATATACTTTTGTTGAATGGAGCGTAACTCCACTAAGGTTCAGTCCATTTTTTTTTACTAATTCAATTGGACTTCCTGGAATCCGATTTACCACAATTGAGCTGCAAATAGCTGCAAATCTTGCTGGTAAATGCTCTTGAAAAATAGCTTAAATACTCAAGATATCCAAAATCTGTCGGTACAGTTTTATGGGGGCTATATCAAAATGTAGACCTATGTTCACAATTTTTGGTCTGAAAATTTAGACAAAATCCTAACAATACCGAATATTGGCAGGTACCGTTATATGGGGACAATATCAAAACGCAGACCTACGTCCACAATTTTTGGTGGAAAATGTTTGTGTCCACTGGGAACCCCAAATACTAAATAACACTTAATTTGGCCGTAAAATGTAGCTTTAAACCCCCAAAATACTGAAAATCGGGAAGTACCTTAAAAGGGGTCTATAACCAAAATTGAACCTATGTCCACCATTTTTGTTGGAAAGGTTTAGTGATCACTAGAAACCCTAAGTAACAAATTACAATTAATTTGGAAGAAAAGATTGGGTTAAATCCTCGAAATACCGTTATATGGGGCTATACAAAGATACTAGTCGATGTTGTTCATATTTAGTCCATTATTACCCACGAACACGGACTGAGTTTGTGCAAAATTTCAGAACGATATCTCCATTCGTTTCCAAGTTATTAATTTCGCGCCGCTAGATCAGTGATTTCGACCACTGTGCACCGGTCTAAAACCATTAATTCCATGAGACAGATTTTGCCCGTATGAAAGTGTATATACCCTCGTTAGCATAAATGCTGAGGGTAAAACCAATAATATTAAATTATCTTCGCGCTAACAGGCAAACTTGCAAAAAAAACATCCTAATTTATTTATCTTAAATAATTTATCCACCTTTTCTGAACGAAGTGCCCGTAAGTTGGCAGTAATTTAACATTTCGCACTTACTTTGAAAACATTCAATTAGGAGCCTTCTCAACAAGTTATCTATGTCTTCATGTTTTAAAATTGGTATTCATTTGTTGAAAATTTTAATCATTAAAAAAGAAGAAAAAATTAACAATATAAAGTTTAAATGCTTTCAAGGCACCATAAATTGCTTAACGATGAATATAGAAATAATTAAAACAAAACATTTAATATTATCCTTTCAAGTACATCACAACCCAAATATTACTGCAATGTCTTTCAAACTGTTCTTCTTCATCTGTGGTTGTTGTTGTTCACGCATTCTGAAAACACATTTTTCCACGTACGCCACTAACCAACATTTTATTCTTTTTTTAATCCAAGTTACAATGAAGGAGTAACCCTTTATAGCACGTTTCAAGTTCTGTTTTTTTTTTTTTGCAATATGTTCTTGGTGATCGCATGCACCTTATCACGTAGACCACGAAAAAGAATCTGCCTTTTACTAATAGATTTAAGTTGCCTTGTAAAGTGAGCAGCAGTTCTTTCCCATAAAAAGTGTTCAATGACAGACTTCTGTTCTGGATGCACGTGTATGTGTGTGCAATTATGTGGAATGATAATAAAAGTGCCAACAATGTAATTATTTTACGGTTTAATGATCAATTGGAATAAATAAAGACACTATAACGTACATCCAGAAGAATTATAGACTGCATTGCAAATTGATTGAATAATGTTCATGAAACATATTTCCGTTGAAATCGAAAGGTGGTAAATCAAGGTTTTTGAATAAAGTGAGGTATTAATGAAGTCCTTTTACAATCACATAAAAATAATTGCCTATAATTTTATGGAGTGTTCCATCGAATTGGGATAATAGTTGTGTGGAATGTACCTCATAATGTCGATTGCACTTTACCGCTTTGCAATAACTAAATTGAAAACAATTGCAATTTAATTTTTGGCTCCTAGTAATTTTCAAGTTTTTTTGGATTGAGACACAGTCCTTGATAATATTGTTATATACATAGTAATTTTACATGCCGCATTTAAATTATAATTTCATTATTTAAAGGTCATGCAAATATTTTTTTTTTCAAAATAGGTACATACTGTAATTTAATTCCACCAACATTCTTTCGACTCAATTTGGTTTCATAAATGTAACTAAAACTGCAAAGGTTTTATTGTCTACACATTTAATTACCCTCACCCTAATAAAATAAATTAATTTGTTTTATTTAATTGTAAAAATATGACGTTTTTAGCCTTCAACTTCTAAACTATTGACCCCAAACTACGTCAGCCAATGTAGAGCAACAAAATATCTCAAATGTTTGGAATTCCCCTAAACTATGACTACAAATTGTACTTTTCTCTGTAATGCCAATTAAATACTTGTTAATTAAATTCTCAAATTAACCATATTTGAGCATGATATTTATTTTATATGTTTGAATACAAAAAATCTAACAAAAGCACTTCATTCGCACATGTGTTAGTGGAATTTCTACACAATAGCATCTACAATTTTTACAATGTGTAATCAATAAATGATTAGGTGATTAAGCTTAATCTAATTCATAACTGCAAATTTTATAAAAAAAAACATTTGCCACCATGTACAGTACATTCGAAATCGTTGGTAACATCACACAGTGGTTCAGTAGTGCGATTCTCTAACTCATTGTTTGACTTACCGACAAAAATCGGTAACATTAAAACGCAAAATTATGAATGAAATGTTCAAATAAAAGTTGGCAACACTGTTGCTGTCGGTAGAACTTTGCGACTACTTTCTATTGGTCGCTAACTAACCGAATAATATCGTTAATTACAGAAATTAAAAGCATTTTAATTTTACCGATTTTTTTCGGTAACTCAAAAAATGTGTTAGAGAATCGCACTACAGGAATCGATTTTCCTGGTCAAACCACCAATTTTTTGTCGCCACCGATTGTTAATTTCTGTAGGGGTTTCGAAAGTAAACATATTGAAAATAAGGAAATCAACAAATTAGTTCAAAATATTGGAAGGTGTCGGCGTGGCGTGCTCCTACAGACGACAATTTTTTTTTCGCAATTTTGGAAAATATGTCATTTTTGCAAATTTCTGGAGAAATAAATAGCTATTTCTCGAAAGCTATAACAGATATTGGATTCATTGTTTTTTTTTTTTGTTAGGTAGGTAGAATTGTTGTCGTTAGGTAGGTAGAATTGTTGTCGTAATATATCGTAGCGTTAACACAAAGTGAGCTATTTTATTTTTCCTCAAGTACTAAATTTTAGTGAATTTCCAAATTTGGTGGACTAGAACTTTTAGGGAACAGCTTGGAACAATGTTCTGTTTTTACAGAATGATGCCCAAAAGTGTCCTCTTTCAGCCCATGTACAATTTTGAACCCGTCCCGTTACGTCCGTTTAAATTTTTTTAAATTTTTATATCCTCAGCATTTATGCTAACGAGACATTTGGAGTCGATTTAGCCATGTCCGTCCGTCTGTCTGTCTGTCTGGCTGGAGCTCACGATAAGTCTCGAACGGATCAACCAATTCGGTCGAAAATTTGGCTTTCATAATATTTTATCTAAACTTACTTTAAGTGCGAAGATGGGTTATATCGGTCCACTCTTTCCCGTACCTCCCCCACAAAAGTTCGAAAATGTTCGGAAAAATTGTGCGAACGATAGCTTTTAAAGGTAGTAACCAATTTGGTCGATACTTTACACATCGTGGAATTTCTACCAAACATAGATAAGGTTCCAATATGGACTCTACCGGTGCACTCCTTCAGGTACCTCCCACACAAAATGTCGGAAAAGTTCAGTTTAGGACCTATTCTTAAATCGCATTGATTTTTGTTGTAACAAGTTGTATTCACTGCCTTCCATACGACGGTATAAGTTTCATCAGGAGCAAGTCTATACTTCCTGAGAAAATAGCCTGTAAGATGCAAAAAAACCCCTATGACACCGTGTGTAGTGGTTGCAGCTCAAGATAATTCTCGAAAGCAACTGCCAATTCTGACTTAAAAATTGGCCTTCGTAATATTTTGTCCAAATATAGTTTAAGTTCAAATATAAGCCATATCGGTCCACACTTTCAGGTACCTCCAAAAGCTCAAAAATGTTCGGAAAAATTGTGCGCACGATAACTCTTGATGGGAGTGACCGATTTGGTCCATACTTTACACATCCTAATATATCTACCAAATATAGATCAGGTTCGAATATGGACTATATTTGTGCACTCCTTCGGGTACCTCCCGCACAAAATTTTGGACAAATTCACTTTAAGACCTGCTCTCTAATCTCTTTGATTTTTGTTGAAGCAACTTGTATTCGCTGCCTCAATTACTACAGTAAAAGTTTTTTCAGGGGCAAGTCCATACTTCCTGAGAAAACAGCCCGAAAGTTGTAAAAAATCCCTATGGCACCATATGGAGTGGCTGGAGAGCTGGAACCGAATACTGCGTTCGTCCAAACTTTGGATATTGTAATATTGCTTCGAATATTAAATGAAATTCGAATGTGGTGCTTATAGGTCTACTCCATCCGGTACCTCCCCCACAAAAGTTCGAAAATATTCGCTAAAATGGTATGCGCGATTTCTCATAGACGTAGCAACCGATTTAATAAAGACTTTGGACCTCTAAATATTGTCGAAACTTAGTTTATGTTTAAATTTTGGCCCTATCTGTCCAATCCTTGGGGTACCACCCACTCAAATGTTCAACATTTTTTGGACATTTTTACCGTTGGTTTTCCTAGTGGCCCTGTTTACAGCGATATTATGTTTTTCGTAAGCTAGTGTGATAAAAAATCCCAATCTAACGTTATCCCCGCAAATTTTTGAGCTTTAATCCTATCTATACTCTTGGCGGTTCGTACGCCCAAAATTTGGAAAACCCCCCTAAATACATACGTTTTTCTTTGGGAAAAAAGTATTTCAATCCACACAGGCTGAGGGTATATATCTGTCGGCAAAGGCGACTGATCCTTTTTTACTTGTTTACTTTTTAATTTTGGAAAAAAATTAAATTTTTTGAAAAAAAAAAATTAAAAAATTTTTTTGAATAATTTTTTTTTCCAAAAATATTTTTTTTAATTTTTTTTTTATACTAGCTGACCCGGTTCCGCGTTGCTGGCCCATCGTTTTGGATTTCCATGTAAGCGTTAGTAATCTATCAACAATTTATCTATTTAATATTGATACCTCTAAATTTTCGAACCGAATTGACAATATGTCGATGTTTTGGTATAACCCTCATACAATGGTATCTCCAGATGTAGAATAGAAAGTTACTAAGATTATAGCTTCCACCATACGATGTGTAAGGGTATAATTAACTTTGTGATTATGTTTGCAACACATCGGAATATTCGTCGGAGAACCTATAAAGTATGTATAAATTTGTGATCAACATAAAAAAGTCGATATAACGATATCCGGCTATCTGTGGAAGATACAGCTCGCGATATTTAACATAGAACTCTTCAATTTGGTGCAGAAGTCTCTATTTATTACTCGTAGCATGTTTGGTATTGAAAAGTTATTATATCAGTCCACATTTTGATATAGCCGCCATACCACTGACCGCCCGATTTGCAGTATTTTCAATGTTTTAACAGCATTATCCTACCGAAATGACAATAATTTGGTATTTAGTCTCCCTTGGAGGCATAAAATATTTCTGTAATAAATTATCGACATAGGTCCACGTTTTGATAGAGCTACTCTAAAACGGTACCTCCCGAGTCTCGATATTTTAAAGGTTTTAGTCTCATAATCACACAGAAATGGCTACAATTTGGTGTTACGTGTTCAGTGGGGGTATAAAATATAGAATATTCGGTACAGGTCCAGGTTTTGTAAATAGTCATAGCTAGATTTCTAACTTCGGTATTTGTATGTGTATAGCCATATTATTCATACGAAATGGCTATAATTGGTACTTAGTCTCCCTTGGGGGTATAAAACATTTCTGCAGAGAATTATTGGCATAGGTCCACGTTCTAATACAGGTACCATAGGACTGTACCTCCCGAGTTTCAATATTTTAGAGTTTTTAGAGTCATTATTCCACCGAAAAGGCTACAATTTGGTGTTTATTCTCCATTATGGGTATAAAACATTACCGGTAGAAGTTGTTATGTAGCCTCCATTGAACGATACCTTCCGGTTCTCGGTATTTTCAAGGTTTTAGTGGCATTATTCAACATTATTTGGTATGTAGTCTCCTTTGGAGGTATCAAATATTTTAGCAGAGAATTGTCGGTAAAATCCATATAGCCCCCATAAACGATACCTACCAATTTTTGGCGATTTTTTTTCAATCGAAATGTCTGAAACCTGATTTCAATATAATTTATGCTGGTGGGTAACGTCGTTTTTAGTTGTTGTTAACAAAGTGCTGTTTCATGAAGCACGTTATTATTTTACACTTTTAAACATGAAACATCGGTGATTCATAAAAAATGACTTCAAAATGCTAGTTGAATTTATCTAGACTCTGCTGTATTTCAAGCCCTAAAGTTAATGTTCACGGCGTGATTGCTGCCCCTTATTAAATTAGTAATTCTAATCAGAAAGAATAAAGTTTTCAAAACTTGGACGCAATCGCGATATTCTGATTCAAAAAACCCTTTATTGACAGAGGCCACAATTACTATTGTTTTTACTAATATGTATAATAATAATTGCGTTTCGCGATTTGTTAAAACCTGTTATGGGAGAGGTCCCCCATCCCCTCCATTTTTTGTATTCTACCACCTTAAGAACCTGCACACACGGAAGTCTAATTTAGAACATCATGTCAGTCTTAAAGAATTTATATGCATTTAGGTAGATCATACCATAGGTTACCCGTCGTTTTAGTGGCCATTTCACATTTTTAGACGTTCCAGTTATTTAACCATCTTTGACGTTTTACGTTTTGTCTGATTTCTCAATAAATTTTTTGGAATTTCGATCACGCAGCATTTTACATTATCGAGGTTGTAATATGTTCCAAAATGTGGTGTTGAAGCCAGTGTTTATATTTTTTGTAGTCACGCTTACTAAAATTAAGGATATTATCAATAATAATACATTTTTGAAAAATTGGGCTGACCGCGATTTTTCACTTCCGAGATGACCATTCAGGATCGGGGCAGTATTTACCATAGTATTGCAAGTAATTTTTAAACAATACTTTCAAAAATATCCTTAATTTCACGTTTTCTTAAAAAATTTTGTGGGGGAGGTACCTCGGTCACTCCACTGACCAATATAAAAAATAGCTAAAAACCTATTCTCAGATCTAAAAACTCCACGTGCAAAATTTCATCGAATTCGGTCCAGCCGTTTCGGAGGAGTTTAATTTCGAACATCATGGCAGACTCGAAGAATTTTATATATATATAGATTTTCTATGGTTTCCTGATTGGTGTTTGACCTTTTTTAAATAGTTAGAACATATGAAAAACTCAAAAACACTCATATAATGATGCAAAATATGAAAAAAACTTAAATTTTTAACTTTGACCATGAATCCCTCAGCAACTACTACACCACAATCAAGTGCTTTTAATCTGTTATCTGTCAATCAAAAAATTATAAAAATATATCTACGCGTTCAAAAGTTACAGAGTTTTGACCAGGAAAAACGATTCTGGACCACTGTGCGTCGCAAGGTGAGCATCAAGGACAACCTGCTGAAAAAAATTCAAAACGAACAGGGAGGAGCTCATAAACTTCACTTTTTCCGAATTTTGTGTAGGAGATACCCGAAGGATTGGACGGATGTAGTCCATATTCAAACCCGATATATGATTGAAAGTAATATTACCATATGCAAAGTTTTCGAACTCCGGAAGGAGTGGATGGACATGGTCCACCTTCAAAAATCAAACTAAGTGTGGACAAAATATTACGTATGTCAAATTTTGGACCCGATCAGTTGCTTCGTTCGTCTCCAAATTGTCTGAAACAGATTTCGTCCAAACATACTTGGGGTTTAAACCCATTTTATGCAACCCTTATTATTGGTCCGATTCATGTCAAATTTTAGGACTGGGCATATGTTGGACTTCTGATTAAATTGCAATCGAAACATATGATATATGCAAAATTATGCAAAATGCATAAATTTTGCATATACATTTCGGAGGGATATTGAGGCCCCAACCTCCAAAATACCGAAAATCGGGAGGTACCGTTCTATTGGGGCTATACGAAGACGTGGACCTACATCGACAAATTTCAGGTGGAAAATTGTATACCCCCAACGAAGACTAAATGCAAAATTTCAATCATTTCGGTGGTATATTGAGGCCACATCGTTCAAAATACCGAAAATCGGGAGGTATCGTTCTATGGCGGCTATATGAAGACGTGGACCTATACCGACAAATTTCAGATGGAAAGTTTTATACCCCTAACGAAGACAAAATACCAAATTTCAGTCGTTTCGGTGGGATATTGAGGCCAATATCAAAATACCAAAAATCGGGAGGTACCGTTCTATGGGGGCTATATGAAGACGTGGACCTATACTGACAAATTTCAGGTGTAAAATTGGATACCCCCAACGAAGACAAAATACCAAATTTCAGCCATTTCTGTGGGATTTTCAGGCCACCAATCCTTGCACATGTTTTTGCATATGCTCAGCACGGTGCTCTTGAATTAAGTTTAAATGGAAGGGCTTACACCTGGGAGGTTTTTGTGGATTCTGAAACTACAATGTTCATAGATGAGAAAAATCAAAAAACAAAAAAAAAACGCCGGAGCGCTTTTTAAATAAATCGCGATTTAAGTTGACATTTTAGGGGTTATTTAGGTTTTCACGGATTTGCCTAGAAACCGTTAGTCCTATAAAAATGAGACTGAAGAAAATGTTGTAGCTATGAAAATGTTCTTCAAGATTTACCTTTAGGGTATTTTCGTAGGTTTCACCATTTTTAAAATATTGAAGTTCCAATTGGGACAATGCTGTATCGCCCCCTTATAAAACAATGTCATGAAGGGTGCGCCTTTACTAACTTTTAATGAAAACCGCAAACACAGGGGAAGTTTTTGTGAATTCTGAAACAGCAATGTTCGTAGATGAGAAAATTCCAAAAACAAGAAAAAATCGCTGTTTGGATTTTTAAATAAATCGCGGTAAAAATTCACATTTTTAGGTGTTTTTTAGGTTTTCACGATTTTGCTTGGAAACCGCAAGCCCAATCAAAATGGAGCTAAAGAAAATGTTGTAGCTGTGAAAATTCTCTACAGGATTGTCGTTTATGATTTGTTCTCAGGCTGTACCATTTTTGAGATAAAAAAAGCTCAGTTTACATTTTTTAGGTTTTTTTGTTAGGGTTTCGCGATTTTGCTTGAATACGGCAAGTCTTATCGGCATGGGACCTGAGAAAATCTTATAGCTGTGAAAATTCTCTACAAGAAATTCTCTAGGTTGTACAATTTTTTAGATATATAAGTTTAAGTTGGAAAATTGCAGTCATGACATTGTTTTATAAGGAGACGATACAGAATTGAATTGAATTTGAATTGTCCCAGTTTCAACTTCTACATCTCAAAAGTTGTAAAACCTACGAAAATATCGTTAAAGTCAATCTTGTAGAGTATTTTGATAGCTATAACATTTGATTTTGATAGGACTTGCGGTTACCAAGCAACTTGAATCGCGATGTTTTTAAAAAGCGCTCCGGCGATTTTTTTTTTTTTTGTTTTTTGATTTTTCTCATCTATGAACATTGTAGTTTCAGAATCCGCAAAAACTTCCCAGGTGTAAGCACCTTCCATTTAAATTTGATTCAAGAACACCGTGTCAGTTTATGCAAATATGTCAAAATATGCATGATATGCAATGTATGCAAAAAAATCTGGACCTAATTCGTTTTATTTTGTGATAAAACGAGTTTCTGTCTAATCAGATTTTCTCTACGACCATCCTAACCATATATGAATTTGCATAGGATTCCGTTGTCTACTTATCTATTATCTATGTACCACCGGAGTCTTTTTGAGCCACTCAATTCCAACATTGTTAAAATATTATATTTTCGTCTGAAACCACCTAATCCTCTACAGTTTTACTTTTGTCGAAAACCTATTGCTTTGGGATAGGTTTACGACGTTTTCAACATATGTATTATATATCGGCTATATTTGTCACATACATCACACTTCCTGACAGGTGCCATTTCCGATTGATATGCCAACACTAATTTCATAACCTGAAATGTTATAAATTATTTTATATTATTTTCATGTTCACACCGATTCGATAAAACGTCCAAAAGAAGGTGGGTCAAAAAAAAACAGGTTCTGGCATAGTGTTGGACAAAATTTGATTTTTGATTTAGTATTAACCAGTAGTGAATACGATACATTTGATTTTTATTTGTCAACAAATTTTCTTTGTTCGAAGCCAAACAGAAATATTTAAATTTAGTTCATAGATGAACACGCTGAGCACTCGCCTTTACGTTTTAATGTTTACCTTTCTTTGCAATTTCATGCATTCAACTATTCATCAAAACTTTTAGTGTTCTTTTTTTGAAATTACATTAGTTATGTAATCTTGTAAAAAATAAAGAATCATAATATCGAGAACATATCATGTTCTTGTTATTTCGCAAAGATTGTCAATAACTTTTTTTACTTAAGAAAACAATATTATATAAATAAAATGGCTAATAGACGTTACCGAGAAGTATTTGTTAGGGAAGTTGTCGAACAGACATGTATAACTTGTTACAAATTATTGACTAAACAAACATGCCTATAAATAGCAAATCTCATACAAAGAAATGACTTTCTTGGAACGCTTTACAAGTGTTGACTTTTGAAAAAAAAACGTGAATATTAACCAACCTTAACATTTGGCACAACAACTGGTCAGTATATCTTAACAATATTTGATGACTAATAGCTCAAATAAATTCAGTAATAAATATTCAAAATATAGAAATATTTACTAGCGATAAACAAATATTGAAGTTGAATACTCTTTACTTAAAAAATAAAAAATGCATATTCACATGTCTATATAATATATACCTATGTACATGTATATACATACATTACTTGCACTCTATTTCAATTCTATGTTGATTTTTCGTAAATATTTACAATTTTTGTATTTCTGTGTTTTTTCGAACTATAGTGTTAAGTGCTTTTTTGTTGTTGTTGTTGTTAAATTTCCGCCTCTTGATTGGTGTAGTAAAAACTAAAACCCTTACTTTATGAATTGAAGGTGGGATTTTTTTCTGTTATCTCTGCATAGTTGCACAGTTTAACTTCCTAGATAATTTACATTTTTAATTTGAACCATAAAGATCATAATTGTCGATAATAGCATTTTATAGAATTGTTTCTCACAACTTTGTTTTTAAAACAACAAATGATTATAATATTTATACATAATAATTGTCGGTTAATACATTGTCTATAAAATTACAATAAATGTCATAAATAATTTTTCAACCCTTGCTAAAAGCTGAAGTACCAGAATAAGCGTTTTTAAAAACGTGCGCATGTGCCACATACTCATTATACACACGTTAAACATACTCGTACACATACGAGGAAAATAATAAATGTGTTTTCTTACGTACAAACTTTATGATTGACGGTCACGATAAACAAAAAACAAGAAAACAATACAAAAATTCAGTTAATAATATTAACATCAAATAACGTTTTTCGTTAACACTCATGTTTTACAACATTTAACGATGTCACATATGGCGAGTAGGTATGTGTGTTTGTAACATCCCTCTAGGAAGCCTGGGATCAAGTGTCGACATGTCACCAGTTTGTCCACTATTATGGGGACGATGTCATCTTGTTGTCTACAAGTTGTCAACAATCGTTAGTTACTCTTTAATAAAATGTACAATTTAAACAAAAGTGTAGTGTTTGGTTCAAACAATGTTGTTGTCTTATAGTAGTTGATGTAAAATGTTAATTATATTACGTATACGTAAAATAAATCTCGTGGTCATATACCCAGTGGATATTATCGGAGGTGTACGCTATTGAAATCGTAAATCTAAACACACTTTTATGCATCTAGTTTTTTAATGTACTAACAAGTACAAAAGTATCAGTCGGCTTTGCCGACAGAGATGTACCCTCAGCCTATGTGAATTAAAACTTTCATCTACGGACAGATCGAATGTATTTAGGGTCTGTTCAGAATTTTGTGGCCCTTTTTGGACATTTGAACAAAAATGTAGATTAGGATTAAAGTTAAAGTGTTGCAGAGGAGGTACTTAAAGGAATGGAACGACATAGTCCATTATGGAAGTGCATCTTATTTTAGGAGTCATATCTTTCGGTAGATATCGCGCCCACTAGTAATTTCAATGTATCTTTGTATAACTTTTGGACTGGGATGCAGGAAGCTGGGCTTGTCCACGGAAAACATAATATCGCTGTAAACAGAACCACAACAAACAGCATCGTATACATTTCCAAAGGATTTTCGAACAGACCTTTAACTGCACTTAGACACAAATGTTGAACCTTTGTGGGGAGGTACCCTAAGGAGATGACCGAAATTGCCCATTTTAGAAGTTAAACTAATTTTGGACAAAATAATAGGATATCCAAAGTTTGCACCAAATTGGTTGCCCTGTTCAAGTGATGTCGTCCATACCATTTTAGTGATATTTTGGGAAAAGTACCGGAAGTTGTGGACCGGTATTACCCATATTCGAACTGAAACTAAGTTTGGACAAAATATGACGATGTCCAAATCAGTTCGAGGCTTATCGTGTTCTCTAGCCATAGGGGTTTTTACCCCTTTCGGGCTGTTTAATCAAGAAAAAACTTTTAGCGTCGTAATTGAGGCAGCTAAGCAACTTGCTTCAACAAAAATCAAAATGATTCGAGAGCAGGTCTTAAAGTGAACTTATCCGAAATTTTGTGTGATAGGTACCCGATGGAGTGGATAAATATAGTCAATACTCGAATCTGATCTATATCTGGTAGATATATTAGGATGTGTAAAGTAGGGATCGAATCGGTCACTCCCATCAAGAGTTATCGAGCTCACAATTTCTCCGAACATTTTTGAACTTTTGTGGAGGAGGTACCTGAAGGAGTGGACCGATATGGCTTATCTTCGAACTTAAACTATGTTTGGACAAAATATTACGAATGCCAAATTTTGGACCGAATCGGCAGATCCGTTCGAGAGTCATCTTGCGGTCCGACCACTAGACACGGTGTCATAAGGGTTTCTTGCCCCTTCCAGCTATTTTCTCAGGAAGTATACACTTGCCCCTGATGAAACATGTACCGTAGTATGGGGGGCAGCAAATACAAGTTGTTACAACAAAAAGCAAAGCGATTCGAGGTCCTAAACTGAACTTTTTCGGGAAGTACCCGAGGGAGTGGACCGATAGTGTCCATATTGGAATCTCATCTATGTCTGGTAGAAATTTCATGATGTGTGATGGTATAGACCAAATCGATTACTACCTTTAAAAGTTATACTTATTTACTTACTTAACTGGCCCATCACAGAACATTTATTCCATAGGCCGAACTAAGAAAAGATCTCCGTTTCTCTCTATTTGTTGCTTCGCACTCTGGAATACCGCTCCTTTTCATCTCCTCATCCACCTGTTGCGTCATCTATTCCTTGGCCTGCCAATTCTTTGTGCACCAACAAGTGGTCCATTCTTATGATATGGCCTAGCCAACGCAATTGCTGCATCTCGATACGTTTAACTATTGATGTCGTTGTATAGCAGATACAGCTCGTGGTTCATGCGACGTTGATATTCACCGTTAACGCCGATTGGTCCGTAGATCTTTCGAAGAATTTTTCTCTCAAACACGCCAAGCACTGCCATGTCTGCTTGTGCAAGTACCCAGGCTTCGGAGCCATACACCAGTACGGGTAGTATCAGTGTTTTGTAGAGCGTTATTTTTGTTTGACGAGATGTGGATTTTTTTTTATACTGCTTACTTAAACCAAAGTAGCATCTGTTGGCCAATACAATTCTTCTTTTTATTTCACAACTGATGTCGTTTGTTGTGTTTACGGCGGTGCCCAGGTAGACGAAGTCTTTTACTATCTCAAAATTATAGGAACCAACTTCCACAGTTGGTCCGAGCTCAATGGGCGCATTGCGCGTCGACACCATTAACTTGGTCTTCCCACCGTTTACCACCAGACCCTCTTTAGCAGATTCTCCTTCGACCTTCATAAAGGTATAAGTAACTTCCTTTACTGATCGTCCCATGATGTCTATATCATTAGCATAAGCAAGTAACATGTGGCGATTGGTGTAGATTGTGCCACATCTTTTGACGTTTGCCTCTCGTATAACCTTTTCCAGCAGGATGTTGAAGAGATCACACGAAAGGCTGTCTCCTTGCCTGAAACCTATTTTGGTACAAAACTCTTCGGAGAGGTTCTTTCCTATTTTAACTGAGAACCTTGTGTCAGTTAAAGTCATTTTACAAAGCCGGATGAGCTTTGCGGGTATACCAAATTCAGACATGGCTTGGAATACTTTTGAACGCAGCGATCTGTCGAAGGCTGCTTTATAATCGATAAAAATGTGGTAGGTGTCGATCTGTATATCTGGTCAATGGTGGACTTGCCAGGTCTAAAGCCGCATTGGTATGGTCCAATTATCTCATTTACATAGGCTTAAGTCGTTCGCACAATATCCCTGATACGATCTTGTAGGCAATAGGGATTAGACTTATGCCCCTAGAGTTAGAGCATACAGTCTTATCTCCCTTCTTGTGGACGGAGCACAGGATACTCAGGTTCCAATCGTCAGGTACTCGTTCTTCCTGCCAGATTGAGCTAACTAGCTGATGCATACACCTCATCAGCGTATCGCCTCCGGTTTTAAACAGCTCGGCTTCAGCCGATTTATTGCTGTCTTTACCTCATCTTGGCTGGGCGGTATACATTCAATACCATCTTCTGGGATTGGATCTGTGGTATCTTCGTCGTATTCTCTGCTATTCGATACCAACTATTTGTATCAGTTACCAAATTACCTTGCTGGTCTCTATAGAAGGATATACCTTCAAAATGTATAGTTCGCACAATTTTTCCGAACATTTTCGAAATTTTGTGGGGGGTACTAGAAGGGCTGGGCTGATATGGTCCATCTTCGAACTTAAACTAAGTTTGGGCAATATATTACGAAAGCCAAATTTTGGACCAAATCGGTTCATCCGTTCAAGAGTTATCGTGAAATATATTTCGTCTAAACATACTTGGGGTCTAAAACCATTATTTCAGTGAGGCATATTTTGCCCGTATGAAAATGCATATACCCTCGTTAGCATAAATGCTGAAGGTATAAAATGCTCCAACTAAACCAACAAATATAGTAGTGAAACTCTGGCACCAATGTCTCCATATGGCCCTTCATGATCTATTCACTCACTATCTCCAATGTCTACACTGACTTACTACCTTCAGTGGTCCCTCAGAAACTACTGACACACTAGTTTCAATGTCACTAGTGACTTTCGAATGATACGTTCATACAAAATGTCTATAAGAAATTACATGAGTTGTCTACACTTTGTCAGTAATACGGTTGACATTGTCAATAGTAAGTCAGTATAGATTCCCTATTGACATTTCCTACAGGGATGGGTAATAAAAGAACTATAGATGTGTGTTTTTCTACATGAAATTCAATGTGACAAAGAATACAAATAAAAAATTCATCACGTGTTTATTGACATCAGGGATGATGGATTTCCAGGAACGACCCTGATCACCTTTAACAATACAAACTCCATGATTTATTTATTCTGGCCCCTCTTTCATATTAAATAGGCTCTTAACACCCCGTGGTGTCATATGAGTATCTAAATAAAACATTCGCCATATTTAATAAGGCAAATGTGCCGCACAATCTCTACAAGAACTTTAAAACATTGGGTAGAGGAATGGAGATAGTAACTCTGGAGTCCTTAAACTTAACTCTTTTCAAACTTTGTGTTTGGACATTATTCAAGTCTGTAATAATGAATACAAAGAACCACGTTTGGACCAAATCAGTTTCACCCTTCGAGGGTTATCGAACATACTACTTAGTTTAGTTGGTGTCGATAAGAGCTTTTCGGTCATTATCTCAGGAATCTATGCCTGTTAGTAATGTTACTATTATGACCAATTCGTTTATAGTGCGCACCATTTTAAAGAAAATTTATTAACTTTTGTGTGGAGTGGACCTATATGGCCTATCTTCGAACTTAAAGTAAGTTTCGACATAATATTACGGTACCCAATTTTTTAACCAAATCGCCTGATCCGTTCCAAAGTTATCGTGCGGTCTAGCCAGACAACAGACGGACATGGCTAAATCAACTTCATATTGTCTGATTTCGGATTTTGTCCAAAAATACTTGGGGTCTAAAACCATTATTTTGATGATTTAGTCGTATCGAAGTATATGCATGTACCATCTTTAGGCTTAAGGTGAAGGGTATAAAAAATACTTCACATGTTGTTGTTCCTGCTGTTCCTAAATGTAAAGAGTAAATATGAATCTTACAAGATAAATTATATTTAAGATCGAAAATTTACTATATCAGTCCATCCCTCTGTACCTCCCTATACAATTTTAAAATACATGTCGGTGCACATATCGGTACATATCTTCCTTCCCCACAAAAGTTCAAACACAAACATATATACACTGAGGTGGCAGCTGCTGGGCGGAACGCTAATGTAGTGTGATTCCGGGTCAATCCGGTGTCGAAGAATCCGCTATCTCCCAAGCAGGTACTGCATCGACAATATGTACGTATTTTCTTGTGCTGATGAACCCGTAAAATCTTCATCTACTCATGAAGATGGTGGGACCAATGGTGCCATGAGAAGTCACTCATTTGCAGTCCTCTACTAATGCGCATCGCTAACATTTACATAGCTCGCATTCCCACGACGGCGGGTTCTTTGATATCGTATTGACCAGGAACCGAACAACACCTGTATTACAGCCAGCGGCTGTCACCCAAGTGTACACATGTTTGTATTTATATAGTTGTTCTGTGTTGGAGCAGCATATCCCGGAATGCCTGCTTCGGATTCTTTTAGTCCGTGCCGGGACGGATGAAAACATAGGAATCGGTGAGATTCAATAGGTACTGGGATTGGGTGCATCTCAGGGGTTGTTCTGGGCTCGTCGATGCGAGGTACTATGACAAGGACCATGTTGCTGCATGCTGCGTGAACACAGATCCAGTACTTCGTCGTGACTCCCCCGCAGTCCCCCCACACCAATCGCACACACAGCTCTTAACACCTTAACGTTGTTATTCCAATCACTGAAAATGCATTCCCATTGCAATTTAATTGCGTTGTGAGTGTTGCAACGTACTGAGGAAGGATCGCACCAGAAGTAGAGGAGGGGGAATTTGCTTTCCCATTGCACCAGTCTCACCAGTCTGTTCAATACAGACCTATCTCGCTTGAGCCTGGGTTCTAATCACTCGTATATGGAATGTAGGGGGTAGCAGGCAAGAGTGGAATTAGGTAGAGTTACTTACGCCGATCAATAGCTGTACTCCAGGTTATCGGCTCCCTTTTGGAAGGTCATAACCGTCTGGTCTTGGGGGATTTTAATGCTCATCATGCGTTATGTCATTCAGTCCACGGAAACGACCAGAGTTCTACCAGAACTAACACACAGTTCGCCAGACATAACCATCGTGTCCCCTGGTCCGACAAATGACGTCATCTGGCAAAACGCCGATTCTCTTGGATCCGATCATCACACAATGATGGTCTCCATCAGCAGACCGTCCGATTTCATCACCTCTAAATGCCACACTTTCACCAATCATGGGAAGTTTCAAAGAGTTCACCAATCACCGCTTAAGAGATCAGCCTAGGGGGTAGCAGGCAAGAGTGGAATTAGGTAGAGTTACTTACGCCGATCAATAGCTGTACTCCAGGTTATCGGCTCCCTTTTGGAAGGTCATAACCGTCTGGTCTTGGGGGATTTTAATGCTCATCATGCGTTATGTCATTCAGTCCACGGAAACGACCAGAGTTCTACCAGAACTAACACACAGTTCGCCAGACATAACCATCGTGTCCCCTGGTCCGACAAATGACGTCATCTGGCAAAACTCCGATTCTCTTGGATCCGATCATCACACAATGATGGTCTCCATCAGCAGACCGTCCGATTTCATCACCTCTAAATGCCACACTTTCACCAATCATGGGAAGTTTCAAAGAGTTCACCAATCACCGCTTAAGAGAACAGCCTAACCCTTCCGACATAATCACTGCTGCAGCCGCTCGCCGTATTCCTGCTGGTCGAATACCAGAAGTTAGACCAAACTTTCTAGCAGAGGCGACGGGAGTAGCAACGATGAGCGTGATGAGCTTCGCCGTGCAAACCCCAGTGACCCTAGATTAGGGAGCTGATACTGGAAGTTAACAGGTTGGTCGATGAGCATAAGCGGAAGAAATGGTTAAGTCATCTGAACAGTTGCAACATTGGAGCCGATATAAGTGAAATGTGAGCAAAGAAGAAAGATAGGATCTTAGTCACGTTTGGCGACCTTACGCTGACTGATCCGAAGAGGTGCGCAAGTTATTTAAATCGACAGTTTGTCGAGCACCCCGATTTTCAGTATTTTGAGGATTTCAGCTACATTTTTTACTGAACTACTGATTTCAACACCTCTAAATGCCACACGTAGGGGATGGAAGATACCAAGGAACGGTCCTGACCGGTTTTAACATGGCAAAGCCCAGGATTTATCTTGGTCCCTCTTTCATCCCAAGTGGACACTGACCTCCCCGTGGTGTCACCTGGGGAACTGCCTTTAACACCCGTTAAAGGTAGTGAGCTAACATGTGCCGCGCGTTCACCCATAAGAACGTTAAAAACTTGGGTTTGGGCGTCGGGTTAGTAACCCTCCCCTAGAAAAAACAGCCTACTATGAAAAAACGAAAGAAAAGAAAAACAAACCCCTCTAAAGTTGACGAACCCCGCAAACGTTTTAAGGACCATGATCTGCGAATATGCACCTGGAATGTTCGCACTCTTTATAGAGAAGGTGCAGTCTTCGCATTGGCAGACGTACTTGAAAAGTACAAGACCGATATTACTGCCATACAGGAAATACGATGGATTGGGAAAGGCGTCACAACAACACCTAAAGGTGACGCACTGTATTATAGCTGCCATGACGTAAAGCATGAGTTTGGTTGTGGATTCGTAGTTAGTCGGAGACTAAAACATCTTGTATCCAGCTTCACTCCAGTGAATGAAAGACTTGCTGCAATTCGAATAAAAGCTAAATTCTTCAACATCAGCTTTATTTGCGCTCATGCTCCCACTGAAGAAAAGGATGAACAGACCAAAGATATATTTTACGAGCGCTTAGAAGAAACATATGACCGTTGCCCTGCCCATGACATTAAAATCATTCTAGGCGATTTTAATGCCAAAATTGGAAAGGAGAATATCTTTGGCCCAACAGTCGGGAAATTCAGTCTCCACAGTGAAACATCTGACAATGGTATGAGACTGATAGACTTTGCAGCTGCAAAAAACATGGTAGTTAGCAGTACCAGATTTAATCATCTCGATATTCATAAGGGCACCTGGCTGTCTCCAGATCAGAAAACAAGAAACCAAATTGATCATGTTGTGATAGATGGAAGACATTCATCGAGCGTGTTGGATGTACGATCGTTCCGAGGCGCAAACATTGATTCGGACCACTACCTTGTTGCAGCAAAGGTACGCACCCGCTTAAACGTAGCAAACAAAGTACGAACAGACACAACACGAAAGTTAGACATCGGTAAGCTGCAATCACAACAGATAGCCACAGCATATTCCACTCAACTAGCCCAATTGCTTAATCAAAGCACTCCTCATCCCGATAATATATCAGCGCAATGGCAAAGTATTGCCCACTCCATGCAAACAGCCGCAAAATCCATACTTGGATACCAGAGACCTCCACCAAGGAATCCATGGTATGATGAGGAGTGTCGTGCTGCCACCGAAGAGAAAAATGCGGCATATAAGGCTACTTTACAATCCGTAGCAACGCGTAGCGCACGAGAGAGATACAGGGAGAAAAGGAGAGAGGAGAAACGTCTTTTCCGCAGGAAAAAGAGAGAGATGGAAAAGCGGGAGTGTGAAAAAATCGAGATGTACAGGAGCCAGAATGAAGTCCGAAAATTCTACCAAAGAGTCAAGCATCAAACTGACGGCTTTGGTACAGGCACATCCTCCTGTAGAGACCAGCAAGGTAATTTGGTAACTGATACAGATAGTGTACTCAGGATATGGAAAGAACATTTTTCAAATCTGTTGGTATCCAATAGCAGCGAAGACGACGAAGATACCACAGTCCCAATCCCAGAAGATGGTATTGAATGTATACCGCCCAGCCAAGATGAGGTAAAGACAGCAATAAATCGGCTGAAGAATAATAAGGCAGCAGGGGCCGATGGCTTACCAGCCGAGCTGTTCAAAACCGGAGGCGACACGCTGATAAGGTGTATTCATCAGCTAGTTAGCACCATCTGGCAGGAAGAACGAGTACCCGACGATTGGAACCTGAGTATCCTGTGCCCCGTCCACAAGAAGGGAGATAAGACTGTATGCTCTAACTATAGGGGCATAAGTCTACTCCCTATTGCCTACAAGATCGTGTCAGGGATATTGTGCGAACGACTAAAGCCAATGGTCAACGAGATTATTGGACCATACCAATGCGGCTTTAGACCTGGCAAGTCCACCATTGACCAGATATTTACCCTGCGGCAAATCCTGGAGAAGACCCAAGAGATGCAGATCGACACCTACCACCTTTTTGTCGATTATAAAGCAGCCTTCGACAGTCCGCTGCGCTCAAAGGTATTCCAAGCCATGTCTGAATTTGGTATTCCCGCAAAGCTCATCCGGCTTTGTAAAATGACTTTAACTGACACGAGGTCCTCAGTTAAAATAGGAAAGAACCTCTCCGAAGAGTTTGGTACCAAAAGAGGTTTCAGACAAGGAGACAGCCTTTCGTGTGACCTCTTCAACATCCTGCTAGAAAAGGTTATACGAGAGGCAAACGTCAAAAGAAGTGGCACAATCTACACCAATAGTCACATGTTACTTGCTTATGCTGATGATATAGACATCATGGGTCGATCAGTAAAAGAAGTAACTGATACCTTTATAAAAGTCGAAGGAGAATCTGCTAAAGTGGGTCTGGCGGTAAACGGTGAGAAGACCAAGTTGATGGTGTCGACGCGCAATGCGTCCATTGAGCTCGGACCGACTGTGGAAGTTGGTTCCTATAATATTGAGGTAGTAAAAGACTTCGTCTACCTCGGCACCTCCGTCAACACAACAAACGACATCAGTTGTGAAATAAAAAGAAGAATTGTATTGGCCAACAGATGCTACTTTGGATTAAGTAAGCAGTTTAAAAACAAAGCCACATCTCGTCAAACAAAAATAACGCTCTACAAAACACTGATACTACCCGTGCTGATGTATGGCTCCGAAGCCTGGGTACTTGCGCAAGCAGACATGGCAGTGCTTGGTGTGTTTGAGAGAAAAATTCTTCGAAAGATCTACGGACCAATCTGCGTTGACGGTGAATATCGACGTCGCATGAACCACGAGCTGTATCTGCTATACAACGACATCAATATTGTTAAACGTATCGAGATGCAGCGATTGCGTTGGCTAGGCCATGTCAAAAGAATGAGCGATGATGAACCCACTAAAAAGGCGTATGAATACATGCCACATGGCGGTGCACGCAGAATTGGCAGGCCAAGGAATAGATGGCGCAAACAAGTGGATGTTGAGATGAAAAGGCGCGGTATTCCAGAGAGCAAAGCAACAAATAGAGAGGAATGGAGATCTCTTCTTAGTTCGGCCTATAGAACAAATGTTCTGTAATGGGCCAGCTAAGTAAGTAAGTAAGTAAATGCCACACTTTCATCAATCATGCGAAGATTCAAAGAGTTCACCAATCACCGCTTAAGAGATTAGCCCAACCCTTCTGACATCATCACTGCTACAGCCGCCCGCCATATTCATGCTACCCGAACTTTCTAGCAGAGGCGACGGGATTAGCAACGATGAGCGTGATGAGGTTCGCCGTGCCAATCCCAGTGGCCCCAAATTCAGGGAGCTGACACTGGAAGTTAACAGGTTTTCGGTATTTTGAGGATTCTAGATACATTTTTTACTGAACTACCGATAATTTGACATTCGAGGTTTACAGTGACTTCTGTAAACCTCGAATGTCAAATTATCGGTAGTTCAGTAAAAAATGTATCTAGAATCCTCAAAATACCGAAAACCTGTAAACTTCTTCGCTAAAAATAGTCAATATAGGTCCATATTTTGGTATAGCTCCCATATAACGGCACATACCTTCGGATTCTAGGTATTTCGAGGATTTCGGTATTTTAAGGAGTTTTCTAACGCAACTTGCTGTAATTTGACATTTGAGGTTCTTAGTGGTGACAACACTTCTCCACAAAAAATTGTCAACATAGGTCCATGTGTAGGTATAGTTACCATGTCACAACACCTCCCCATTTTTAGTATTTTGAGGTTTTTTTTATCGAAGTACATGTAATTTAGTATTTAAGGTTCCTAGTGGTCACAAAACTTCTCCACTAAAAATAGTCAATATAGGTTCATGTTAGGCCCCATATAACGGTACCTCTGTCAGGAAAATTGTCCATCAAAAGCTGTCAAGGTAGACCCATGTTGTGGTATAGCCCCATATAACGGTACCTCCCGATGTTCGGTAGTTGAAGTTTTTTGTGATATTTGAGATTCTTAGTAGTCTCAAAACTTTTCCACCAACAATGGAGCTATATTGACAAACACTGTCAATATAGCTCCATGTTTTGATATAGCCCTCATATAACGCTGCCTCCCGATTTTCGGTATTATGAGCATTTGAGCTACATTTCTTGACCGACCTGTAAGTTGGCATTTGAGATTGCCAGTTGGCGGAAAACTTCTTCACTAAAAATGGTCAACATACGTCCATGTTTGAGACCTCCCGATTTTCGGCATTTTGAAGATTTTCCCTTCAATTTTGAACGGAACTTGCTGTAATTTGACATTTGATGTTCCCTGCGGTCATTAATAGCTCCATGTTTTGGTATATCCCTCATATAACGCTACCTCCCGATTTTCGGTATTATGAGCATTTTAGCCACATTTCTTGACCGACCTGTAATTTGGCATTTGAGATTACCAGTGGGCACAAAACTTCTTCACTAAAAATTGTCAACATGCGTCCATGTTTTGAGACCTCCCGATTTTCGGCATTTTGAGGATTTTAACTAAAATTTTTAACGGAACTTGCTGTAATTTGACATTTGATATTCCCTGCGGTCATTAATAGCTCCATGTTTTGGTATAGATCCCATATAACGGCACAATGAATTAGTTGTAATTTGGTTTTAAATTTCCTAGTGGTCAAAACACTTCTCAAACAAAAATTGTGGACATGGGTCCACATTTTGGAATGGTCCCATATAACGGTATCGCCGACTTCAGACATTCTCAAGTTGTTATCTACTTTTTCAGGTGCTGTAATTTGGACAAAAAACTTCTCCAGCTCTAAATCTGTTTGTAACAATATTTTCAGTCCAAGTGTGATCCAAAAGCTTCTGCATCCAAATTTGTGAACAGGTATTCCGACAGAATTAACTATTACTTTGTATTTGGGGTTTCCAAAGGTCAAAAAACTTCTCTACCTAAAATTGTGTACTGATTTCAGATATTTTCAAGTTTTGATCTACATTTTCGACCCAAACTTTGTGTACGGGGATCCCTAACGGTCAGAAAACTTTATGTAATTTTAGTTCATAATATTTAATGTTGAAGAGTAAAATAAGTTCGTCCAGGTCGAACTTACCACTTTTTACTTGTTAAAATAGTTTCTACCAGTTTAAAATACTCTTTAATATTTCTAATTTTTAAATTCCAAAATAATATCCTCCCAACATTATTTCTTTTTTTCACTTTTAAAGTATTAATAAACATCTTCGTTATATTCTTCAATAATTTACCTTAGTTTTGCTTATAAATTATTCAAAACAAATATAAACAAAATTATAAACAATATCAACATTTTAGCCCAGATAAAGGCTGGCAAAATTCGTAACATTAAATACCAACGAATGAATGAATAAATATTTAAGAAATGTTTCGGTTTCAAGGTCATGTTTTGTTTATTGAAAATAATTATACAAGGCCTATGGCACAAATTGAATAAATTATTTATAACATAACAGCATCAGCTGTTTTAAACTAAAGTAACATTGTTAGCATTGTACATAGTTGTGTATACATATTAATATTTTATGTACTAGTTCCACCAGATTTAATGAGTTCTTTTAATCAATATTATTAAGAAGAGGAATTTTTAATTTCCTATAATAAAGTATGGCTGCCATTGAAGATGACTGAATTACAATATGTGCCCAAAAACAAGTTTGCACAAAAATACGAGTAGCCAATTTATTGTCTTTATAATATTAAAAAAAAATAATTAAAATTCTATAATCTTTTTTATTAAAAAATAATAACAAATATATATAATATTAGACAATAATTAAAATTCTATAATCTTTTTATTAACAAATAATGAAATATTGCATTCAAATAAAAAAACTGGAAAAAAGCATTATAAAACCATGAATGAACATTTGAATGAATGAATATTCTCTCATATTAAAACTATACTACATTTTTTAACTCACATTCTGCATACATTAATATTTCATGTACTAGCTGCACCTGATCCGATGTTATGACCAATTTTTTAAAATTATTTATTTTTAACTTGTTAATATTTCGAAGAGAGTCAATGGCATCGATTATAGAGAACGGATGAAAAATTCTTTAGAACTAGTTTTGACAAAAAAAAAAAGATACAGGTATTCAACTAATTGTACGTTAACATTAAAAAAATATATAAAAATTTATTTTTTAATTGAATGCAGAAACACATATTAATAAATACTACAAGAACTAAATAAAAAACTGGAACTAAAATACAATGAACCCTACCATCTTCTGTCTTAAATGAAGCCTTGGTAAAAAAGAAAACCTCGAAACTAACAATAACAAGTAAAAAAGTATCAGTCGGCTTTGCCGACAGAGATATACCCTCAGCCTGTGAGGATCGAAATACTTTTTTCCCAAAAAAAAAATTATATTTTTAGGGGGTTTTCAAAATTTTGGGCGTATGAACCGACAGAAGTATGGATAGGATTAAAGCTCAAAAATTTGCGGGGATAACGATTGATAGGACTTTTTATCACACTAGCCTACGAAAAACATAATATCGCTGTAAACAGGGCCACTAAGAAACCCTTCGCTAAAAATGTCCAAAGGATCCTCGAACAGACCCTTAACCACACAAAAATGTTGAATATTTGTGTGGGTGGTACCACAAGGATTGAACATAAACTAAGTTTCGACAATATTTAGAGATCCAAAGTTTGGACCAAATCGGTTGCTACGTCTATGAGAAATCGAGCGCACCATTTTAGCGAATATTTTCGAACTGTTGTGGGGGAGGTACCGGAAGGAGTGGACTTATTAGCACAACCTTCGAATTTTATCTAATATTCGAAGAAATATTATAATATTTAAAGTGTGGACGAACGCAGTATTCGGTTCGAGCTCTCCAGCCCTACATATCGTGCCATAGGGGTTTTTTCCACTTTCGGGCTGTTATCTCAAGAAGTATGGACTTGCCCCTGAAAAAGCTTTTACTGTCGTAATTGAGACAGAAAATGCAAGTTGTTTCAACAAAAATCAAAGTGATTCGAGAGCAGGTCTTAAAGTGAATTTATCCAAAATTTTGTGTGGGAGGTACCCGAAGGAGTGGACAAATATAGTCCATATTCGAACCTGATCAATTCCTGGTAGATATATTAGGATGTGTAAAGTATGGACCAAATCGGTCACTCCCATCAAAAGTTATCGTGCGCACAATTTTTCCGAACATTTTTGAGCTTTTGTGAGGGAGGTACCTGAAGGAGTGGACCGATATGGCTTATCTTCGAATTTAAACTATGTTTGGACAAAATAGGCCAAATTTTGGACCGAATCGGCAGATCCGTTCGACAGTTATCTTGCGCTCCATCCACTACATACGGCATTATAGGGGCTTTTTGCATCTTTCAGCCTATTTACTCAGCAAGTATGGACTTGCCCCTGATGAAACTTGTACTGTCGTATGGTGGGCAATAAATGCAAGTTGTTGCAGCAAAAATCAAAGCGATTCGCGAGCAGGTCCTAATCTGAACTTATCCGAAATTTTGTGTGGGCGGTAACCGAAGGAGTGGACCGATTGAGTCCATTTTGGAACCTCATCTAAGTTTAGTAGAAGTTTCACGATGTGCAAAGTATGAACCAAATCGGTAGTGCGCACAAATTTTCCGAACATTTCCGAACTTTTGTGGGGGAGGTACCGGAAGGAGTGGACCGATATAACCCATCTTCGAACTTAAAGTAACTTTGGATAAAATATTGCGAAAGCCTAATTTTGGACCGAATCGGTTGATCCGTTCGAGAGTTATCGTGCGCACCAGCCAGCCTGACAGACGGACAGACAGACGGACGGACATTGCTCAATCGACTCCAAATTGTCTGAAACACATTTCGTCCAAACATACTTGGGGTCTAAACCATTATTTCGATGAGGCACATTTTGCCCGTATGAAAGTGTATATGGCGAATAACAAAAATGTTTTGCAATCGATGAATCCGAGTTTCCCCCTATCAGAATTCGCGAACTGTTAATATATTTTATAAAGTATGACTACAATTCTTTAAAATGAAGTGTTTTAGGAGGGATCCCATAATATCGACCATTAAAATTAATTTTCGTTGAAGCTGTGTTGGCATCAATGTAGAAAAATGGGTAAAAATGTGTTGAAGCCAACAAGTTTTTTTATGTTCCCATACGATTTTTGGCTTAACCTTACATTTTATAGACCTATCCCCAAAGAAAGAATCACAGAATACTCCATGGGCAACAAGATTGTAGTGTATGATTTTTCGATATATCCACTGCATCCACCTAAAATTGATGCTGACATTTTGAAGCCGGAATTTCGGGGTTTTTTGAATTTTTTTAATAATCCGGACGCGCAAGAAGGTAATATTCCAAACTCATAACACGATTATAAAACTCGTGATTTTACGTCGTTTGGTGCATATCTCATGAGTGTGCTCCTTACAGCATCCTAGTAATTGGAGCCGAAAGGCCAAAATTTCATGCGTTAATTTTTTTACAGAACAAATTTTTTGCGTGTAAAATTTACAACTGTCATTCAATTTCCTTTGAAACCCGCGTGAATTTAGTTTTTTTACGCGACGGTTCTAATGAAGGCTTCCGCGATCGAATTCATCTACTAAAACCGCGGATATAGATACCTTGAAAATCGGAAAATCAGCAAAAATCTATTTTGACAAATCCGCGTACTAAACCGCGATTTTCTTTAAATTTTTTTTACATAAATGGAAACCTATACTCGCGATTATAATATTTGCGAAAACACGTGTCATAAAAAAACAGAGATACGCGAGTAATATGGGTATTTCGCCAAAAATTGAATGTGGAGGCACATCCGCGGTTTTTGAAGAATCAATTTGAAATAGGTGTATATTGACGTATTTTTGATAGGCGCTGATGAAACCGGATGCGCATCAAAATCATATGCACATTGCGCGACTTTTACCAACTTTAAGGTTTTTTGCAGTGCATGATGCAACTGGCGGCACACAATGACCGCTGACTGAAACATCGAAATATGCATAAATATTGAAAGAGATTGATTCGCTTTATCCAAAATCGCATGCGCATCAACCGACTTAAACTAATTCACGAGTAACAAGCTTTTTAATTTTCATATCTTTTAAATGATAGTAATTTCAATATTACTCTTAATTTCCTATCCTTATAAGTTATCACAGTAAGCAGTTAAGCTTTCACGGTGGTAAACCATATTTTTTGATGAAGTTTTAACAGTATACATTCATTATTCTATGGGATTTTAGCAAAATAGTTGGAGAACTCCCAAATATTTTTTTCGAATTTTTAGAATCAAACCAAAAAAATATTTGCAACAATATTTTCCAACAATAAGTTTTTCTCTTTTGTTGTTGCTATAATATGCAATTTATGTACCCAATCTCCATAAATTTGGTATCATATTTTTCTACGCATTGTCTAGATTCCGCATATATTTTTTAATTTATTTTTTGAGGGTTTGTGCGGATTCTGGGAAAGGATAATTTGGACTTACTTCAAAATTTTTTTATTGTTTGTTGATTTTCCGCGAAAATAATAATAAATTTAATAACTTTTTTATCCACGAATAGATATGGAATGCTGTTAACGATTTATGCATACATTTTCTTATAACAACAAAAAAGATATTTTTAAATATTTTTTCTTTATATGAGAATAAAAACCGCTATAACTTTTGCGCGCATTGGCCAATTTCGTGAACGCGAGTAGATTTGAAACCGGATTTTTTTCCTTTACCTCTATACCAAAAATCGTAGATGTGCTCGCAAAAAAAAATTTTAATTTTTTTCAAATGGAATTGTAAAGGAATTTTGTTATTCGCCATATACCCTCGTTAGCATAAATGCTGAGGGTTTCAGACAATTTGGAGTTGATTTTTCAATGTCCGTCCGTCTGTCTGTCTGGCTGGCTGGTGCGCACGATAACTCTCGAACGGATGAGTCGATTTGGTCCAAATTTTGGCTTTCGTAATATTTTGTCCAAACTAAGATTAAATTCGAATATTGCCCATATCCACCATATCCACTCCCTCGGGTACCTCACCCCCAAAAGTTCGAAAATGTTCGGAAAATTTGTGCGCACGATAAATCTTAAAGGGGGCAATCGATTTGGTCAATTTTTTACACATCGTGAAATTTCTACCAGGCATAGATGAGGTTCCAATATGGACTCTAACCGTCCACTCCTTCGGGTAACTCCCACACAAAATTTCGGAAAAGTTTAGTTTAGGGCCTGCTCTCGGATCGTTTTGATTTTTGTTTTAGCAACTCATTCCATTACGAAGGCATACGTTTTATCAGAGGTAAGTCCATACTTCCTGAGAAAATAGCCAGTGGTGTAGTGGTTGGAGCGCACGATAACTCTCGAAGCAATCTGTCGATTCGGTCTAAAATTTAGCCATCGTAATATTTTGTCTAAACTTTGTTTAACTCCCAAGGTGAATATTCGGAAAATTTGTGCCCACGATAACACCTGAAGTTTGTCAATACTTTGCACATCGTAATAACTCTACGAGCCATCTATCGGGCTTGAATATGGACTATATATGTCAACTCCTTCAGGTACCTCCAACACAAAATTTCGGAAAAATGAAGTTTAAGGCCTGTTTTCGAATTTGTCTTTGTTGTAAGAACTTGTATTCGCTATTTTTAGGGACAAGTCCATACTTCCTGAGAAGATAGCCCCAAAGCTCCGTCCAAAATTTGTGCTTCGTAATATTTAGTCCGAACTAAGTTTATGTTTGAAGATTGGCACTGTCGGTGCGCACTTTCCGGTGCCCCCCGCCATCCCCAAAAGTTAAAAAAGTTCACTAAAATAGTACGCTCTTTATCTTCTGATCAAAGCAACCGTCTAAAACTTGGATCTCTAATATTTTGTCCAAATGTAGTTTTACTTCAGAAATCGGTCTTCTCCTTATGGTACCTCCCCCACAAAAGTTCAACGGTTTTGTTTAAGCGCAGTTTATGATCTGTTCAAAGAACCTTTGGAAAGTTATACCGCTGCTTTTCTTTGTGGGCAAGTCCATGCTTCCTGACATCGTGGCCATAAGCCTCTGAGTTATACGGGGACCAACTGAAATGACTGGTGGGCACAAAATCTATCAAAAGGAATGAATCCCAAAATAAGATCCGCTTCCAAAATAGACGATGTCGGTCCATTCCTTCAAGTACATCCTCCGCAACACATTTGAGCTTCAAAACAAATATTTTTTTGTTTGCAAATTTCAAAAGGGGCTTCAAAATCCGTAATTCGATATTGTCAATAGATGGACGTTGCAATTCACACAGGCTGAGGGTATATCTCTGTCGGCAAAGCCAACTGATACTTTTTTACTTTTTTATAATAAATTGTTAAGTACCGAGTTAATGATTGATGCATTTAATAAAAGCACACCTAAGATCATATTCCTGTCTAATCATCCAATGATTTGAAAAATAGCTTCTCAGTTTAAGTTGTCATATGGATTAGGTGTTAAATAAACCATTAATTAAATTCATATTAGACCCGAAGAGCAGAAAACGGGAAACTAGCATTCAGTACTATTTCATGATGTCGAAGAAAATAATCGCCAGAGGAGAAATGCGAAGCGTAGAAACATTTTTTAACGGAGATTAATACCATAGTTGGATAAGAACTGTAGAATTAAAAATTTGGAATTTTAAAACTATGGTTTGTAAAAGTCAGTCTTCGGCAGCTAATATTATTATCAAAGTATCCCACGGCAGCGGTTTCATCGATACCGGATTGACCCGGAACCACACAACACACATTTTACGGCTAGAGGCTGGCACCTCAGTATACACTAGGGTTATGATTTTTTGACATTTCTTCTCAAAATGATTCCCCGTAGTGAGAATGAATGAACTTTTGTCTGTTATTGTCTAAAATAACATTTATTCCACTTTATTATAAAAAAGGTTCCGCACAAACCAGTTTGAATTTTTTTTTTTTTTTTTTTTTTGAAAAGTCTATGAAGTGGACGCAAATTTCTCAACAAATTATTACCTATTGCACGAATGGATGGTCTTTTACCAATTAATGACTAAAATAACTTTTAATCCACTTAGATTTTAAAAAAGGTCCCGCATAAACCACTTTCAATTTTTATGATATATGAAATAAATTTATATATAATATAAAATGATATATATGGTATAATACGATGATAAAATTAGTGAGAAAAAAAACGGTTATGTCATTTTAGCTATGTCGTATGCCCCTATACCTTGTTTCCAGTAAAATATCTGCTTACAGTGACTTCAAAATGTTTTCAAAAGTTCTGAAAAATAAAAGCTTTCTGTGAGGAAATTTTTTCTATCGAGTCACTTTATAATTAAAATTTTATTTAATCTTAGGTAAAAACTCATCAAAATATCATACAGGGATATGAGGTTGTAAAAAATTCATAACCCTAGTATACACATGTTATTATTTGTATCGTTTTTCTGTGTTGCTGCTGTAGACCAACCAGGACCAACTTATTTGTGCTCAGTTTGTCACATCCGCATCCACCACACTCAAACGTCGGTGAGATGTCGGGAATGGTTGCTTCTTAGGGATTCTTCTGGAAAGACTACGACAGGAACTATGTGAACCCTCTAGTAGTGAGTCGTCGTCGTTATCAGAATAAGCGACGCAGCACTTAACACTTGCCGTTGTTGTTCCAAATCCTGAAAATGTATCCTTTCAGAAATTTAATTGCAATGGACTCCGAGATAAGATGGAGGAAATAGTGAGTTTCATGAGTCGGAACAATGTTATGGTCGCGGAGGTCAGCAAACCAAGCTCAACAACAACTGTAGCTACCGCATTGTGATGGTCAAAACGTACTGGGGAAGGATCGCAACATAAGTGGCGGTTGGAGATTAGCTTTGCTATTGCACCAGTCTGTTCGATACAGCCCAATCACGTTTGAGCTGGCTCTAATGATCCGTACATGGAAAGCTTTTTTATGGTAGTAGTCAAGTGTAGAACTCCCCAGGTAAATGGGCGCTACATATAATTTATATTAATAAATAAAAATCCAATGTAATTCGTTGGTAATGGCATCAGTTGATAACGGCTGTACCGATTTGGATAATTATTTTTTTTTTTAATTTTCGTCACAACCCAACCACTCCCACTTTTTACAGTCTTAATTTTTTCTACCTGAATTTGCCAGGGAATGTACAGGGATAGCCCCCGGTTTGGAAATTAATTTTCGAGACAAGTGTGGTTATGTCTCCGACATTACATACTTTTTAGGACCCAAAGGCTGACCATGCCCACTTTTTAAAATATGTTACATCTACAAAAATACTGAATCTACTTTCCTGAAATTTTCAGGGAATGTACAGGGATGGTCTCCGGTGAAAATACACAGAAAAAAATAATTACTGCATTTCAGGAATAGTGTTCATAAAGCCTTGTCAAGGTTCGAATTTTTGCATTTCATGAACGCCTTACATAAAGCAAAAAAAAAAATACTGTTTTTTTCTGCGAGATTGAAAAAAAAAATTTTTGACTAGTTGTTGTTTTGTTATTATTGTACTAACAACCACCACACACACCACCAACCAAAACCAGAGGCAATTTTTGCTACTTTTATTAATTCTTTTATTTTGAATTACCCTGCAAATATTTCTCAAAATTGTGGAAGATTGTTCGCTCAGATTAATCTTCGGTGATTCCCAACGGCGATCATTGGACGATTGTTTACATTTTTTTCTTAGATTTTTTCAAATGATCGCCCTAGAGAATCACAGAAGACTCTTCTGGAAGAGCAACAGATGATTCTTACTAACATTTTTGATTTTGTTGCATATAATTCTCATATACACTTTCTACAGAACTTTAATATAAATGACACGTATAATATTATGAGTATTTACATTTTTGCGGGGTTCAAAAGAAAACGAGAACAAAGTTGAGAGCATTTGCCAACCAAGAGAAGATATATAAGAGCAAACAGTAGAATATAGGGAAAAATAGGAAAGTGATTTTGTATCTCAGGAAAATCTTACATATTTTTGAAAAAATAGTGGCTTTCGGATGGAAATAAGAAACTGCACATGTATCTTATGTTAGGTACCTGTACAGTATAAAAAAACTACATCTCGAATGAAAATATGTAAAAATTCTTGAAATATTTGTTTCTGTGTTGGATGCATATTTTCTTGAATTTCAAAGAGGCGGGGTACTTCCCTCTGCCGTCATAACGCAACATAGGTTTTTATGGGCCACTTCTTCATACACATCCTACGAACTTTCTAATGATGTACATAAAAGGTTATCGGATTTCATATCTCTCATTACAAAACAACTTCAATACATATTTAAACCTCAGACGGGTTTTTTTAATACTTGTCACTTTTTTTCGAATGCACCTAACAAAAACAGGGATATTTATAATTCCAATAAAAAATGGAAATTTAGGATTGTTTATTAATATCTTCGACCTTTGACCCCTAATAGGAGCTCTATAAAATCACTACTTGTTTTTTGTTGATTTGAATTCTATATCCAACCAACACCGCCACATAGTGATGTAGGGTGAACATTGTCATTTTTTTGTTTTTTCATTTAAATAAATTGAACGATTAATATTGATAACTCTTAGTTTATTTTCTTTCTCTTTTTTAGATATTCATAAAAAAATTTTTGGAAAACTAGTTTTTGCATTATTTGACGCAAAAGCTCTAAATTTAACACACTGAAAAATTGCAAAAAATTTGTTTCACTAGATATGTTTTACATAATACGCTCTAAAGTTGATGGGAGGCCACTAATGTTGTGGAACAGAATGAATTTCCTAAAAATAGATTTGAAAAGGCAAAAGACTCACAATATAAATCCAATTAATAATTTAATAGAAAGTTAACAAAAGCGGAGTTCAGATGCGATTTCTTTGTCCAATGTTCTCACATTTATTGGCAAAAACAAATACCGAAGAACGAACGAACGTCACGAAATGTTGACAACATAAATATTTATTAGGTGTTAATTGACGCGAAGCTCTTTTATTTCCGTTCTTATTATTTATTATTTACACATCTCTCATGATCTTTAATAATTTATCGAAACTTGGACCTATACCGGCGAAATTCAGTCGGAAAGGGATTTACTTCCAATGTAGACTAAATCTCAACCATTTCGGTGGGTTGTTGTAACCACAACCTTCAAAATAGCGAAAATCGGGAGGTACCGTTCTATGGGGGCTATATGAAGGCGTTTACCTATACCGACAAATTTCATATGGAAATTTTTATACCTCAAATGAGGACTTAAGACCAAATTTCAGCAATTTCAGAGGAATATTGAGGCCACAACCTTCAATATACCGGAAATAGGGAGGTACCTTTCGTGAAGGCGTGGACCCATACTAACAAAATTCTGGGAGAATTTTCATACCCCCAACGAAAGCTAAGTACCAAATTCCAGCCATGTCGTTGTGATAATGAAGCTAGAACCTTCAAACTACCGAAAATCGGGTGGTACCATTCTACAGGGGCTGTATTAAGGCGGGGACCTGTACCAACAAATTTCTGGAGAAAAGTTTTATACCTCCAACAAAGACTAAATACCAATTTTCAGCCACTTCAGATGAATATTGTGGCCACAACCTACAAAATATAGATAATCGGGAGGTACCGTTCTATGGGGGCTATATGAAGGCGTGGCCCTATACCGACAATTTCTGGGGAAAAGCTTCGTACATCCAACGAAGACTAAGTACTAAATTTCAGCCATTTTGGTGTGATAATGAAGCTAAATCCTTCAAAATACCGAAAATCGGGTGGTACCATTCTATGGGGGCTATATGAAGGCATGGACCTATACCGACAATTTTAGAGAACAACGTTGAATACCCCCAACGAAGGCCCAATACCAAATTTCAGCCACTATGGATGAATATTGTGTCCACACCCTTCAAAATATAGATAATCGGGAGGTACCGTTCTGTGGGCGCTATATGAAGGCGTGGACCTATACCGACAATTTTAGAGGAGAAAGTTAAATACCCCCCAACGAAGGCTAAATACCAAATTTCAGCCATTTTGAAGGAATATTGACAACCACAATTTTTAAAATATCGAAAATCGGGAGGTACCGCTCTATGGGGGCTATATGAAGGCGTGCACCCATACCAACAAAATTCTGGGGGAAAGTTTTATACCTCCAACGAAGACTAAGTACCAAATTTCAGCCATTTCGGTGTGATAATGAATCTAAAAACTTCAAAATACCGAAAATCTGGAGGTACCGTTCTATGGAGGCTATATAAAAACGTGGACCGATAAAGCCCATTTGCAATACCAAATATCCTAGGAGCAAAAGAAACTTCTGTACCAAATTACATAGCTCTATCTTAAAAATTGCGAGCACGGACGGACAGACGGACATGGTTATTTCGACTTAGCATTTGACCCTGATATACTTTATGGGGTCTCCGATAAATATTTCTATGTGTTACAAACGGAATGACAAATTTAATTATACCCTCCATATTATGGTGGAGGGTATAACTAGTAGATTCTCACAGTGCTGGAACAGGCCAATTGTCAAAGCAAATGCTCGAAAAGTTCAAAGTAGCCGTATATTTTTTCGGCAAGTCCTTACTTCTTCAAATAGGCCACAAAATTCTGACATTTTTAGACAAAAGATGAAAGCCTCAATTTCCAGCCAAAAGTTTGCCTTGTACGGGAACCTGGAAAATATAAATTTTTCAACCGACAAAAAATATACCCCTTTAAATTTATTGGCAAAGGCCTACATTTATTTGGAATGCCCACAATTGCCTAAATAGAGGCCACAAAATGTTCCAAACCGTCGTGAATTTTTTCCTACATGAATAAACCACCAAATTCTGAAATCCCTCTGAATGAATAATTTTTAGGCAAAATGGAATGATCGAATATAGGATACAAAAACCAAGGATGTATTCGATAAGCCCATGGATGAAAGTCTAAATTTCTTGCTGAGGTTTAAATCTCGACGAGATATAAATGAATTTTCAAAAAACCCTTGACTTAGAATAAAAATATTTACTAGACTTCATATCACAGGCTGAGGGTGTATCTCATTAGGCAAAGCCGACTGCTCCAATTTTTTTTATTGTTAATATTTTAAGTGAAAGAACCTCGTTAATAATTATTAAGATTATTTCACAAAATCACCCCATAATCCAAATCGTTCTTCCTATGTAATATGTCCGCCCATTTCCGCTAAACAGCTGATTTAATCAAACCGGTAGTAAATGTTGTAATTTCCTTTTAATATTGACTTATCATACGATTTAATCACTTTGATTCTATTCATCATCACTTCTGATCTATTGACGATTTCCTTGTCACTTTTATGATGTGCACTTAAGCATCATAATTTTCCTCATACTCACAACAAAATTGCTAATCATAACTGTCAATGGCATCACAACAAACAGCAATAACAATATTATTAATGGAATTTTTATCGCCGGTTTTTTTTTTTTCAACGTAAAACATGTCATAAAATATGCCATTCATTTGCCTAAATTGACCACATAATTCTGATTAACTTCATTCACTTGGTTTTTGACATTAAACATCAAAACAGTTAATTTCCATTATATCCTATGTACAGCAGCACATCACACTGACCTTAATCGAAACGTAACATTCGCTGCTGAATTATTGGGAAATGTAAACAACGAAATTTACTACCAATCCCTCAACTTAGCACTTGACGACGACGACAACAACACTAGTTATTGAGAGACAACAGATAAACCAACAATAAAATAAAAATAATAAAACACCTTTTGTCACTTGTGATTAAACGTTTTAACACCTCAAAGTGATTTTTTTGTATTTTAACATTTTTAATAATTTTATTTTCTTTCCAAGTTTTAGTTTTTTTTGTTGCTGCAAAACATTGGGAAGACTAATTAAAAATGCAAACTTACTTGCAGTTTTTGTTGATGTTGTAAATAGCTTCATTTTTGCTGTTGTTGTTTTTGTTGTTTCTGTTATAAATTCGTTGATAAATTCTTAGTTAAACATATATCACACTGACTTTTTTTCAAATAACTTTTTAGTTATATTTTCGTTATATCTTCTTAATTTTTATTTATATCATAAATTCTTAATTTTTTCATATATATTTCATTATTTTTTTCTTTTAATATCCTCTCCACTTTACTTATTTTATTTATTTATTTTTTGTAATTTTTCAATTTTTTTTCTTTTAAAATAATATTCTATTGCTCTTGCATCGATCGCATCAGGGAGTAGCACTGCATTGAATCGGCCCGTTTTCTTGTACTCTCCACACTTCTAGACAGCGCGAGTTTTTTAAAATCAATGTTTATCTCGCACAATGCGACTAACCCTTTTATATAGACTTTTTCAAGTCAACCGGTCTGTTACTATTTAAGCCGAGATTTGTTGCTATTTTCCTCTGCCGCCTCAATTTCGGCAAACAACAGCAGCACTACCGGCAGCAAAACTACTCAGGCTTGTGGCTGCTGCCGTCACTACCACTCCGACTCCGGCTAGTAGCATTCATTTAATTTTTTCGGACTTACGAACCCTGACACCGACACCGTCAGTTGTTGCTGCTCAACAATTCTTGAAACGATGTTGTTGTCGTCGTCGGGCTTCTCATTGTTGTAGCTTCTTAGTCGGTGTTGTAAAGTCTGCTTTAGTGCAAATTACCCCCCCCCCAAACCAGCCGCAAAAGATTGCTTGACCACAACAACGCAGGCCAACGGGTTGTAAGAGAGAGCAACAAACAAACTAGCCAAAAACTAAACAATCGTAAAGCGCAAAAGCACACTCAAGTTTAGCTGAAAGCACAGCTCATTCTTTGCTGGTCGTTGAACAGGTGATCTGAACGTAAATGTGTCTATGCATTTAGCATCGGCATCAGCATCAGCATCAAGTCGAGCTTAGTTTTCTTATCGACTAACACACATTTGTGATGATCTACAAGCATAAAGAATACCGGTAACAAAAATGAGAAACAACAACAATTTCGTGGTATTCATAACAATATCACAAGCCAATGTCAATAAAACAGTAACTGGATGCATATTAGTCAATGTGATACAGTGATGAAGAAAAGTCTTAATACGTTTATAAAACAAGTAAAAAGGTACTAGTCGGCTTTGCCGACAGAGATATACCCTCAGTCTATGTGAATCGAAACTTTCATCTACGGACAGATCGAGTGTATTTAAGGTCTTTTCAGAATTTTGTGACCCTTTTTGGACATTAGAACTTACCGACAAAAATGTGGATTAGGATTAAAGATCAATAGTGTTTGCCGAGTTGAAAGAATCGACCGACATAGTCCATTATGGAAGTGGATCTTATTTTGAGAGTCATTTTTTTAGATAGATATAGCGCCCATTAGCCATTTCAAGCGGTCATCGTATACTTTTTGGACCAGTATACTAAGAAGCATGGACTTGTCTACGGAAAACATAATATCGCTGTAAACAGAAGCACAACGAACAGCATGGGTATACATTTCCAACAAATCTTTGAACAGACCCTAAACTGCACTTAGATACAAATGTTGAAGGAGAGAAGCAACGTGGACCATTTTAGAAGTTAAACTAAATTTGTGTAAATAGTAGAAGACCCAATGTTCGGACCAAATTGGTGGCCCCGTTCAAGAGTTATCGTGACCTCCACCCACTAAAATGGTGCCATAGGGGTTTTACACCTTTCGGGCTGTTTTCTCAATAAGTATGGACTTACCCCTGATAACACTGTTACCGTCGTAATTGAGGCAGTGAATGCAAGTAGCTTCAACAAAAATCAAAGTGATTCGGGAGCAGGTCTTGAAGTGAACTTATCCGAAATTTTGTGTGGGAGATACCTGAAGAAGTGGACAAAAATTTTGTATCCACATTTTCCAATTGAATTTTGGAATTTGTGATATCAAAAGATAGAAAACCATTATTCAAAAGATGTTACCCTATATAACAGTTCATTTTAGAAACATTTCATTTTAGGCCTTTTAGTTCTCAGGGCGTAAAAACCTTCTTGTAAAACATTAGCCGCATAGATTTCCTTTTTCAAATGAACTAACTATACACGGTGCGCCTTAACTAATTTTAAATGTAAATGGGCCTAAAGAAAATGTTGTAGATGTGAAAATTCTCCACAAGATTAACATTCATGATAATTTCGTAGGTTTTACCGTTTTTGAGATATAGAAGTTCAAATTGAGACAATGCGCTGACTATATCGCCTCCCTAAAAATATCATTACTGCATTTTCCCCAATTAAACTAATATATCTTGAAAATGTTACAACCTAGGAAAAAGTAAATCATCCAATCTTGTAGAGAATTTTCACAGCTTCAACATTTTCTTAGTCCCATTTTGATATGACTTGCGGTTTCCAAGCAAAATCTTGAAGACTTAAGACAAAAACCTAAAAATTTTAACTGAAAATCTATATCTCAAAAATGGTAAAACCTACGAAAAAACCTAAAGGTCAATCATGTAGAGAATTTTCAAAGCTACAACACTTTCTTTGGACTCATTTCGATACGACTTGCCTAAAAAACCTAAAAAACCATAAAATTGTGAATTTTGATCGCGATTTATTTGAAAATCCCTCCGGCAATTTTTTGTGTTTTTGTTATTTTTCTTATCTTTGAACATTGCTGTTTCAGAATCCGCGAAATTGTGACAGCTGCCTGTTACATTTTTTTACATTTATTTCCACAAATTTAATTTCACTGGCCAGAAATGTTTACTATTTATTTGTTTTGATCATTTTTTATGAAAACTCAAAACAAAGTACTGTCAAATGTGATTAGTGTTGTAAAACGACACCAATCCTCATTTTGTTCTATGTTGCCACAACGACGTTTTGAGATTGGGAACTTGCATCATTAATAGGCATGCGTCAGCGTATAGCGTATGAATTCTAAAACATGTATTGTGTTCGAAGAAATTTTGAATACAAAAATAGAAATAATACCACATTGAGTGTTACTTCCACATGAAACAAAATAATGTATGGTTGCGACATCTATACTCCCACCATTACATTACAAACAATGACATTAGGATGCAACGATAAAAAAATCGATAATTTATCGATTATCTTCTAAGGCTAAATTCCATGTGGATTTTAACTTCCTGAATATCAAGATGGCTTAGGATCGATCTTTCTCAAAGAAACCAGTGATAAGTACAGTTCGGCAATATTGAAGAAGTAAAAACGCCATAGTGAAATATAATATACAAAACTCATAATTCTGTTTCGACACCTATTAAGAATTTCTTTCACCATATTCAACTGGAACTCCTACTTGAAGCCCAATTTGGTCATATTTTTTTGCTGAGAATATAATTCTATCCAAGGAAATAGTGATATTTTTAATAAATCTAAAATATACTCGGGATTCTGTGGTTAAAGCCGTGAAATATTGACAGACGGGATTAGTCCAATAAGTTTCCACATTTCTGGGAATTATCATCCCAGAAAATTAATCCAGCAATTTCAACAAGAGTGCTGAACCATACGGTAACCACATTCTTCCCGAGGGAAATTATCATAAATTAACACATCTGTATGCCACCAGGGTAACCTAAAAGCCAGTGAGTACACAAACCATCACAAACTGTACTGTATTGTAAAAAACTTTATAGAGGCATAAAACAACAAAATAGCAATCATATTACTTTGAGAAAATCTCTATACATTTAAAAAAATACATGATCTATCTAAAGTAAGAACCTTAAGAAGTCATATAAAGCATAATCTTCCCTTTGGTTGTAAATTGAGAGCACGTGTCTCAAATTAATATCCATTAACCCTAAAGCAATGAATGAATTGGAAATTTAATGTATACATATTTCAAAGCAAACTTTTAGGCGTTTGCAACTTCTACAACCAAATCAAAAATAACAAAAACTTCATTATCTCGTTGTAGTTATAAAAATAAAGAGAATTGAGCTAAACATATTAATACATTTAAAATTAAAACAAAAACATATATGTAATATATAATGCAAAATATACATAACCTTAAAAAACAAGGTAAAAAAAATTCTAGACTGTGTAAAATATAACCTGACGTTAAAATCTGTACATATATCATACAAAAATTTGTGGTAAACTGAATGTAAATATTGAAATACGTGTAAATCTTGATAAGATTATATATTGATATATATATAAAATTCTAATAATAAAATAAATATTCATCCCCTTAATATTTGTATGATGTATGTATAAAACAAAACGCATAAAAAAAAATATAAAACCATACACAAAAAAACTATAAAAATGATACACATTAAAATATAAAAAAATAAAAAAATAAACTAGCATATATATATAGATATTAGAAATATAGAAAATTAAAAAGAAAGAAACTAATTAGTCTATATATTTATATAAAAAAAAAAACCAATTATATATATATAAGTCAAAAGAAATATGTTAAATATTATAAATTATATTATTAAATGAATTATCACTAAATTGAAACAAAAAAATATGTTTTGAATCTATTTAAAATAATGGACTGAATGTGATTATCAAATAGGTAGGTTTCATTAGGGGTGTTTTCAGTAATATAAGGTGGCTAGAAAATACCACGGATGACTTTTAAGTCATATGGGGTGGGCAGCCACAGAGGTATACCATCTAAACCTCTACACAGTTGGAAATTAGGCGTTCATTATTAAATTTGCACAGCATAAGGATAGGAATTGAAATACATCCGTTACATAAGTACTTTAATCCCCCTTTTTTCATTTTGTTCACTCTAAAGAATTTCCGTAATAGAATATTTAAATGGTACAATCTAATTTTAAATGTACAATTTCGCGGAAGAAAAACCCCTCCCATCCGGCGAGCTTAGCCGCAGCAATAAACCACCTTGTACCACGTCCGCATGAAAAGAATTGTCACATTTATGGCGCCCATCTCTCGAGCACGCATTTTTTAACTTCTGAAATAGCCCAAGCCCTTCTATTGGAAGAAATCATCTTGTCGGTATCCCAGAAGGTTATATCCAAAACCATGCTGTGTCGTAGCGACACGTTGCTGTTTTCGAATAAAGGGTAACCAACCAAGTAATGTAGTACGGTATTCGAATGGAATCATATGATGATGAGGCTATATAGCTTAAAAACATATTTGTTCTTCTTTTGAAAAATATTGCAAAATCTTGTTTGGTAGGATACATTTAACTACAAAAAAATGTATTTCAATACTTTCTTTCTAAAAATTTTTTATCTTGTGCATAAAATAACATAAAAAAAATCAAATTTAGAATGAATGCTGGTTTTTATTTTTTTATAGTTAATATAAAAAAAAACATATAATCATATTAACAATTTTTTTGGTTTCAATAAAATTAATTTTCTAATATATATTAGAGAAAAGTTTAATATTTTTGAAATATATATAAAAAAATTGTTGCTAAATTTCCAACAAATATATTTCTCTTGCGAAATAAGTTTACGTATATGTATAACTACTTTATTTGAAAATCAAAACATTCAGTCCTAAAGAATACATAATTTATATAATAACTTATAAAACATAAAAAATTAAAAAAATATTTCTACCTACAATCACATAAACCATTTGCAAATTATATTTCCAATTCGCTTATAAAGAACACATTTAAATTCTATCTAACGTATTCAAGATATAGAATACTTGTTTCAAACTGCTCTTAATTGCTTATATATATATTTTTTTTTTTGAAGTCGAATACCTGACTATGGCGAGTAAAAAAACTTCTCATATGGCCACTAGATCTACTAGTAGAGCAGCTGATTTAGACAATCCAAGTACGTCCAACCAAGCCAATAATAATTTTTCAGCCAATATTCCATTGCCAAACAACAACCAAAATTTAAATAATATGAATGTCTCACAAAACTCAGAACAAGAGGTCAATAGAACAATAGTTCAATCTTCTATACCTCCTTTAATGTCGCTTGTAACAACACAGCCATCCGGACCCCAAACCACATCATCTCCAGAGTCAGGTAGTTCCATTACTAGAACACAGTACAGTAGCATGGCAGCTCAGGAAATTAGGGACCAATTTGCTAGGAATAGTCAACCGGAGCCCAGACTCCCAACTCTGAACGAGCATGTTAGCTTAGAAACCCCAATAAATAGTACTGCTGGCCCAAGCCTGAGAGACTATATAGACGCATCGGTTAGAGTAGCGCAATCGAACTCATTGAAAACTATAGAAAACAAATTGAAATCAATTATTCCTCAAGTTGTCAGGAGCTCATTAGATCCATACAGAAACGCATCCCATAATACCACACAAGAACAAATACAAAATGAGCAGGACCAATCTAGACCCCCACCTAATCAACAACAACACTATCCAGAGCCAAATTATCCTCAACGTAATTATGGAGAACCATATTCTCATAATGTACAACAAAATTTTGCTATTGGTTACAAACCCATAACCCCATTGCAACTGCAAAAATGGGGACTTAAATATGACGGCTCATCTAAATCAGTAAGTGTAGAAGAGTTCATTTTTAGAGCGGAATCTTTGAGAGTAGACTACGGTTGTCCTTGGGATGTCTTTATCAAAGGCTTCCACCATCTATTGAGTGGTAGAGCTTACGAATGGATATGGCAATTTCGCCAACAAAACCCCCTATGTGAATGGGACTATCTAAAATTCTGCTTTATCAAAAAATTTAGAACTTTCGAGAGCGACTTTGAGATCCAAAGAAGGATCATTGAGCGTCGACAGCTTCAATCAGAATCTGCAGACGTGTATATTTCAGAGATAATAAGGCTCAAAAATCAAATGAGAGTTCCCATTCAGGAATATGAAATTGTGAGGATTATTAAAGACAACCTGAAGGAGGGTCTGGTACAGCTGATATACCCTAAAAATATAGACACAATAGATTCCTTGTTGGAAGAGTGCAAACGTGCCGAATCCAACATTGCCAAACGTATCTCCTATAGACAACAACAACAATCAAATTACAGACGTGTACATGAATTGGAATTCCAACAAAGTGACGTTTTTGATCCATTACATGAAATTGAGGCATTATGTAGTTCAACAGCTCCAGGCAGGCAAATAACCTGCTGGAACTGCAAAAAGCTAGGTCATTCCTTTATCAATTGCCCAGTTGAACAAAGGAATGTCTTTTGTTATAAGTGTGGGTTCGATGGGGTTACATCCCCTATGTGCCCTCATTGTATGGGAAACCCAAACAAGAACATGGAGAAGTCTGGGACCCCATGTTCTCACAAAGACTCGACCCAGCAATAAAAATCGATGATAATTTTAAAGCCATAAGTCCTAATATTGCAATAGACCAACAAGATAGTAAACATTCTACATTACTACAATCTCAAAAAGACATAGATACACCAAAACTTGTTAGAAAATTGAAGACAATAGTTCCATACGACCAGAGGTTACAAAATTACAATAAACGTAGGGAAGAAATATTCAAAGATTTCAACCCAACAATTAGCAAGAAAGTAGCCAAAGCCAGAAAAAGTTACATTAAAAGAAAATCGGAACGAAGGGAAATAGCCTCTACTTGCCTTGAACTTGAAAATGACATCAGGCCTTATATGAACATAAAATTAAATGGTGTGGAGTTTACTGGACTGATGGACAGCGGCGCCTCAGTCAGTTGTTTGGGCAAAGATTGCATTGAAAATGCCAAGAGGATCAATGCCAATATTCAAAATTTCAAATCCACTATAAAAACGGCTGATGGCAACAAGCAACTTATTATAGGCAAAATTCAAGTTAAAGTACAATGTGGCAGTAAAATTAAAGATATGACCTTTTACTTAGTTCCTAGCCTTAAACAGAACTTAATTCTGGGCTATAACTTTTGGCAAACTTATGACATCAAAATCTCTTTTCACCCGGAAGTCAGAGAAACAGTCAGTGGCATAGTAGATTCAATGGAAGAAGAAGACCAGGAAAAGCATAATTTGACCAATGAACAAAACCTTATTCTAGAAAAAGTGAAACTCTCTTTCTGTTGCTATACCAAATACGGTTTAGGCAAGACCCATCTAGAGCAACATGTCATTGACATTGGGAATTCTGCTCCGAAAAAGATGCGGTATTATCCGGTAAGTCCTGCAGTACAAAAATTAATGTATGACGAGTTGGATCGCATGCTTGATCTTGACGTCATAGAAATAGCACAGAATGCAGAGTGGAACAATCGTGTAACCTTAGTCATAAAGCCAAATAAAAATAGACTATGTTTGGATGCTAGGGAACTGAATAAAGTTACCCGTAAGGATGCGTATCCCCTACCAAATATAGATGGTCTTTTGGCAAGACTAGGGGAAACCTTTTATATATCAGCCATTGATCTCAAGGACGCATTCTGGCAGATTCCTCTGGAGGAATCGAGTCGCCCCTTGACAGCTTTCACAGTCCAAGGAAGGCCACATTATCAATTCAAGGTAATGCCCTTTGGACTGTGTAATGCTGCTCAAAGGATGTGTCGACTTATGGACAAAGTGATTCCTCCAGAGTTGAAAGACCGTATTTTTGTGTACCTTGATGATTTATTGGTGGTATCACAGAATTTCCAAGTTCATATGGAGATGTTAGAGACAGTCGGAAAGAGGCTAACCAATGCAGGTCTGACAATTAATATGGATAAGTCAAAATTTTGCTATAGGGAGCTACGGTATCTAGGCTATATTGTTGGCGCTGGAAAACTTAAGCCAGACCCAAGCAAAATAGAAGCCATTATAAATATAAAACCTCCAAAAACCCAAAAAGATGTCAGAAGGTTCCTCGGTACTGTTGGATGGTACCGTAGGTTCATTCACGAATTCTCAACCCTAACTGCACCACTTACGGATACCTTAAAAAAGGCATCAAAATTCGTGATGACTCCACAAGCCATAGAATCTTTTGAGAAATTAAAAATGTGTCTCGTATCTAGTCCAGTTTTATCTAGTCCAAATTTCTCTAAACCATTCTTTGTTCAGTGCGATGCTTCGAATGTCGGCGTTGGCGCTGTTTTGTTTCAAAGAGATGACGATGATGGAGAACATCCCATCGAATATTTCTCAAAGAAACTTAACAGTGCCCAGCGAAACTATTCGACCACTGAAAAAGAATGTTTAGCAGTAATTTTGGCCATAGAAAGATTCCGTCAATATATAGAATTGATGGACTTTACCGTATTAACAGATCACTCAAGCCTGCAGTGGTTAATGCGGCAAAAAGATCTCAACGGACGACTGGCTAGGTGGAGCCTCAAACTACAGGGTTATAGGTTCACAATAGAACACAGAAAGGGAACTAAAAACATAGTTCCTGATATGTTGTCCAGATTAGACATGGAGGAAATCGCTTCAGATAGCACATCCATCATAAATTTTGACTCTGAAGAATTCAAAAATTCTTCATATCTAACACTAATTGATACTATTGAACAAAATAGTAACCGCCTGCCAGATTTAAAAGTAAATGACGGCGTTGTTTATAAAAGAGTAAAATTTAATAGTATGGATGTGGAAAATGAAGATGAATGCTGGAAGATATGGCTTCCAGAAGGGTTAACTAAAGAAATCATACACAAATCCCATGACAATAACACTTGTCATGGTGGCGTAGCTAAAACGTTACAAAACGTTCGGCAATATTTCTATTGGCCGTCTATGGTATCCCACATTAAGGAATACATAGACAACTGCAACACTTGTAAGGAAAGTAAACATCCAAGACAAGTGCTACGACCACCAATGGGTAACGAGGTAGTCACCCAACGTCCCTTTCAGAAGGTTTATATAGATTTCCTTGGGCCATACCCAAGAACAAAGACAGGTAAATCTTTCATATTCATTGTCTTAGATCACAAAACAAAATTTGTTTTGTTGAAAACCATGACAAAAGCAACTGTTGCTCATGTGAACAAATTCCTTGTTGAGGAACTTTTCTATAAATTTGGCGTACCTGAGTTTATCCATTCTGACAATGGTAAACAATTTACGTCACAGGCTTTTAAGGACTTACTGCAACTCTTTGGCATTAAACACATTCGGACAGCTATACACTCACCGCAATCAAATGCGAGTGAACGTGTCAACCAGACTATATTGAGTAGTATAAGGAGCTATTTACAAAGCGACCAATCACGGTGGGATGAAAAGCTACCAAAAATTGAATGTGCTTTAAGGTCTACAATTCATGCTTCTATTGGCACATCACCTTATTTCGCATTAACAGGGTATAACATGATTACCCATGCGGACGCATATACGATTTTAAAAAAACTAAATGCTTTGGAAGATGGTGATATGGAAGTATTACCAAAAACAGACCAAATGCAAATTCTCCATAAAAAGATAAATCAGAAAATTCACGAAGCTTATGAAAGGAATACAAAATCGTATAATAAAAGAAGTCGATTTGTAACCTTTAAACCAGGTCAGGAGGTGTACAGGAAAAATTTTGTGCAAAGTAATTTTGCAAAAGGTATAAACGCAAAGTTCTGTAAACCGTGGTTAAAATGTAGGGTGAGAAAAGCGTTAGGAAATTCATATTATGAGGTAGAAAACCTCAAAGGTAACCTAATAGGCACAATACATGCGCAACACCTCAAGCAATGACCGAGTAAACAATTATACCAACCACCGAAAACCCCACTGTACACAAATAAACTATGACACATTACTTTCCTTTGTTTATCCTTTATTCACTTCAAATTTCCGAGTTAACATCACATAAAATCACTCACACACTTACTTACATAGGGTATTTGTAGATTCCATATCGATAGAATTTCTTCTTACCACAGGTATACGCTTTTGGGCCTTGTTTGTATATGACGGCAACCATTGAAACCAAAAGACTACAGTATTTATTTTTGCATTTTATTAATTCTCACACACATTATTCGGTCATCGCCACAAAATACCTAAATAAAAAAATATATTAACATATTACAATGTTGTTTGAAAATACAACATACATACATACCTTCCATACAAACTTATTTTGGTGTCACTTCTTATTCATGTTCATGGCAAAGCTATAGAAACAAAACAAACTATTTAATAGTACTCACTGACAACATTATCTACTAACAAATACCTCTTTGCATCTATTCCTTTTATAAATGGTGGTATTTGTATGGTCCTAAGAAACGCACGATTTTGTTTGTCCTTTTGTGTGTGTGTCACCAACAGATCTTATACCTTGTATACCCATTGAAGCTGAAGACACTGACCATAACCACAAAACCAGCACCTTTTACCTGTAAAACAATAGATGCTATAGGCTGCTAAAGTAAACAAATGTTTTCTTACCTGAAATAACAAAAAAATCCATGCAGAATCCCAACTCTTTTGTGCGCCACAGGCTCTGCAAAAAGCGTTGGCTTTGTGACAGCTGCCTGTTACATTTTTTTACATTTATTTCCACAAATTTAATTTCACTGGCCAGAAATGTTTACTATTTATTTGTTTTGATCATTTTTTATGAAAACTCAAAACAAAGTACTGTCAAATGTGATTAGTGTTGTAAAACGACACCAATCCTCATTTTGTTCTATGTTGCCACAACGACGTTTTGAGATTGGGAACTTGCATCATTAATAGGCATGCGTCAGCGTATAGCGTATGAATTCTAAAACATGTATTGTGTTCGAAGAAATTTTGAATACAAAAATAGAAATAATACCACATTGAGTGTTACTTCCACATGAAACAAAATAATGTATGGTTGCGACATCTATACTCCCACCATTACATTACAAACAATGACATTAGGATGCAACGATAAAAAAATCGATAATTTATCGATTATCTTCTAAGGCTAAATTCCATGTGGATTTTAACTTCCTGAATATCAAGATGGCTTAGGATCGATCTTTCTCAAAGAAACCAGTGATAAGTACAGTTCGGCAATATTGAAGAAGTAAAAACGCCATAGTGAAATATAATATACAAAACTCATAATTCTGTTTCGACACCTATTAAGAATTTCTTTCACCATATTCAACTGGAACTCCTACTTGAAGCCCAATTTGGTCATATTTTTTTGCTGAGAATATAATTCTATCCAAGGAAATAGTGATATTTTTAATAAATCTAAAATATACTCGGGATTCTGTGGTTAAAGCCGTGAAATATTGACAGACGGGATTAGTCCAATAAGTTTCCACATTTCTGGGAATTATCATCCCAGAAAATTAATCCAGCAATTTCAACAAGAGTGCTGAACCATACGGTAACCACATTCTTCCCGAGGGAAATTATCATAAATTAACACATCTGTATGCCACCAGGGTAACCTAAAATCCAGTGAGTACACAAACCATCACAAACTGTACTGTATTGTAAAAAACTTTATAGAGGCATAAAACAACAAAATAGCAATCATATTACTTTGAGAAAATCTCTATACATTTAAAAAAATACATGATCTATCTAAAGTAAGAACCTTAAGAAGTCATATAAAGCATAATCTTCCCTTTGGTTGTAAATTGAGAGCACGTGTCTCAAATTAATATCCATTAACCCTAAAGCAATGAATGAATTGGAAATTTAATGTATACATATTTCAAAGCAAACTTTTAGGCGTTTGCAACTTCTACAACCAAATCAAAAATAACAAAAACTTCATTATCTCGTTGTAGTTATAAAAATAAAGAGAATTGAGCTAAACATATTAATACATTTAAAATTAAAACAAAAACATATATGTAATATATAATGCAAAATATACATAACCTTAAAAAACAAGGTAAAAAAAATTCTAGACTGTGTAAAATATAACCTGACGTTAAAATCTGTACATATATCATACAAAAATTTGTGGTAAACTGAATGTAAATATTGAAATACGTGTAAATCTTGATAAGATTATATATTGATATATATATAAAATTCTAATAATAAAATAAATATTCATCCCCTTAATATTTGTATGATGTATGTATAAAACAAAACGCATAAAAAAAAATATAAAACCATACACAAAAAAACTATAAAAATGATACACATTAAAATATAAAAAAATAAAAAAATAAACTAGCATATATATATAGATATTAGAAATATAGAAAATTAAAAAGAAAGAAACTAATTAGTCTATATATTTATATAAAAAAAAAACCAATTATATATATATAAGTCAAAAGAAATATGTTAAATATTATAAATTATATTATTAAATGAATTATCACTAAATTGAAACAAAAAAATATGTTTTGAATCTATTTAAAATAATGGACTGAATGTGATTATCAAATAGGTAGGTTTCATTAGGGGTGTTTTCAGTAATATAAGGTGGCTAGAAAATACCACGGATGACTTTTAAGTCATATGGGGTGGGCAGCCACAGAGGTATACCATCTAAACCTCTACACAGTTGGAAATTAGGCGTTCATTATTAAATTTGCACAGCATAAGGATAGGAATTGAAATACATCCGTTACATAAGTACTTTAATCCCCCTTTTTTCATTTTGTTCACTCTAAAGAATTTCCGTAATAGAATATTTAAATGGTACAATCTAATTTTAAATGTACAATTTCGCGGAAGAAAAACCCCTCCCATCCGGCGAGCTTAGCCGCAGCAATAAACCACCTTGTACCACGTCCGCATGAAAAGAATTGTCACAAAATCTTCCCATGTCTAAGCGGTTTTTTGCGCACTGAGCATGATATTGTTTTAGAAGGAGGCGATACAGTCAGTGCATTGTCTCAATTTGAACTACTATATCTCAAAAACGGTAAAACCTACGAAAATTCATGAAGGTCAATCTTGTGGAGAATTTTTACAGCCACAACATTTTTTTAGACCCATTTACATAGGACTCGCTGTTTCCAAACAAAATCGAGAAAACCTAAAGAAACCCTAAAAATGTGAACTTAAATCGCGATTTATTTGATAATCCCTTCGGCGATTTTTTTTTTTTGTTTCTTGATATTTCTCATCTATGAGCAATGTAGTTTCAGAATCTGCAAAAACTGCCCAGGTGTAAGCACCTTCCATTTAAATTTGGTGTATAACGTTCAGAATAGACAACAAAAATAAAAACAATTTCGTTAAAAAGATTCGTTTGACTTGTTGATTTCTGTACATTAATTAGAAACTGTTTCATCGATTGGACAATAAATGTGGTCTGTAGAGTGATTTTGTGAAAATTGACCTTTGGTCACATACAAATTCGCCTTTGGCCCCCATACAAATTTTAAAGAAATCGCTCTACAGACCACATTTATTGTCCAATCGATAAATCATAATACAATTAATACTTTTCGTATGACAGTAATTCCGAATTTTTAAGTATTGTACCAAATTTAGTACCATAAACACGAACTTTCACAACTATTCCAGTCCTACACTCCAATAGTAATCTAAATTCCAACTTTCAGAATTCCAGCTATCTCCGTTCACCCAAATCCAAATTATACCATATTTAGTACCATTTAGTACTTTTCGCACATATAACTACGAATTTCCAAAACCACCTCAAACCTAAACTCAAACAGTAATCTTAATTTCAAATATCAGGATTCCAGCTCTATCCGTTCACCCAAATCCAAATTGAAACAAATATATACCAAACTTAGTACCATTGGTACATTCCGTACCCATAAGTACGAATTTCCAAGGCTAACACAATGCTACAGTCCAACAGTAATCTTAATTCCAAATTTCAGGATTTCAGTTCTCTCCGTTCACCCAAAACCCAAATTTAGTACCATTTAGTACTTTCCGCACCCATAAGTACGAATTTCCAAAACTACCTCAATCCTGCACTCCAAAAGTAAACTTAAATCCAAATTTCAGGATTCCAGCTCTATCCGTTCACCCAAATCCAAATTGTACGAAATGTAGTACTTTACGTACCCAAAAGTACGAATTTCCAAAACTTTCTCAATCTTACACTCCAACAGTAAAATTTAGTACCATGTAGTAATTTCCGTAGCCATAAATACAAACTTCCAAAATCCTACAATCCTACACTTCAAAAATAAGTTAATTCAAAATTTCAGGATTATTTATTATTATTATAATTTCAGGATTCCAGCTCTACCCGCTCAACCAAATCCAATTTGTACCAAATTTAGTACCATTTAGTACTTTCCGTACCCATAAGTACGAATTTCCAAAACTTCCTCAATCCCTAACTCCATCAGTAATCTTAAATCCAAATTTCAGGATTCCAGCTCTATCCGTTCACCCAAATCCAATTTGTACCAAATTTAGTACTTTCCGTAGTTATAAGTACGAATTTCCAAAACTACCTCAATCCTACACTTCAGAAGTAAACTTAATTTCAAATATCAGGATTCCAGTTCTATCTGGTCACAAAATGCAAATTTAGTACATTTAGCACTTTACGTACCCATAAGTTCGAATTTCCAAAACTTTCTCAATCCTATACTCGAACAGTAATCTTAATTCCACTTTTCAGGATTACAGCCCTATCCGTTCAACTAAATCTTAATTGTACCATATTTAGTACCATTAAGAACTTTCCGTACCCATAAGTACGAATTTCCAAAACTATCTCAATACTACACTCCAAACGTAATTAAATTCCAAATTTCAGGATTCCAGCTCTATCCGTTCACGCAAATCCAATTTGTACCAAATTTAGTACTATTTAGTACTTTTTGTCCCCACGAATTTCCAAAACTTTCTCAATTCTTCACTCCATTACTAATCTTAATTCCAAAATTTCAGGTTTTCAGGCCTATCCGGTCACCCAAATCCAAAGTGTACCAAATTTAGTACCATTTAGTACATTTCGTACATATAAGTACGAACTTATGTGTACGAAAGTACGAACTTCCGGGTGCCACCGTGGTGCAATGGTATGCACACCCGCCTTGCACGCTAAAGGTCGTGGGTTCGATTCCCAGGCTAGGCAACATCAAATTTTCAATGGTGGCAAAATACAAATATTTCAGCCTTGTAAAACTTCTCTACAAGTGGTGCCTTAGGACACGCCGTTCGGACTCGGCAATGAGCTAATATGAATCGGGGTGCACTCATTGATATGAGAGAAGTCTCCCTTGTACCATCTGGGATGTTTGCGGAACAATTTTATATATATAATTACGAACTTCCAAAACAATTCCCATATAGTAACACCACTTCCCAAACTTGATTCCCATACCAAATTTCAAGATTCTAGCTATAACCGTTCAAAATATACAATTGGTACTAAATTTAGTAACTTTTAGTACTTTTCGTACACTTCTAGGTGGAAATACCAAAAACCCTTTGGTACACTTCTCTAACTCTCCAGCAGTAACCCTCGTTCCAAATTTCAGAATTCTAGCTCTTCCCGTTCGCCTAATACAAAGGGTACCCTATTTAGGACCTTTTAGTACTTTTCGCACCCTTCTAGTAGGAATTTCCAAAAACCCAGCCTTATCTCACCCCTACACACCAACAGTAACCCACTCCCAAAATTTCAAGATTCTAGCTCCAGCGGTTTCGTCACTCAGTAACTCACTCACTCATCACTAAGCTCTTTTATATGTATAGACATACCCCCATTATTATAAGTCTTCTTTTCTTATAGTTTGGATTTACCGAACAGATTTATAGCGTTCCGGTTAACATAAAAGCTGTGTTCCTTTACTTACCCGAGGTTACCATTTGTTACCATTTTTAACCTGCAAAGCTTTCCTTAACCCCGAAAAGTGGCAAAACTGGAAGCAATTTTTAAGAGAGTGAGAGTGGAGAGAGAGAGCGAAAATGGCTTTCTCCTCTACCACAGGCTACCAGCAAAATTTCTGCAGGTAAAAAATGGCAGAACTGATTTTTCGAATTTTGTTTGACGATTATTTCACAATGAAAAAGAAAATGGACGCAAAACAGAAGAAAAAGTCGAACGCTGACAAAACTAAATTAAAAACTGTGAAATAAAAGACGAAAATTAATTTTTTATGTTTCTTTTTGACATTGCTGCCAGATCTACCATTTTTCCATTCCTTTACTTTTCTGGTAAAAATGTTCATGAGAGAGCAATTTTGACACTTTTCTCTTTTACCACCCTTACCATTTAAAAAGTAAAGGAACAAAGCTAAAGTTAAAAGTGATGATTGAATTTCAAGGAGGAGCTTCTTGGCAATAACTTTCAATGTAAAAATTATATTTTTAATGCCTAAAAATTGGTTTATTTTGAGTTTTCAAATTCCTCAGATAGTAAAAGAACACATATAATAATGGCCCATAGACTAATAAATATATAGACGACGGATCACTCAATTTTTCCGCGGTCAAGTCACTCAAACCGGAAAACTCTAAAAGTTCGAAGACGATTTTTGGGGAAAATTGCAATATTTTCATGGATATTTTTACCTGAGGATATAGTTCCCATCAAAAACTATCCCCATGTAGCCTTTTGTCAGAACAAAATATTTGTTAAGTTGTATTTTTTGGCATTTTATATTGAGTTTCTTAGGTACCACACCCAAATCGAACATACTCGGTGAGAGAGTTCCGACGTCTATGTTTTCATTAGTCTATGGTATAGATTATTATGTTATTCAGTAAGTTAGCGACCAATAAAAAGTACTCGCAAAGTTCTACATCTAGCAACAGGAATGTAAACTTTTTTTGAACTTTTCATTCATAATTTTGCGTTTTAATTTGACCGATTTTTGTCGGTAACCAAAAAATGCCCTAGAGAATCCCACTATTGGTAGATATATTTGGATGTGTAAAGTATGGATTAAATCGGTCATTCACTCCCTTCAAGAGTTATCGTGCGCACAATTTTTTCGAACATTTTTGAACTTTTGTGTGGGAGGTACCTGAAGGAGTGGACCGATATGTCTTATCTTCGAACTTAAACTAAGTTTGGACAAAATATTAGGAAGGCTAAATTTTGGACCGAATCGGCAGATCCGTTCGAGTGTTATCTTGCGCTCCAACCACTACACACGGCGTCATAGGTGTTTTTTGCACCGTTCATGCTATTTTCTCAGGAAGTATGGACTTGCCCCTCATCCGTTCGAGTGTTATCTTGCGCTCCAACCACTACACACGGCGTCATAGGTGTTTTTGCACCGTTCATGCTATTTTCTCAGGAAGTATGGACTTGCCCCTCATAAAATTTGTACTGCCGTACTGGGGGCAGCAAATAGAAGTTGTTACAACAAAAATCAAAGCGATTCGAGAGCAGGTCCTAAACTGAACTTTTCCGAAATTTTCTGTAGGCGGTACCCGAAGGACTGGAACGATTGGATTCATGTTGGAACCTCATCCAAGTCTGGTAGAAATTTCACGATGTGCAAAGTATAGACCCAATCGTTTACTCCCGTCAAGAGTTATCGTGCGCACAATTTTTCCGAACATTTTCGAACTTTTGTGGAGGACAAAATATTATTGACGCCAATTTTGGACCGATTCGGTTGATCAGTTCGAAAGTTATCGTACGCTCTAGCCAGCCAGACAGACGGACGGACATGGAGTCTAAAACCATTATTTCGATGAGGCACAGTGGATGTGCCCAACGACGAAAATAAAAAAAATTGATGTCACTATTTTAAGAATTTAAAGATGCAAAACGCTTCAGAACATTCAAACATTTTTCGAAACTCAAGTCAAAGCGGTTCTTAAGGAGAAAAACCCTTAGAAACATGACTCATTTTGAAGCAAAATGTATTTAAAAATGAGAAAAAATGGTTATATTATAAACGAAATTCTGAAAAAAGGACTATTATTCACAACTAAACTTAAATGGAATGATTTAGTAAAATTTCCTAGGCTGCGTTTTTCTACTTATAAGAATTCATCTAAATTACAAAGTTTGCAAAATATTTTGGTTATAATTTTGGCCAAAATGAAAATATTTAATATAGATGTATGGATTTCCTTAAAGTTTTAGTTATTGTCCAAGCATATGCAAGAATAGGGATAGGTAATGGAAAGCAATAATCGATTTTTCGACTTTTAGATATTGGTCTAAAACTAAAAATGCGATTTTTCGGTCTGGCGATTATTTCAGTTATCCTTAAACCCGACTTCCGACTTTTTCATTCTTCTTCTTTATTTGCCTATTCGTTTTACGAATTTATGGCGATCAGTGCAATTACATAAAATATATTACATTATATTAAGTGATTATATGTATTTATAAGTTGTTTATTATTTCAGCAAAAGATTGTCGATTTCTGCACCTGCTGAGTAGAGTTGAGGCATCATTTATGCCGGTCCATTCCTGAATATTGTTAATCCAAGACTTCTCTTTTCTTCCCCTGGACTGTCTGCCTTCTATTCTGCATCGGATGATGTTTTGGAGTAGTTTGTATTTGCTGTTTCGCATGATGTGTCCAAGATATGCTGTTTTTCGTTTCATAACCGCCTCAAATTTATTATTCGTCGATTTTCAAGTTTTCTTTTGAAACTGCAAGACCTCCAAAACTGTAAATCCGACACGTCAGCAATCTGTGGGCAAACTCGAAAATCGATTGCAAGATATTTGATTATAGGTATGTTCGATAACCCAAAAATTTGTACAAACTTTTACAAAATGCTGTTCGATAACAAACTTGTTTCGTAAAAGAGAAATGGGAAGTACTTGCAAGAACTTACAAGTACTTTTTACTTGCAGAGTTATCGAACAGGCCTTATGTGATTTTCCCTCCAGACAAATGATTTTTAGATTTTGACTGCAGAAAGTCGATTATTCGAAAGTCGACTTACCTATCCCAATGCAAGAATCGCCACTAGTACCAAATTGAAGCCAAGGGTCTGTAGATTTCAAAACTGTTAAGATTTTTGCGGACATTTGCGGCAGTTATGACCAAAAGTATAACTCGGATTTTATACGCTCAGCATTTATGCTAACGAGGGACTTTCATACGGGCAAAATGTGCCTCATCGAAATAATGGTTTTAGACCCCAAGTATGTTTGGACGAAATCAGGTTCAGACAATTTGGAGTCGAGCAATGTCCGTCCATCTGTCTGTCTGGCTGGTACGCACGATAACTCTTGAACGGATGAACCGAATTGGTCCCAAATTTGGCTTTCGTAATATTTTGTTCAAACTTAGTTTAAGTTGGAAGATGAGTTATATCGGTCCACTCCTTCTGGTAACTCCCCCACAAAAGTTCGGAAATGTTCGGCACATTTTTGCGCACTATCACTCTTGAAGGGAGTAACCGACTTGCTCCATACTTTGCACATCATGAAATTTCTACCAGACTTAGATGAGGTTCCGATATGGACTCAATCTCTCCACTCCTTCGGGTACCTCCCACACAAAATTTCGGAAAAGTTCAGTTTAGGACCTGTTTTCGAATATCTTTGATATTTGTTGCAGCAACTTGTAATCACTACCCGCTTACGATGGTACATGTCTCATGAGGGGTAAGTCCATACTTCCTGAGAAACTAGCCTAAAAGATGCAAAAAAAAACCCTATGACACCGTGTGTAGTGGTTGGAGCGCAAGATAACTCTCGAACGGATCAACCGATTTGGTCCAAAATTTGGCCTTCGTAATATTTTGTCCAAATATAGTTTAAGTTTGAACATAAGCCATATCGGTCCAATCCTTCAGGTACGACCAAAAATGTGTCTCATCGAAATAATGGTTTTAGACCCCAAGTATGTTTGTACGATATCCGTTTCAGACAATTTTGAGTCGATCTAGCAATGTCCGTCTGTCTGTCTGCCTGTCTGGCTGGTGCACACGATAACTCTCGAACGGATCAATCGGTTCAAATTTTGGTTATCGAAATATTTTGTCCAGATTTGATATAAGTTCGAAGATCGGCCATATCGGCCCACTCCTTCAGGTACCTCCCCCACAAAAGTTCAAAAATGTTCGGACAAATTGTCCGCACGATAACTCTTCAAGGGAATAACCGAATTAGTCCATACTTTGGACATCGTGACATTTCTACCAGACATAAATGGGGTTCCATTATGGACCCTATTGGTCCACTTCTTCGGGTACTTTTCACACAAAATTTAGCTTAAGTGCAGTTTAAGGCCTGCTCTCGAATCGCTACCCCCATTACGGCGATATAATTTTTTTCAGGAGCAAGTCCAACTTCCTCAGAAATCATGTGTCGTAGTTGGAGCGCACGATAACCCTCGAACGGATTAACATATTTGGTTCAAATTTTGTCCAAACTTAGTTTAAGTTCGAAGATAGACCATATCGGTCCACTCCTTGCGGTACCTCCCCCACAAAGGTTCAAAATTTTTCGCCAAGATTGTAGGCATGATAACTTTAGGATATAGTAACCGAATTGAGTCAAACTTTGCTATTGGTAATATTACTTTCAGGCATAGATCGGGTACTAATATGGACTATATCGGTTCACTCATTTGGCTACCTCCCACACAAAATTAAAAAAAAGTATAGTTTAATAACTCCTCTCTGATCTTATTAATTTGAGATGCAGCAGGTTGCACTTGCGGCCCCTGTTACGAGATTGTAATTTTTTTTCGTGGGCAAGTCCATACTTCCTGAGATAATGACCCAAAAAGGTCTAAAAAATCCTACCGGCACACCTAAACTGGCTAATGTGTAAAATAACCCTTTAAGAGAGAAATCGATTTAGCTCAAACTTTGTAAATTGAAAAGTAAAATTGTAATATATTTAAATTCAGAAAATTAATTACAACATTTTTAATTATATAGTCTGTAAGGAAAGTATCCATATACTAATAAAGAAAAAATTATTTCCTACAGATTTGTATTTGGTCCAAATATGTACTACATCGGATCACTCCTACGGGTACACCCTACCCAAAGTTTGGAAAAAATGCACTCGTCTTGGATCATTCTGAATTTTGTTATAACATGTAGTTCTTTGCAGCCCTTTCCAACCTGGAAAATTTTCCAAACAGCTAAAAAACCTACAGAAATATTGTGTTAAAAATGAGAAAAAATGTTTATATTATAAACGAAATTCTGAAACAAAGGACTTTTATTTAGTAAATTTCCTAAGTTGCGTTTTTCTACTTATAAGAATTCCTCTAAATTGCAAGGGTTGCAAAATATTTTGGTTATAATATTGGCCGAAATGAAAATATTTCGTCTTTTTCATAACCGCAGCAAATCCATTATTCGTCGATTTTCGACTTTTCTTTTGAAACTGCAAAACATCCAAAACTGTAAATCCGCCACGTCAGCAATATATGGTTAAACTCGAAAATCGATTGCAAAATATTTGATTTTGTGATTTTCCCTCCAGACAAAAGTCGACTACGATTTTTAGACTTTTGACTGCAGAAAGTCGATTAATCGAAAGTCGACCCCAAGTATGTTTGGACGAAATCAGTTTCAGGCAATTTGGAGTCGATTTAGCAATGTCCGTCCGTCTGTCTGGCTGGTGCGCACGATAACTCACGAACGGGTGAACCGATTTGCTCCAACATTTGGCTTTCGTAATATTTTGTTCAAACTTAGTTTAAGTTCGAAGACGGGTTATATCGGTCCACTTCTTCAGGTACCTCCCCCACAAAAGTTCGGAAGTGTTCGAAAAATTTGTGCGCACTATAACTCTTGAAGGGAGTAACCGATTTGGTCCATACTTTGCACATCTTACTGAGGTTCGAAGATGGGTTATATCGGTCCACTCCTTCGGGTACCTCCCACACAAAATTTCGGAAAAGTTCAGTTTAGGACCTGTTCTCAAATCTCTTTGATATTTGTTGTAGCAACTTTTATTCAGTACCCCGCTTACGATGGTACATGTCTCATGAAGGGCAAGTCCATACTTCCTGAGAAAATAGCATAAAAGATGCAAAAAAAAACCCCTATGACACCGTGTGTAGTGGTTGGAGCGCAAGATAACTCTCGAACGGATCAACCGATTTGGTCCAAAATTTTGCCTTCGTAATATTTTGTCCAAACGTAGTTTAAGTTCGAACATAAGCCATATCGGTCCAATCATTCAGGTACACAAACACCTACCCCCCCCCCCCCCCCCTAAAAGTTCAAAAATGTTCGGAAAAATTGTTCGCACGATAACTCTTGAAGGGAGAAGCTAATTTGGTCCATACTTTACACATCCTAATATATATACCAGATATAAATCAGCTTCGACTATGGACTATGTTTGTCCACTCCTTCGGGTATTTATCACACAAAATTACTTTGATTTTTATACCCTCAGCCTTGAGGCTAAAGAGGGTATTTACACTTTGATACGACCAAAATGTGCCTAATCGAAATAATGGTTTTAGACCCCAAGTATGTTTGTACGATATCCGTTTCAGACAATTTTGAGTGGATCTAGCAATGTCCGTCTGTCTGTCTGCCTGTCTGGCTGGTGCGCACGATAACTCTCGAACGGATCAATCGATTCGGTTCAAATTTTGGGTATCGAAATATTTTGTCCAGATTTGATTTAAGTTCGAAGATGGGCCATATCGGGCCACTCCTTCAGGTACCTTCCCCACAAAAGTTCAAAAATGTTCGGACAAATTGTCCGCACGATAACTCTTGAAGGGAGAAACCGAATTAGTCCATACTTTGGACATCGTGACATTTCTACCAGACATAAATGGGGTTCCAACATCGACCCTATTGGTCCACTTTATCGGGTACCTCCCGCACAAAATTTTGCTTAAGTGCAGTTTAAGGCCTGCTCTCGAATCGCTTTGATTTTTTTCAGGAGCAATTCCATACTTCCTCAGAAATCAGCACAAAAACTGCAAACAACCCATATAATACCATGTGTCGTTGGAGCGCACGATAACTCACGAACGGATCAACATATTTGCTTCAAATTTTGGGTCTTTCAATATTTTATCCAAACTTAGTTTAAGTTTGAAGATAGACCATATCGGTTCACTCCTTCCAGTACCTCCCCAACAAAGGTTCAAATTTTTTCGCCAAGATTGTGGCTAGATAACTTTAGGATGGAGTAACCGGATTGAGTCAAACTTTGCTATTGGTAATATTACTTTCAGGCATAGAACGGGTTCTAATAAGGACTATATCGGTTCACACATTTGGGTACCTCCCACACAAAATTTGGAAAAAAAGTATAGTTTAACAACTCCTCTCTGATCTTATTAATTTGAGATGCAGCCGGTTGAACTTGCGGCCCCTGTTACACATGTAATTTTTTTCGTGGGCAAGTCCATACTTCCTGAGATAATGACCCAAAAAGGTCCAGAAAATCCTACCGGCACCACCTAAACTGGCTAATGTGTAAAATAGAAGAATAGAATGTGTAAAATGTAAGTATTGTGTTAACTTTTTTTCTTCGGGTACGTGGCTGAGGGTATATCTCTGTCGGTCCAGCTGACTGATACTTTCTTACTTGTTTTGAAACAACTTGCATTCGCTGCCTCAATTACGACGTTAAACCCCTATGGCACCAAATTTAGTGTCTGAAGAGTACAATAACTCTCGAACTAACCGATTTGGTCCAATATTTGGTCTTCCTCACATTTTGTCATACTTTCAGTTCGAAGATAGGCAACACCGGTCGACAACTTCTGGTACTTCCCTAGAATAGTCCATGCTTCCTGGCATACTGGTCCACATATTATACGATGATCCACTGAAAAGCCTATTGGGCGCGATATCTATCGAAAAGATATGACTCCCAAAATAAGATCCACTTCCATAATGGACTATGTCGGTCCATTCCTTTAAGTACCTCCTCTGCAACACTTTTGAACTTTAATTCTAATCCATATTTTCGTCGGCAAGTCCAAATGTCCAAACACAGGCCACAATATAATAAAAAGACCATGAATACATTCGATCTGACCGTAGATGAATGTTTCAATTCACATAGGCTAAGGGTATATTTCTGTCGGCAAAGCCGACTGATACTATTTTACTTGTTAGGTGCTGAATTCATATTTTTTTGGAATATTTTAAAGTAACTTTATTATCCGTACAATATAATGTTTTGTGCTATTAGCGATTTCTATTATCATGGTAACTTGGAGCCGAATTGAAGACTCGTGAAAGAAAAAGGACAAGTTTTGGGGGTATTCACTTTAATAAATAATTTGTCTTTTTGTTGTTGGACCACGCCAACACTTTTAGATTTTTCCGCACTGAAAACTATTATTACATACATATACATGATTACAGGTAATTCTGCAGAAAAGGTGATTAAATTTTATAAAGTACCGAAAAATGGATGATAACCCTTTATGGAGGTTGTGATCAAAACTGGACCAACATCTCATTTCTTCATAAGGTGGTGTTCTGAACTCTGAGTTCATTGTTAAAACCTATTCGGTTTGAATATTTAGTTAACATCTGTCGAAATAATTTGAGATATAAATCATAAAGGACAAAATAATGGACCAATATTGGCAAGTTTTCGAGGGGAGGTTTAATATGCAACAACAACTACTGGTACCGGTTTACAGCAAATTCTGTTGGTAACAGTAAAATACTTCAATTTATGATGATTCGTTACATGGGAATCGCGCGAAATCTTGGACATGAAATTCTTCTGGAATAGATCCTTGAATTCATAAATTTCGTTTCTGATAATATTACAGGAAATGTACCTCCTAGATTGCGATTTTAAATTACCTGCAGCCTGCATTGTTTCTGTTAAAGGTAAGTTATCTATATATTGTTTCATAAACATTTTTTGTTGCATGCATTTTGTCTAGTCTTATTTCTTCCACGTCTATAACAACTACTGGCTGAACTTGTCGATCAAGATATTTTCCTTCCCAATTTTTCCATTAAAATTCCCTAGAGCATAACGTCATGACCTCTCTAGTAGCTCGTAGAATATATCCTTTATATATTCATCTCTCTCTTGGGTCGGGTCATGCATGCAGATGAGACTGCTTTTATGTGTGGCAATTCACTCATCAACTGCAATGAATTAGGAGACCAGGTTGTTAAGCCTCCGATTTACCATAAATCCAAGACTTAGCGCATGGTCTACACGATTTCATCGCTACTTACCAAGTACATCCGCAAGTGCGCAAACTGCACATACTCTTTAAAGAGTTCGAATATTACAGGTGCAGATTCGCTGGTCAGTTTCCTTAAAACGTTTGCGGGGTCGTCAACTTTAGAGGGTTTTGTTTAAACGTTAGTTAGTTAAGCAAATATTCATTAATCCTGTAGCAGAAAAAATTAAAAAAGTCACCACATTAGTATGCATGTCTGTTCTAAGGGCCTAGAATGCATGGTGGGTTTTATTATGCCAATGCTTGTGTTTAAAAACAAGTAAAAGGGGATTGGCCGGTCTTGGTGATTACTATTTTCTAACTTTTTCAATCACCAATGATATATTACACTTTTACAAAGGCGTCATCTTTAAATAAAACAAAAAACAATATTAAGAGAATAATATAGTTTTTTTATTATTTTTTTTTAAATACGTATAAATGTGAAAACATTAAAAAGCATATCTTTATGATTTATTTACAAACATACATATATGTATATGCAGGTATAAACCACCCATGTAGCTATAAACTACAAACATACAACGTACTACATTGACATAAAACATACATTGACCTGAGATTTGATATTGTCATTCTTACTTTAACTTCAAAAGCTCTTGAGGTGATTACATTTTCTTCTTGTTTTTGGCAGAGACCTCAAAAAGATTAGAATTTTATGACTTGGGTTAATTGTTGTTAGCATTTTTAACATTTAATTTTATTACTGCGTCCATAAAATGTTTGAAAATGTAGTGAGGCGACATGTTTATGATAGAAGGGATGACTTTTAGAAAAACTGTGAGCTGCTGACTAATATTGAGAAATATTTGCATAGTTGAATTTGTTTTATAGAAGTTGTAGTTATCATTTGGTTTGTTCCAGTACTGCAAGAATCTACTAATTTTTACTATGTTTTCCGATAACATAAAGGAAAAAATGTTATCGTAGTAAAAAATAGTAGCTTCTTGCAGGTTCTGGAACAGAGCAATTGTGGAAGAAAATTGTTTAGATATTGTTTTATTAAGAAATTTTAAATCTTTGGCAAGATGCATTCCTGGGAGATTTTATTTGTGTCACTGTCTTGCTGTTTTATTGTAAGCCACATAAATACATATTCTTACTTTACCTAGCTGGCCCATTACAGAACATTTGTCCCATAAGCCGAACTAAGAAAAGATCCCCATTTCTCTCTGTTTGTTGATTCGATTTTTGGAATACCGCGTCTTTACATCCCTTTTTCCACTTGTTTGCTCCAACGAAGCCTTGTCCTGCCAGTTCTGGGTGTACCGCTATGTGACCCGTATTTATACGCCTTTTTAGCGGGTTCATCATCGCTTAGTCTTATGATCGTTGCATCTCGATACGTTTAACTATACTGATGTCGTTGTGTAGCAGTAGTATTTATACCACAAATCATTCGAAAATTGTATATTCGAATTATTTATTTATTTTAACATTAATTATTTAATTCCAAACCTTTCCTATAGTCCGACTTGCCTGGTAACCCTATTTTTCAATGTTTTATTACAAATACTTATGAATGAAGAAACATAACAACTACTCCATTGCGCTCATCCTCCAAGCACCTACCCCAACATAAGGAATAAAAACCCATAACAAATATGAAGAGAAAACACAAATTACGACCAAAAAACTTCTCAGATTGTGGTGTAACTCAACTATCAAAACACAAAGAAGAATGAGAAAGAAGAAACAAATAACAAGTAAAAAGTCGTTAAGTTCGGCCGGGCCGAATTTTTTATACCCTCCGCCATAAAATAATCTTAATTAAAATGGAATAATTAGGGTGCTTTCACAATTTTAGGTGTAACATCTTTTCGACAATGGATAGACTCCTACTGCCTCCCACTATTGCTTAAATTACAATGTGAACACAAATGTTGGGGCAGAGATAATTCCTTTTGGAGATGAATGCCCTTGGTGTGTGTATATTAAAAACCCCGAAGGGTAGATGCGCCGTGAGTCGAACTTCCGCGTTATGGCGCGATGAAGTTTTTGCATGAGACCCTGTAAGCCATCATGCATTAGCATTATATCTTTATTTGTTGTTTTTGTAGAGCACTTAAGCAACAGTGAACAAAGATATAACGCTAGTTCCTGATGGCCCACAGGGTCTCTAACAAAAATTTCATCACGCCATAACGTGGAAGTTCGACTCACGGCGCATCTGTCCTTCGGGGTTCATAATATACTCATCCAAGGCCTTTCTTCCCCAAGAGAAATTTTCCGTGCCCCAGACTTTCACCTCCATTTTGTTGCACAGTGTTATCTAATCTAATCTAAAAAAATGTGTTCAGCTAGGTGAAAGGTACCACCTACGGGGCCATATCAAAGAGTCAACCGATCTTTAAATTTTTGGCGGAAAAGTTTTATAGCTGCAGGGAACTTCAAGAGTCAAATGGAGGGTAGTTTCATCAAAACAATGTAGACCCTCAAAACTGGACTCATGTTGACGAATTATAGTGAAGAAATTTCGTTACCACTGAAAATTCCCGAAAATCGGGAGGTACAGTTATATGGGGGGATATACCAAAACATGGACCTATATTGACGATTATTTTTGAATAGACAAAATTGTAGCTAAAATTCTGAAAATACCGATCATTACAGCTAGTTCGGTTAAAAATTGCAGCTAAAATTCTCCAAATTCCGAAAATCGGGAGATGCCGTTATATGGGGGCTATACCAAAACATGGACCTATGTTGACGATGTTTGGTGGAGATGTTTCATGTATTCTGAGAACCTCAAATGGCAAATTACAGCTAGTTCGATTAAAAATTGTAGCTAAAATTCTCAAAATACCGAAAATCGGGAGGTACGGTTATAAGGGGGCCATACCAAAAATGGACCTATGTAGACGATGTTTGGTGGAAATGTTTCATGACCACTGAGAACTTCAAATGTTAAATTACAGCTATATCGGTTAAAAACTGTAGCTAAAATTCTCAAAATACCGAAAATCGGGAGGTACCGCTAAATGGAGGCTATACCAAAACATGGACCTATGTTGACGATGTTTGGTGGAGATATTTCATGACCACTGAGAACCTCAAATGGCAAATTACAGCTAGTTCGGTTAAAAATTTTAGCTAAAATTCTCAAAATACCGAAAATCGGGAGGTACCGATATATGGGGGCTATACCAAAACATGGACCTATGTTGACGATGTTTGGTGGAGATATTTCATGACCACTGAGAACCTCAAATGGCAAATTACAGCTAGTTCGGTTAAAAATTTTAGCTAAAATTCTCAAAATATCGAAAATCGGGAGGTACCTATATATGGGGGCTATACCAAAACATGGACCTATGTTGACGATGTTTGGTGGAGATGTTTCATGACCACTGAGAACCTCAAATGTCAAATTGCAGATAGTTCGGTTAAAAATTGTGGCTAAAATTCTCATAATACCGAAAATCGGGAGGTACCGTTATATGGGGACTATACCAATCCTTTGGGATATAAGTTTGATGATCACTAGGAACCCTAAGTGCCAAATTATAGCTAATTCGGTCTGCAAATGTGGCGAATAACGTCAAAATACCTCAAATCCGGAGGTACCGAACTTGACCTGCCTATGGAAAAAATACCCTCGGGTGCAAAATTTCAGCACTCTATCTCAATTATTGCGGACGCTAGAGTGATTACAACAGACGGACAGTCGGACGGACAGACGGACATGGCTAGATCGTCTAAGAATTTTATCCTGATCAAGAATATATATACTTTATAGGGTCGCAAATGATTAGTTCGATGCAGGGACGTACGCAGGATTTCATTTCGGGGGGGGCCCAACTTGACCAAAAATCATGAAAATTAAAAATGTTGTGTATGGTTACATAGAGCTATTTTAAAGGTTTTTTAGTTGATTTTATGTATGTATATGCAATATTGCCACAAAGTATATACATTCAATAGAGAGATCACAATATTTTAGAAGCAAGATTGAAATTTGGAATGTTAGTCCTTGGATGTATAGAATTGAAAGTGAAGTTTAACCAAATTCTCCAACGGAATTGAAGCAATTACATTACCTCTTATTTGGCATTTTGGGTTCTAAATCCCACAGAAAATAGCTTTCGAAAGATTTTCTATAATTCAAGGCAATTAGCATAATTTTTAAAAATATCGTAAGTAAAATGGATTTTGGAAATCCTTTTGTGGGAGAACCTCCAAGCAAAAAGTGGTGAAAATAGATCCACCTTCGAATACAGGGATTGCAATCGCGAATATGTCAAATAGAGATATACAGTGGTTGGAGGATATAAACAGTTCGGCCCGAAAGCCTTTTCTTCCTTAAAGTACATATCCAGATATCACACACTAATTTCAGTCCCATTAAAATTAGTTTTTTTATTATTGCAAGAAAATAATTTTCTTTAATGACACCAAAACTTTACTATTTTACCAAAAGCGATAGAGTCCGTAAAATCCAACTAAAAACTCAGAAAATTACATTAAAAAAGAAAACATTTTTATCAAGAGCCGGGCGATACAATCAACGACTCATAGACTCCGAATCCAACACGCAGTACTGTTTGATAGTCCTGAAAAAATGGGTTAAGTCGAAAAACTCCATCTGATACCTCAATGGTTGTTGTTGCCACTTATTAATATCTGAATTGTACGACTAGAAGTTTATGGACTCGATGACATTAAAAACTTTCCAAAGACCAATCACTTCTGTCGGCACAGCAGAGGCAAACTTATGAAAATTCATAACTTTTGTTTTCCGGAAAACAATTAAAAAGTGACAGCCTGTGTGAGTTGAAACTTTAATATCGAATCGAATACGGGCTACATAGCCAAAAATTTTTCTATTAATTGTATATCCAGGAAGTTTCAGATAATATGGATAATATTTGGGGTATACAATTTCACGATTGTTGGCGTTGCGGATAAATGCTTATGTTGTGCTCAAAAATTTGGCTTAAAGAAAGCCCAAATGTTTTGCACTTTTGTACAGAAGATACCTTAAAGAATCGACTGATATAGTCCATTTTGGAAGTCATTCCTTTTGATAGTTATGGTGTCAAGCCGTCAATTTAGTTAGTCGCCGTAAGATTTAGAGCTTTTGGACCACTCCTGACATAACCATGGACTTACTCACGAAAAATACGATATCACTGTTAACAAGACAGCAAGGAGTACCATTGGTCAAAATGTGCAATGACTCTTCGAATAGCCCTTAAACTACACTTATGTTGAATTTTGTGAGGGATGTATCCGAAGATGTTGTCCCGAATTGACTCTCTTGGTCCTGATATATGTACGTAAGGAAGTAATTTTAGGACGTTCAAAGTTTCGGTCAAATCGGATAATTGAAAATTTGTGTTGGAGGAACCTGAAAGAGTTGATCGATATAATCCATATTCAAACCTAATCTATGTCTCACAAAAATCGATTTGGACTTTCGAGAGTTATTGTGCTCAAGATTATAGGGAAACTTTTTGAAGTCTTGCGGGGAAAATGTCCAAGGAGTGGACCGATATGACTTAAAGTTTGGATAAAATATTGGGAGATCCAAAATTTGGACCAAATCTATTGATCTGTTCGGATGAACTGGAATAAATCAACTCCAAATTGTTTGACGCGGGTTTCGTCAAATCTTTATTTCGCTGAGGTACATTTTTATCATTAGCCTAACGGCCGAGGGTACACTATCACGGTGCTCGTGAACCAACGTTAAATGAAAGGAGCTTACAACTGGGAATTTCTGCGGGTTCTGAAACAGCAATGTTCATAGATGAGAAAAATCCAAAACTAAGAAATAATCGCTGCAGGGATTTTTAAATAAATCACGGCCAAAGTTTTTAAGTTTTCGCGATTTGTTTGAAAACGGCAAGTCTTATTGAAATGGGACTAGAAAAAAATCTTATAGCTGCTAAAATTCTCTACAAGATTGGCATTCGTAATTTTTTTCTAGGTAGTACCATTTTTGAGATATATAAGTTTAAGACGATACAGTCAGTGAAATGAAACCTACGAAAATATCATAAAGGACAATATTATAGAGAATTTTCACTGCAATTTTCTTTAGTTCCATTTCACAGCAAAATCATAAAAAAAAACTAAAAAACCCCAAAAAATGTGAACTTTGACCGCGATTTATTTAAAAAGCGCTTCGGCGATTTTGTTGTTTTTTATTTTTCTCATCTATGAACCACCAATAAAAACAGGTGTAACCTTCTTTCACTTAAAGTTGGTTCAAGAGCGCCATGACATACAATACAAATTGTAAATTGGAAAAAAATCAGATGTGCATGCTATTTATAGCAGATATTATCACTTTATGATACACAACAATAAATTAATAATTAATAAATTTTTCTCCATTACTTTCTCACAATATTTAGAAATAAGTTGATATAAAATAGGAATACAAAATTTTGATTAAGACAGTAAAACAAGTTTCTAATTGTTTTTCGAGATATACTCCACAGAGAAACCTTGATATGTCGTACATATTGTCCAATAGACATTTCCTTTCATGTACTTCTAATCCGTACAATACTGAATTTGTAAACGTTTTGAATACGCAATGAGTTTAAAGCCTCAAGGCCTTTATATTCATTACAGAATTCCACAACACTGACTTGGGGCAAAAGAAGGAATTCAGTTTTACTGGAAGTTTCTCTCAAAAAGAGTATTTAAAGAAAAAATTTTTAAATATTTCTTAGACAACTTCTTAATAAAGTACATTTTCAGTACATAACCTTCAGAACAATATAAGTTTTCATTTGAAATTTCAAAAACAAAAAATTATTTTAGAGAAAAAACGTTAAAATTTGTTAAAGTAGCTCAAAAAATGTAGTCAGATCAAACCATTTCGGGGGGGGCCCGGGCCCCCCGTGCCCCCCCCCCCCCCCCCTGCGTACGTCCCTGGTTCGATGTGTTACAAACGGAATGACAAACTTAATATACCCTCCATACTATGGTGGAGGGTATAAAAACAAGAACCTTTATGGTGTACATACACAAAAAAAAACAAAGATAAAATAAAAAAACAAAGATAAGAGGAACTCATACAAACAAAACTCACCAAAATTGATTTTTTTTTCGAATACCGAGAGAAGAGGACAAATTTGTCGATGAAAAGAGAATAATATTGTAAACTCAGACAAAAACTATTGTTGGATATGACAAAAGCAATTGTTGTTATTAACAAAAAACAATTGTTGGAGTCACAATACTACATACGTAATCTAACAATATCTTTACAATACGTATTTTGCTCTTCGAGTATTGTTGGATCAATCATATCTTTCGCTCTGCGTGCTGCCTTATCTGCTTTCGCAAGTACCCAGGCTTCTGAACCATACATTAGCAGTGTTTTGTAGAGCATTGATTTTGTTTGACGAGATGTGGCTTTGTTTTTAAACTGCTTACTTGAGCCAAAGTAGCATCTGTTGGCCAATACAAATTCTTCTTTTCATATCACAACTGATGGTGTTTTTGTGTTTATGGCGGTGCGGAGGTAGACGAAGTCTTTTACTACCTCAAAATTATAGAAACCAACTTCCACTGTTGGTCCGAGCTCTATGGACGCATTTAGCGTCGACACCATCATCTTTGTCTTTTCGCCGTTTACTGCCATACCCACTTTTACTGACTCTCCTTCGACCTTTTTAAAGGTATACGTTACTTCCTTTATCAGCATGGTAGAACAAATATAAGGTAAAGTAAATACTACAACAAATACAACTCAACAACAACCACATAGAAATTTGTTTTTGTTTGTAATGTTAGTGCCAAAGTTATATGTAAACAAAATAAGGAAATGTCTATAAATTACACTGTGCAACAAAATCGAGGTGAAAGTCTGGGGCACGGAAAATTCCTCTAGGGGAAGAAAGGTCTTGGTGAGTATATTAAGAACCCCGAATGACAGATCCGCCGTGAGTCGAACTTCCGCGTTATGGCGTGATGAAGTTTTTGCTAGAGACCCTGTAAGGCATCTGAAATTAGCGTTGTATGAAACCTCTTTTGGTACTGAATTGTTTGGAGAAGTTCTTTCCTATTTTAACTGAGGAGCTGGTATCAGTTAAAGTTATCTTACAAAGCCGAGTGAGCTTTGCGGGGATACCAAATTCAGACATGGCTTGGAATACCTTTGGGGGTACGGGGTTTTCGAATGCTGCCTTATAATCGACAAAAATGTGGTAAGTGTCGATCTACATACATCTCTTGGGTCTTCTCCAGGGTTTGCCGCAGGGTAAATATCTGATCAGGTATAAAGCCGCGTTGGTATGACTCAATTATTTCGTTGACCATACGCTTCAGTCGTTCACAGAATATCCCTGATACTATATTGTAGGCAATAGGGATTTGACTTATGCCCCTATAGTTAGAGCATACAGTCTTATCACCTTTCTTGTGGACGGGACACAGGATACTCAGATGGTGCTAACTAGATGATGAATACACCAGAGCGTGTCGCCTCTGTTTAGCAATCGGCTCCTGCTGCCTTAGTATTCGTAAGCCGTTTTATTGCTGACTTTCTAACTTCATTCTGGCTCCTGTACATCTCGATTTTTTCACATTCCCGCTTTTCTACATCTACCTTTTTCCTGCGGAAAAGAAGTTTCTCCTCTCTCGTTTTCTCCCGATACCTCTCTCGTGCGCTACTTGCTATTGATTGTAGATTTCTCTTCGGTTTCGTGTTGTGTTCGTTCGTACTTTATTCGATACGTTTAACCGGGTACGTATCTTTGCTGCAACCACCTGGTGGTCCGAATCTACGAGTATGCTTGCTCCTCGGAACGAACGTACATCCAACACGCTCGATAAATGTCTCCCATCTATCACAACGTGATTAATTTGATTTCTTGTTTTCTGATCCGAAGGCAGCCATGTGCCCTTATGAATGTCGAAATGCTTAAGTCTGGTGCTGCTAACTACCATGTTATTTGCCGCTGCAAAGTCTATAAGCCTCATACCTTTGTCAGATGTATCACTGTGGAGACTAAACTTTCCGAATGTCGAGCCAAAGATATTCTCCTTTCCAATTTTGGCATTAAAATCGACTAGAATAATTTTAATATCATCGGCAGGACAACTGTCATAAGTTTCTTCTAAGCGCTTGTAGAATATATCTTTGGTCTGTTCGTCCTTGTCTTCGGTTGGAGCATGAGCGCAGATAAAACAAATGTTGAAGAATTAAGCTTTTATCCGTATTGTAGCCAGTTTTTCATTCACTGAAGTGTAGCTTGAGACCAGATGTTTTAACTGCCGACCTCAAATCTGCATCCAAATTCATGATTTGTGTCATGGCAGCTATAATGCAGTGCTTCACCTTTAGGTGTTGTTGTGAAGCTTTTCCCAATCCATCGTATTTCCTGTATGGCAGTTATGTCGGTATTGTACTTTTCAAATACATCTGTCAATGCGTAAACTGCACCTTCTCTATAAAAACTGCGAACATTCCAGGTGCAGATTCGCAGATCATGGTCCTTAAAACGTTTGCGGGGTTCGTCAACTTTAGAGGGTATTGTTTTTCTTTTCTTTCGTTTTTTCATAGTAGGCTGCTTTTTGTAGGGGAGGGTTACTAACCCGACGCCCAAACCCAAGTTTTTAACGTCCTTATGGGTGAACACGCAGCATGTTTTAGCTCACTATTTTTAACTAGTGCTAAAGGCAACACCCCGGGTGACACTACGGGGAGGTCAGTGTCGACTTGAGATGAAAGAGGGACAAGGATAAATCCTGGGCTTTGCCATGATAAAGCCAGTCAGTACCTTTCCTTCCTTCCTTCCTTCCTTCCTTATAACTTTTTTTCTTGCGCAGGTCTATACCTGAGATATTAGCCTAAAAACTCCATCAAACCCTAACGGCACCAACCAATATGGCAAATCCGCAAGATAATTCTAACTTGTTTGGGAGTTTCTGATTGGTACAGACCTTGCACATCGTGTTATTTCATACAGTCATGTATCAGGTTAGAATATGGCCTATATCGGTCCACTCCTTGGGGTACCTCCAACACACAATTCGGAAAAAGTGAAATTTAAGATCTACTCTCTCATCGTTTCGATTCTTTTTTCTGTAGGTTATTCTAGCGGCCTCATTTACAACGTTACAATTTTTTCCGGAGTAAGTCAATACTTCTTTAGATAATGGTCAAAAGCTTCAAAACTGCCGGCACATACTAAAATGGCTATAAGTTCTTCCAAACATAGTGTAACGTAACTTAATATTTTGAGTCCCTTTTGAAGAAGTTCGGTTACTAAAAATGTTTGATATATGTCAATGATTTGGTATAGCCCCACATTACAGTGCCTTCAGATTTTAAAGCAAACTCGTGTTACAAAATCAACATATTTTATATACGGCATAATTATTGTGTTTGGTTTTTTCGTCAGTGTATCTCCGTCAGAAACCACTGTCCACTGTGGTCCACTGGTCCATTCGTACGTGCCTTTTTAATTGAAGCAAAATTAAGAAATAGTTACGTTTTGTTTGCTTTGTCTACACGTACAATATACAAATATTTATCAGGTTTTGATCATTAATAATAAAAAAAGAGATAACACTTACAACGCACTACGTGTGGAGATTTTTATTTGTATCAAGCATCTTTTTTAATTGACATATTTGTTGATGTTTTGAAAGAAAAGTTTATCACTGGACTATTGTTACGCCTTTTAAAATAAAATAATTTTATTTTGTATATGACAAAATTATCAAGCTGAAAAAAATTGTGCACTAAGTTGAAATGTTTAACTTACGGAAGGTTTGACTAACGGAGGTACATGACCAATAAATTACAATTACGACAGAGATCTGTGTTACGCGCTACACAAGCACATGTTTTTTGGATGTATAACACGTGGGCGGGATTTTGGATCATTCAGTCCATTACCGAGAGAGAAATATGGAGAATACAATTATAGGAGAGGGTGACGTAAGGGATAAAAGATACCAAGGAACGGTCCTGACCGGCTTTAACATGGCAAAGTCCAGGATTTATCTTGGTCCCTCTTTCATCTCAAGTGGACACTGCCCTTCTCGTGGTGTCACCTGGGGTAGCTGCTTCACACCAGTGAATGAAACAATACGTATAAAAGCAAAATTCTTCAACATTAGCTTTATCTGCGCTCTTGCTCCAACCGAAGACTAGGACGAAGTGACCAAAGATATATTTTATGAGCGCTTAGAAGAAACATATGACCGTTGTCCTGCCCATGACATTAAAATTATTCTAGGCGATTTTAATGCCAAAATTGGAAAGGAAAATATCTTTGGCCCAACAGTCGGAAAATTCAGTCTCCACAGTGAAACATCTGACAATGGTATGAGGCTGATAGACTTCGCAGCGGCAATAAACATGGTAGTTAGCAGCACTAGATTTCAACATCTCGACATACATAAGGGCATCTGGCTGTCTCCAGATCAGAAAACAAGAAATCAAATTGATCACGTTGTGATAGATGGAAGACATGCATCAAGCGTGTTGGATGTACGATCTTTCCGAGGTACAAACATAGACTCGGACCACTACCTTGTTGCAGCAAAGGTACGTACCAAATTAAACGTACCAAACAAAGTGCGAACAGACACAACACGGAAATTTGACATCGGAAAGCTGCAATCACAACAGATAGCCAGAGCATATTCCACTCAACTGGCCCAACTGCTTAATCAAAGCACTTCTCGTCCCGATAACATATCAGGACAATGGCAAAACATTGCCCACTCCATAAAAATAGCCGCAAAATCAGTACTTGGATACCAGAGACCTCCACCAAGGAATCCATGGTATAACCAGGAGTGTCGTGCTGCTACCGAAGAGAAAAATGCGGCATATATGGCTACTTTACAATCAGTAGCAACGCGTAGCGCACGAGAGAGGAAAAAGAGAGAGATGGAAAAGCGGGAGTGTGCCAGAGATGTACAGGAGACAGAATGAAGTCCGAAATTTCTACCAAAGAGTGAAACATCAACTGATGGCTTTGAGACTGGCACATCCTCCTGTAGAGACCAGCAATGTAATCTGTAACTGATACAGATAGAGTGCTAAGGACATGAAAGAACATTTTTCCAAACTGTTGGTATTCAATAGTAGCGAAGTCGACGAAGATACCACAGATCCAATCAAAGAAGATGGTATTGAATGTATACCACCCGGCCAAGATGAAGCAAAGACAGCAATGAACCGACTGAAGAATAATAAGGCAGCAGGAGCTGATGGCCTACCAGCCGAGCTGTTTAAAACCGGAGGCGACACGCTGATAAGGTTTATGTATCAGCTAGTTAGCTCCATCTAGCAGGAAGAACGCGTACCCGACGATTGGAACCTGAGTATCCTGTGCCCCGTCCACAAGAAAGGAAATCAGACTGTATGCTCTAACTATAGGGGCATAAGTCTACTCCCTATTGCCTACAAGTTCGTTTCAGTGCGAACTACTAAAGCCTATGGTCAATGAAATAATTGGACCATACCAATGCGGCTTTACACTTGGCAAGTCCACCATTGACCAGATATTTACCCTGCGGCAAATCCTGGAGAAGACCCAAGAGATGCAGATCGACACCTACCACCTTTTTGTCGATTATAAGGCAGCATTCGACAGCCCCCTACGCCCAAAGGTATTCCAAGCCATGTCTGAATTTGGTATCCCCGCAAAGCTCATTCGGCTTTGTAAAATGACTCTAACTGACACAAGATCTTCAGTTAAAATAGGAAAGAAGCTCTCCGAAAAGTTTTGTACAAAAAGAGGTTTCAGGCAAGGAGACAGCCTTTCGTGTGATCTCTTCAACATCCTGCTGGAAAAGGTTATACGAGATGCAAGCGTCAAAAGAAGTGGCACAATCTACACCAATATGGCTGTCGACGCACAATGCGTCCATTGAGCTAGAACCAACTTTGGAAGTTGGTCCCCATAATTTTGAGGTAGTAAAGGACTTCGTATACTTCGGCACCGACTTAAACACAACAAACGACATCAGTTGTGAAATAAAAAGAAGAATTGTATTGGCCAACAGATGCTACTTTGGTTGAAGTTAGCAGTTTAAAAACAAAGCCACATCGCGTCAAACAAAAATAACGCTCTACAAAACACTGATACTACCCGTGCTGATGTTTGGCTCCGAAGCCTGGGTACTTGCGCAAGCAGACAAACACGATCCGAGAATGGCATTAAACGCAAACGTTTTGAACTTTTATTTCGTCACCATTGGACCAGAATTGTTTCGACTTTCAAATTTCAAAACAAACCTTAAACTACACTATGTTGAACTTCTTTGAGGGTACTTTTTGGTTGTTTTTATATGTTCGTTCGCGTATTATTTCAGTTATCAACGTCTTAATTGGGCTAAAAGCACTAGTTTTTGTTTGCCTTGGCAGCTGGCGTTCTTCTGCTGCAATGGATGGGGGTGGTCTCCAAGAACGGCTGTATCTCTGTACTGCCAGCGCAACCATGTCAGTGTGAATGCTATCCAAGCCTGTCTGATAGACTCGTTGGTCTAGGGCAGGGATGGCCCAAAACACACATTTGCAGATTATAACTAGTGTGAGTGGAAACGTAAACAATGCATCAACCCTAAAGCATAGTACACACGGTCCAACAAAACTGACAGTCAACGTACTTTTACGGCAATATTCTGGCAAATAAAAACTTTTTGTTAGCTAAAAATGATTGAAATACTACTTTTAAGGTATAATTTAGTGATTAGGAAAGTAATTATTCAGCTAGACTTTGATATTAACGAAATAGACCTCGATGACTGTCAGTTTTGTTGGACCGTGTGTACTATGCTTAACGAATGTGTTTATAGTGTACGTGTGTTTCGTATGCCCGCATAGGAAAATTGATGTTGGTGGCCATCCCTGGTCTAGGGGTTCTCTTTTATACCATTGGACCTTTCTCTTTAGATCATTAAGATCTCTCCTCACGTGCCTGACCTCCTGGGGGAAGTCTGACCATTAAATCGTGACAGGGATGCCGGTAAAACCTCATGAAGATGGTCCACTGGCGTCATAAGGGGGCACTCTGTTGCAGTCCTCAAGGCGGCATTCTGGCAGGTTTGTATTCGACGTTAGCATATGGACGAGCGGTGAACATCGTTTCATTCGACGTTCGTGTGTATACGATCGGGGTACGATGTATTCGGTGTTCGGTTGTATGTGAACGGTGATACGATGGAATCGATGTTCGTCTGTAGATAATCGGAAACACGTTGTATTCGGTATTCGGCTGTGAATGATCGGTGATACGGTGGATTCGGTGTTCGGCTGCTGATGCTCGGGAACACGATGGGTTCGGCTGTTGATGGCCGGGGTGTTCGTCTGTAGATGATTGAAAACACGTTTTATTCGGTGTTCGGCTGTGAATGATCGCTGATACGACGGATTCGGTGTTCGACTGTAGATGATCGGGAACACGTTGTAATCGGGGGTCGGCTGTGAATGATCGATGATACGATGGATTCGGTTTTTGGCTGTAGATGTTCGGGGACACGATGTGTTCCGCATTCAGCTGTTGATGCTCAGGAGCACGAAGAAAGCGAAACCCATATCGTCATCGGGTTCTTCTTTTCTTCCTTCTTGTCTTCAGCAGCAGGGGCAGCACGAACACCGAATCCATCGATGGGTTCGCCGTTCGACTGTTGATGCTCGTGCAACAGCTGACCCGAAGGCTCTGTGGAACTGCTGACCCGAAGGTCCAGTGGAACAGATGACCGAAGGCCCTGTGGAACTGCTGACTCGAAAGCCCTATGTATGTATTAGCCATTACAACCTAATGGATAGCCCTCAAAAAGTATTCCCAACGCTATAACACCGAGGATTTAGAACAGACTATTGTTCCAACCCGTGTAGCTATCTCCGTGCAGTAGCAAGCTCCCCTTCTCAAGCATTTCTGAAATACTTTAGTGTCCTGGATTATAAATTAAATGAGAATTATTTGTTGTGCGCGATGACAATGAATATTGTGACGTTGCACTGAAATGCAAATTTCCCTTGTCTAAGATGTTATTTCTCTGCGGGTGGGTAGTAATGACGTAGTGTAGATTTTTTATTGGATGGCTGGTTCTGTATAGTAAGGGTAGTAGTTGCTGTATTATGTACGTGAACATTTTGTCAAGTTACATTAATCAACGATTTTCGTCGCCAGATGATGATGTTGAAGGGTTCAGAAATGATGTTTGTGTGGTGTCTCAATCGGAGTGGAGAAAGTGCTTGGTTTGAGCGCATGTGAAAGTGTATAAATAATGCTGGAGAATACTTAAAAAATAAAAACATTTTTGATGATAAATACTTGTAGTAGCCCTCGTAGTACCCTTCGTACATTTGCATTCCTGAATACTATTTATTTATTGAAAGTTTTATTATAATTACAAATTATAATACAATTATATTTAAAAATCACTAGCAACTAAAGCTATCGGCTAAACTATTTTATTAAAATCCAAGTTTCGAAGTAATATCAACAATTAGGGTTGACATTAATTACATTTTATTTGTGTGCTTTAGAATATTTATAATTTCTCGAATACCATAATGACAAAACAAAGTACCCTCTTATGATAAAAACAATTTCTGAACATTATTTAAAAATACTGCAATACGTGTACATCAAAGTCTTTGCGACTTCAAGACATTCTAATTTTTACTAAGAGTTTCTATAATTTATTCCACTTTAATTAACTATATAATTAATTGAATACAACAACAACAATTAAGCTGAATGAAAAAATTTTAAAGGGCAATGTTTTATAATTGTTCTATTACGGTTGAGAACAATTTATTGTTATATTCATTTAATAAGCTATTAATTAAAGATGTAATTAGTGTTTGAAACTGTGATACACGCGCCCTTTTTAAATAATACATGAAAAAATAAATCATGTTATGTGGTTTTCTTTTACGAGATTTACCGTAGCGTAACGCTGTTATTATTATGATTTGTTTTTTTTTTTTTGAAAACTATCACCCCTAACAAAAATGAAAGGAGAATGTTATGGGAATTTTCATTGTACCTTTTGTTAATATTTGCTGTATGTGTATCTTTATTAGTTACACATATGACCGTACCTTCTATCCGTACTGGACATAAAATGCTTAGAATCATATATAATGGGATCAACTGAGAGACAGACGGGCGAACGTGGCTAAATCGTCTCCAAATTATTTTAAATTTTTTCTAAAACCATTGTTTCGATGAGGCACATCCATGAAGGCTGCAGTTGTGAAAATAACAAATTTAAAAATTGTTTTGTTTAATTAGGATTTTTAATCATTATATAACAACAAAGAAATATGAGTGGGTTCGTAGGATTGACATGCCGTTAGACTTGGAAAATATATACAATAATGTGAAATTTTAAGAACGGCATCTGATGGCATAAAATATCCAAAAAAGAAGAACAATGAAATGTAGAGTTGGGTAATCTAGTTCCCGGAGCGGATCGATATTTTTAGTTCCATTTCCTTAATATCGTTACATAGTTCCAAACAGTTTCGAGACCGATATAATTCAATGAATCTTTCTCTTTCATCGTTTGGTGGATGAATTGACATAAAATTAAATAAATGAAGGGTTTTAACACACCATAATGAACGAAACGATGGGAAAATATCCAAGTGAGTGAGAAAATAAAGAAGGGAAATGAAAGAAACTATATGGACGCGTTTAGCCGATAGCCTTAGATGATAGGAACTATTCCGGTAAAGGAACTATTGGAACTAGAACCAGATATTTATTGCGTTCATATAGTTTTTATACCCTCAGCATTTATGCTAATGAGAGTATATACATAAATGCTGAGGATATAAAAACTATATGAACGCAATATCTGGTTCTAGTTCCAATAGTTCCTTGACCGGAATAGTTCCTTGGAAATGGTTTGTTCCGGAAATACACAACTCTAATTAAATGTATAAATATGGGTTGCCAACTATACACGCTCGAATACGATGTTTTGAGTGCTGCCTACGAGTACACACACATTTTATACCTACCGACTTTAAAACATGGCAAATTCGAAGATCTGAGCATAAAGAAAAATTTAATGAGAAGAAGAAAATAATATCAAACGCCAGGATACGGAATAACAAATGGTGGTAGCACCGCAAGAAATTCGTTCACAAGCCTGATATAGCCGCAGAAATTACTGGAATCCATAAGGGTTTAATAAACAATTAACAATTAAAAATATATCAGTCAGTTTTGCCGACAGAGATATATCCTCTGCATGTTTGACATGACACTTTCATCTTCGAGCAGATCAAATTTCGGTTACACAACCAATATACTCTTCTCTAAAAATTGTGTATTAACACGTTCGCGGACGCAAGCAAATTCAGGGAGGTGAAAAAAATTACACCCAATTATTTTCGAAATAAGTTTTTTTGTTTTTATTTATTAATTATTGATTATTATTATTATTTTTTTATTATTGAATTTATCTTGTTGAAATAAATCGTATTATGTATATTAATCACCATAACTTAAGATTGTATACAAGTAAATGAACAAAAATTGGCTGACAATGTGAATGCTATAGCATTCACGTCATTTTGCATCGGAATGCTATAGCATTCACGTCCGCGAACGTGTTAAGGAAGGTTTCAGAATTTCGTGGGCCTTTCAAGATGTATGAACTTCCCAACAAACAAAATATGGATTCGTATTAAAACTCAAAAGTGTTGCCGAGAAGGTACCTGAAGTAATTGTACATTTGGAACTTATTTTGAGAAAATATCGCGCCCACCAGTCGTTTAAGTTGGTCACCTTATAATGTAGAACTTTTGGACTATTGTATCAGGATACATGGACTTGTCCCCGAAAAACATAATATCGCTGAAGGGAGTACCTTCGGCAGACATTTCCAAAGGATCCTCGAAAAGACCTTAAACCGCACTTAAACGAACATGTTGAATGTTTGTGTGTTTGTGAGGGAGGTACCGAAAGGGATGGACCAATATGACCCACTTTCGAACTTAAACTATGTTTGGACAAAATATTACGAGATCCAAGGTTTGGACCTAATCGGTTGCTCCGTTTAAAAGATCTCGCACATACCATGTTAGCGAATATTTTTGAACTGTTATGGGGGAGGTACCGGAAGGCACCAACGTAAACATGCCCCCCACACCTGTGTACGTTCCTGCCGGAAGGAGTGAGCCGATAAGAGACATCTTCGAACTTTATTTAAGATTGGCAGAAATATTACGATTTCGAAATTGGAACCAACGCAGTATCATGCGCACAAGCGATTACATATGATGGCAGCTTTAGTGTCATTTTCTCAGAAAGTATGAACTTGCCACTGAAGCAAGTGAACTTGCCACTGAAAACAACTTAAACCCCGTTAAATATGTCCCGAGAACAACCTTGCAACAAAATCTAGAGTAGGTCTTAAACTATACGTTTACCAAATTTGGCGTTGGAGGTCGCGGAAGGATTGGGCGATAGTCCATATTGGGACTTGTTCTATATCAGGTAGAAATACATATTACAATGTGCAAAGTATGAATCAAATGGGTTAGTCCCTCGATAGTTATTCTGCGTTAAATTTGGCAGGTCCCCTGAATTACGAATCATCGCGATTCTACCTCATATCCCTGTATCATATTTTCTATGAATTTTTATTTGTGATTAGATAAAATGTTACATATAAAATGTTAAATATATATTCTGAATCATCGTATATGTAACATTTTGTCTACTACAGATAATGGTTGTTGAAACTTTTGAAGTTTGAAATAGCAATTAATTTTTATACCCTACACCACAATGTGGAAAGGGTATTTTAAGTTTGTTTTTCGAAAAATGCATGTAACACTGCGAAATATTCGTCGTAGACCCCCCATATGGTATACCAAAATTCATATCTCGACGAGATAAAGTGAGATGTGTGTCCGTCCGTCTGTCCGTCCATTAAAAATTGTACGCACGCTACAGGCCGCAATTATGGACCAATCTTCACGAAATTTTGTATGGGTTCAGACCAGAATAGACCCCTATAGTTTTTGGCGATGCTTGTGGAATTAGGGGTGAAATGAACCAAAAACTAATGTTTTATCCATTTTTGTAGCGGCTCTGTAGGTCGCAATGGTAGTCTGATCGGGGCGAAATTGCAAGTACGGTTTAGGTTTACGACAGAGAAGTAGCTTGAATTTAACGTGATGATCGGATAATATTTAGCGGGTTATATTGACCAGAACTTTTGTGTGAAAATTGGTAAAGTTGTTAGTGAAATGACTATATCTTTATTCCTGGAAACTATGCTAAACCAATGTAAATTAGGTTTAGAAGAGAAACGCTTGACCTTTGCATTTTCTAATTGGGGGTAGTGTAACCTTAATCACGCTAGTGATCACACTTATAGTTCAATACTGACGAAAGTTGGGATGATGTTATAGGTTTGGTCAAGGATAGTGCCAATAATTGTTGATAATGATCGGATAGTAATTAGCGTGTAAAATTGACCATAACTTTTTTGGGAAAAATATTCTAAATCTATATCTCAAAAATGGTAAAACCTAGGACAATGTCATAAAGGTAAATTTTGTACCGAATTTTCACGGCTACAACATTTGCTCTATTCCCATTGCGGTTTCCAAAAAAATGGTGAAAACCTAAAACACAATGTGAACTTTTGATCCCGATTAATTTAAAAAGCGCTCCGACGATATTTTTTGTTTTTTTATTTTTCTCATCCTTGAACATTGTAGTTTCAGAATCCACAAAAACTTCCTTGGTGTAAGCACCTTCCATTTAAAGTTGGTTCAGGCGCACCGTGACGTATAAGTGTGTTTCCTCTATAGTTTTGGTTTGTTTATAAAGAATTACGTTTACATTCCATGAAAAGAAAGATATTAAAATCATGATAGAAGAAATGTACGGGGTTTTGAAGTTTTTATGCAACCTTTGATTAGAAGTAATAGCTCGAAATATTGATCTCTTTCATTGATCGAATGGTTTTTATATTTTTCTTTCTTAATACAAATTTTTAATTTTTTGAAGAAATATGTATGTATATGTAGCCAAAATGGTCCATCTGACCATTACGAAATAATGAAAATAATATATATGGTGTCGCAATCATACATACAAACATACATACATATATTGCCACAACATCCCCGAAGGAACGCGGAAAACTAGTGCCCAGAGGAAGTGGCCTAAACCCTCTTTTACTTCTTATTACTATTCTTTATTTGGATATTTCACACACAGCGGAGCAATTCGAACACCACCATTGTTGAGATGTTATGTATGAAACAAATAGTCAGCAAAAATTACGCTGAGGATTTAAACACTCCCTGCCAGATTTCCGTATTCATGTTTGCATGGTAGTCTTACTAACCACTGTACCACCACTATTTTAGCCAATAACTCCAAATAACATTTCAGAGGCTATATTTTTGTATTTTGATCAATGCCATTCTGAAAATAACTATTTTTACTAGGTCGTAATTATATGCATTAACATTAACTTTTTTTATTATAGCTCTAAATTCTTTCGTTTGGAAAATAACCTTTTTAAACCCAACTGAATTTATTTTTACAGTTAGTACGGAAGAAGCATCCAAACATAACAGCTAAACTTTGAACATGTCATTGCACTTTTTTCATGAAGCTTTTATCTAACTTTTAATTTATCTTTCGTTAACATTGCTATCTACTCTTTGAACATTTACGGTCATGTTGTTAACATAGCATGTGGAAAGCTTTATTTGGATTTTAGTAACGTTAGGCATTTTTCAAAGATTAATATTTTGTTAACATAGCAAGGAAATGTTAATGTATTTTAAATGAATTGGTGGGAATGACATTTATAGTAATAGGTGGGATATTGAAACATGTTTCTGAATTGCTGAGTTTCCCTGTTAATCGATTTTTGCATAAACGAGTTCAAATTTAAATTATTCACAAAATGATGGTAATCAATCTATAACGAGCGTTTAACGTCAAACAAGCGATGACTAAAGTTTGAAACAATTCACGAGAAATACAACTCGTCATACCGCTACTTTCTAATATATAATCAAATAGCATTAAGTTACTATATACAATTACAGTTCAATTTAATGTAGTCTACACAATTAGTATGATCTTTATTCAGAATCAGTACGGAGTTCTTCAAACATTTAAAATATTGAAGTAGTAATTAATATACAAAAAACATCGAAAAGGTTATTGAACTTTAGAGAGCCAGAATGAATTGAAAATTGCAGTGAAATCTGACAATACTCATCAGAACAAGTAAAAAAGCATCAGTCGGCTTAGCCGCAAAAGACATACTTTCAGCCTGTGATATAGAGAAAAACTAACCCAACATCATCTATCGCCAAAATGTAACCCTGCAATAACAATTTTCGTATGAAACAGACATTTGGACTTTCATCTGCACAAAAATTATTTATTTATTGGTGTTCAAAAGCTTTCCGGCTTTGTTTGGGAATTTTTATCGAAACAAATACATATAGGAGTTTTTTGGAAATTTTAAGTTCTGTGGAATTACTGGAAAAAGCTCGACACAAACTACAGGCAAAATATTTCTTCTACATACATCAACATTTTTTTTATGATAGAGAGATAAACAATAATTAAATTTTGGTGATCGTTTATTCATTTTATACGAAAACTATGGAAAACAATTAAAAAAGTATCAGTCGGCTTTGCCGACAGAGATACCCCGTCAGCCTGAGTGGATTAAAATAGGTTTTTTCCAAAAAAAACGTATGTAATTAGGGGGGTTTTAAAATTTTTTTGGTGTATGAACCGACAGAAATATCGATAGGATTAAGCTCAAACATTTGCTGGGATACCGATAGAGAGGGAGGTACCGGAAGGAGTGGACCTATAAGCACCACCTTAGAATTCCATCTAATATTCGACGAAATATTACGATATCCAAAGTGTAGACGAACGCAGTATTCGAGCTCTCCAACCACTACCTATTGTGCTTATATGGCTTATCTTCGAACTTAAACTAAGTTTGCACAAAATATTACGAAGGCCACATTTTGGACCGAATCGGCAGATCCCTTCGAGAGTTATCTTGCACTCCAACCACTACACACGGTGTCATAAGGTTTTTTTGCACCTTTCAGGCTATTTGCTCTGGAAGTATGGACTTGCCCTTGATGAAACTTGTACCGTCGTAGGGGGGCAGTGAATACAAGTTGCTAAAACAAAAATCAAAGCGATTCGAGAGATGGCCCTAAACTGAACTTTTCCGAAATTTTGTGTGGGAGGTACCCGAAGGAGTGGACCGATTGGGTCCATACTGGAACCTCATCTAAGTCTGGCAGAGTTATCGGACATGGCTAAATCAACTCCAAATTGTCTGAAACACATTTCGTCCAAACATACTTGGGGTCTAAAATTATTATTTCGATGAGGCACATTTTGCCCGTATGAAAGTGTATATACCCTCGCACTTCCAAAATTGACTATGCCGGTGCATTTCTTTAGGTAACTCCCCCGCAAAACTCTTGGGCTTTAATCCAAATCTATCTATATATATAAAAGAGCTTAGTGAGTGACTGAGTGACTGACATATCATCGCCCAGACGAAACCGCTGAAGCTAGAAAGCTGAAATTTTGACTGTGGGTTGCTGTCGGTGTGTAGGGCTGAGATAAGGCTGGGTTTTTGGAAATTTGACCTAGATGGGTACGAAAAGTACTAAATATGGTACCCTTTGTATTAGGCAAACGGGAAGAGCTAGAATTCTGAAATTTGGAATGAGGGTAACTGATGTAGAGTTAGAAAGATGTACCAAAGGGTTTTTGGAAATTCGACCTATAAGTGTACGAAAAGTTACTAAATTTGGTACCAATTGTAAATTTTGAGCGGATATACATACATAGCTACAATCTTCATATTTGGTATGGTAATCAAGGTTGGGAAGTGGTGTTGATATAAGGAAATGATTTCGGAATTTCGTACTTATGTGTACGAGTAGTACTAAATTTGGTACAATTTGGATTTGGGTGAACGGATAGAGCTGAAAACCTGAAATTTGGAATTTAGATTACCGTTGAAGTGTACGATTGAGATATGGGCGTAGTTTTGGAAATGCATACTTATGTGTACGAAAAGTACTAAATGGTACCAAATTTGGTACAATTTGGATTTAGATAGACATGGAAACCTGAAATTTGGAATTAATATTACTGATGGAGTGAATGATTGAGGTAGTTTTGGAAATTCTTACTTATGGGTACGAAAAGTAGTAAACGGTACTAAATTTGGAACAAATTGGATTTGGGTGAACGGATAGAGCTGGAATCCTGAAATTTGGAATTTAATTACGTTTGGAGTGTAGGATTGAGTTAGTCTTGGAAATTCATACTTATGGGTACGGAAAGTACTAAATGGTACAAAATTTGGTACAATTTATATTTGGGTGAACGGATAGAGTTGGAATCCTGAAATTTTCAATTAAGGTTACTGTTGGAGTGTAGGATTGAGGAAGTTTTGGAAATTCATACTTATGGGTACGAAAAGTACTAAATTTAGAACAATTTGGATTTTGGGGAACGAATAGAGCTGGGATCCTGAAATTTGGAATTAAGATTACTGTTGGGCTGTAGGATTGACTTAGTCCTGGAAATTCGTACTTATGGGTACGGAAAGTACTAAATTTGGTACAATTTAAATTTAGGTGGACGGATAGAGCTGGAATCCTGAAATTTGGAATTAATATTACTTATGGAGTGTAGGATTGAGGTAGTTTCGGAAACTCGTACTTATGGTTACGGAAAGTACTAAATGGTACTAAGTTTAGTACATTTTGGATTTGGGTGAACAGATAGAGCTGGAATCCTGAAATTTATAATTATAATTAAGATTACTTATGGAGTGTAGAATTGAGGTAGTTTTGGAAGTTCGTACTTATGTGTACGGAAAGTACTAAATGGTACTAAATTTGGTACAATTTATATTTGGGTGAACGAATAGAGCTGGAATCCTGAAATTTCGAGTTAAGGTTACTGTTGGAGTGTGGGATTGAGGAAAGTTTGGAAATTCGAACTTATGGGTACGAAAAGTAATAAATGGTACTAAATTTGGTACAATTTAGATTTGGATTTAGAATTCGTACTTTCATACGAAAAGTATTAATGGTATTATGAATAGAGGTGGACTTCGGAAATTTTGTATTATAGCCGCTGTTGGTGTGTAGGGTTGAGATATGGATGTGGTTGGGGATTACGTACAATGAGTGTACGAAAATTACTAAATGACACAGAATTTGGTCCAAATTCTTATTGTGTATTGTGATCTGAAATTGTGAAATTCGGTATTAGTATAGCAGTTGACGTTTAGAGTGGGGATAGAGAGGAAGTTTTGGAAATTCGTACTAATGTATACGAAAATTACTAAATCGCGGTTGGGATATAGTTTTGGATAAAAGGAAGTAATTTTTTAAACTTATACATACTATAAGTACTAAATTTGGTACCAGTTTGGTGTTGCATGAAGGGATATACATAGGTGGAATTTCGAATTGTTGTATGAGGGATTGTGTTGGTGTTTAGATACGGATTTTTTAAAATGCATACAAATTCTAAAATTAGCCAGAGGGCTGGATAGTAATACGAAATGTACTAAATGCTATTAAATTTGACGTTGGGTGTAGCAATAAAGATGGAATTATATCATTAGTGCGTGAAAAGTACAAAATTGCAATAAATTTGGCATTGGGCTAAGGAATAGAAGTGAAATTCTGATATATTATTATACGGTCGTACAGAAGTATTAAATAATACTAAATATTGAAGCACTGGTATTGGGTAAATCGATAAATGAAATTTGTTATGAGGATCACTGTTGAGATTGGATCAGAACGTTTATTTAAATCCGCCTTTAAATGTATGAAAGGTTTATACATGTAATACCATTGACATTGGGTGAACAAGTAGAGCTAAAACTGTAACATTTGAGCTAAGGTCCTGCGGGGTTACTCTCTATAGCGATGCGTTAGAAAAATGCGATGCGATAGGAAATTAAATGCGTCTCTTACACGTTTTTGTATCTCCTTTCTGAAGTATTTTTTACCTTTTTCCTTTATGGCACCGCGGCAATCTGTAATACAAAAGCACATGTCAAAATCGTGCGTTAACGCAAATATCTTGCGCTAACAAAATACCATGGTTTCGGAGTCGGAGTCTACGAGTCGGAGTCGAGCAATTTTGCCGGAGTCGGAGTCTGAGTCGAAAAAAATAACTCGACTCCGACTCCGGGCGAAATTTTTTCGACGTTATAGAAATATAACATTAAATTTGGAACAAGAACATTTTTTTAAAAATCATTATTTATTTTAAAAGAAAGTTATAAGAAAATATATATGCAAATTATATATTATACTAAGTTAAAGGATAATTTACAGGATATTTACTATCCTCTGAAGTGTAGTCTATTCATCCCTATTTTGTTGATCCAATTGATTCTTTAGATTTTTGCAAACAAAGGTAAAATTCTATGATAATCGAATTAAGATTGGATCTTTAACATCGTTCGTCAGAAATCTTACTGGTATTCTCCCTACTTATAAATATTGCCTTAGTATGAGCGATGGATGGAAACTATTTATTTTATTTTGTATGCAGCATATAAACTGTTTTTTCTCGAAATCGGCCACAAAAATATACGACAATTGGTTTATTAGTTTTCGAGCTAGAGTTGGCAGCGCAAAATGTTTTAATAAAAACAGGGTTTCGAAGACGACCTCAAAACTTCGTAATATTTTTTGCTTTCAGATGAAGAAAAAAAATCTGCCAAAAAGTTACGTAGTTTTCTCGGAAAAAATCATGAAAAATTGATATTACTGAGCTTTTCAACTGGGGGGTCTCCTTTTAAAGCTAAGCACACTAAAATGTTGGCTTACATCCAGTTTTAAACTTGGTCTTGTATTGCTTACAATTTTTATTACATGTAGTCCTTATGATTTGTATTGCCCCTTCATTTTCACATATTTTGAAAGCTTAAAGATTTTCTCACGCGGAAGAATTCAGTCCAGAATATACTGGAAATCCGACAAAAAATTTCTAACTTTGCTATTTTTCAATGCAACAATATTGATATGTTCGAATGTATTCGAACGAATGTCCTATCTAATGAATATGTAAAAAAATTCTAATACATTAGCATATATAGTCCAAAATATAGGAAAAAAGTTAAAAAATTGTGCACATTTTATTCATTTTTAGTGGTATAGGAATTCACACTCGGAGTCGACCCGGAGTCGGAGTCGTGAAAAAAACTCGTCTGCAGTCGGAGTCGGAGTCGAGCAAAAAATACATCGACTCCGAAACCCTGCAAAATACCAAAGGCAAACCCATCGCAATACAGTATAACCCCCCTGGATTTTAAAAATTGTACTGAATAATGTACTATTATTTCTAGGTTAACACGAATTCGGTTTCTAAATAATGAACTGAAGGTTTTTACATCCTGAGAAAAAAGGCATAAAATAAAATATCTCAAAAATTAACTGTTATATAGGGTAACATCTTTTGAATAATGGTATTCTACATTTTTATATCACAAATTCCAAAATTGGTTTGGAAAATGTGGATAAAATTTTCAAAATACCCATACCGTTCTAATAAAACATGGACTGGAATTTAAAATGTAGGCCGCTGTTGAAGTGTAAAGGTCTTTTTTTGAAATTCGAACAAAACGTGTACGAGCAGTACTTGAAAGAAATTAAATATCAATTCAAATATGTATTAGTACATTAAAATTTTCAGTGTTCTCCATATTAAATATTGTTTAGTTGTATATTATTCCTTTTCCGCATACGAAGTAGCGGGCATTTTGCTAGTAAATCCATATTTTTGTCGGCATGTTAATACGCTCAAAATTCTGAAAATCTCTTAAATAAATCGATATTACTCTGATGGGATTTTACCACAGCTGAAACTTTTAATGTTCTATAAAAGCAACATTTTTTAACATCAGTCTTATCTGCGTCCACACCCCAAAGCGAAGATAAAGATAAACGGACGGAGGAGAAAGAGCAAATGACCGCTGCCCTGCTCATCACATTATTCTAGGAGATTTTAATTTTAAAATTGGGAAGGAAAATGTTTTTGGTCCCACGGTCGGGAAGTTCAGCATTCATAATGTAACATCCGACAACGGAAATAAGCTGATCGATTTTGCAGCGGCAAAAGTACGACACAGGACGGAAACTCGTACTCACCCACATGCTGGAAGACGTAGATTTTATTAGATTTCTTTGTCATAGAGTGACGTAAGGTGTGGGAGATACCAAGCAACGGTCCTGAATGGTTTTAGCATGGCAAAACCCAGGACTTTGCTGGGCCACTTTAAAACCCGTTAAAGGCAGTGAGCTAACATGTACCGTGCGTTCACCGAAAACAACGATAAAAACTTGGGATGGGGTTTGGACTAGTAATACAACGATAAAGAAGAGAAAGAAACCCCCTAAATGTAACGAACCCTTCAAACATTTTAAGGACCATGATCAGCGAACGTGCACCTGGAATTTCCGGGCTCTTTACAGAGTAGGTGCAGTTTGCGCATTGGCAGATGTACTTGGTAAGTACTAAGCTGATATTATCGCCTTACATGAAGTGCTATGGAATCGGACAGACGTAAAGATCACTAGGGACTACGCACTATATTAAAGATTTCATGAAACGAAACCAAAAAAGCTTGATTTATGTTAATCGGAGACCCCAAACGAAAGAATTGCAACAAACCATATAAAAGTTCTTTAACATCAGTATTATCTGTACCCATGCCCCGATCGAAGAGAAAGATGAACAGACCAAGTAGAGTGTCTACGAGCGCGTAGAGAGTGGATACTGACAGAGATATGGTACTGCTATCGAGTTTGGTATCGAATATAGGCGGCGATGAAGAAACCCCTGAACCAATTTCAAACGACGGAATTGAGTGTTTACCACCCGGCCAAAGTGAGGTCATGATAGCAATTAATCGGCTGAAAAACAATAAGGCTGCAGGAGCTGGTGGCTGCCTATCGAACCGTTTAAAACCCGGTGACGACAAACTGATAAAAAGTACACGCAGAGAAAAAATATTGTTGGAACAATCATATTCTAAGAACAAAATAGTGTATTTTAAAATTCTTAAAATATGTATTGTTGGCGCAACAATATATTTTGTGTAATCATGTTCCCTAATAAAAAATATATGGTTGAAACAACAATATATATTTTCAGATTTTTAAAATACACTATTTTGTTCTTAGAATATGATTGTTCCAACAATATCTCTTCTCTGTGTGTATGTGTTAGTTAATTATCAAAATTTGGCTAGAGAAGTGCACAAGGAAGGAGACACGAATAAAGAGGCATAATTCTACTATCCATCGCATATAAAGTGCTGTCGAGCGTACTGTGTAAACGGCTAAAACCTATGGTCAATCGGGTCATGCCATATCTTTACCCTACGTCAAATCCTAAAGAAGACCCAAACAAAACAGATCGACACATACATATGTATGTATGTACCATACAAAAGTTTGTTTAAAAAGTTAACTAAATTTTTATTATTTTTTTTAAACAAATTGACATAAGTTGTGGCTTCACAAATTTTAATATGCAATTAATAATTAATTCTTTTTTGTTTATGTTAAACGTTGCACTTTGATTTCAAATGCGAAATCTATGGCCAAAGTAAAATTTTTAGACATTTAGGAATTTTGTATTTATTATTAATATAAAAAGTAAACACTTTAAAACATTAATTAAAATATGTTTTTGTTCTAAATTTTTATTGGCCGTTTAAAGTTCTAAGCTGTTAAAGTTCTGATTTGTTCAGGCAGAAATAAACCGTATATTATGTGGGGTATTTTGTGATTTCCTTTGTTGGTATCTATGTAATCATAATTGTGTTAAATAATTGATCAAAATGGA